>NC_080379.1:103224776-103533992 GCF_014773155.1 Arachis stenosperma | reverse complement strand
GGGCAGGGCAGCGTTTTGCATTCCTGGCGCACCAAAAATCAATTCTGGTGCACCAATCTTCAACTCTGGCAGCACTAGCGCGCGCACTCCTCAAATCTGGCGCATCAACTTTTCTGCCCTGCCCTTGGCGCGGGCAGGGCAGCATCTGGCCGCACCAACTCGCGCCAGACTCGCACCAACACGCACCATGGCCGCACCAATTGCTAGCACCAAGCATCAATTTTCTGCCCTGCCCTCCACAAGGGCAGGGCAGCCTCCTGGGAGTGAATTTCATGGGCCGAAAATTTAAATTAAAATCCCATTTTAGTTCATTTCTTCACCAAATCAAAAGCCCATCCAAATCCCATTATCCAAGAATAGAAAGTGTATAAATAGGAGATAGTTTGATGTAATTAGAACCTTTTTAGCTACCTTGAGCTTTTACTTTTACTTTTTACCACCTAGACTTTTACCTTAGCTTTGGAATTTCATTTTTCTTTGAGCTTTCTTGAGAGACTTGTCCGAGAACTAAGAGGATCAAGGGAGAATTGACTGATCTCCTTCCTCATTTTCCCTTGGGCAATTCTACTCTCTTGTTTTCTGAGTTTTGGGTGTGTGAAATTGGGGGAATTCTGTCCCAATTCCCATTCAAACTCTTTGCACTTTGTTTTCTGCATAATTCAATTCCAATTCTGTTCTTCTATTACTTCTTCTTTAATTTTCTGTCAATTGCTTAGTAAATTCAGATCTGGGAAGGAAATTGGGTTTTAGGCTTTGCTACCTAAGCCCTTGGGTCCTGAGATCACAACTCATTTTGGGTTCTTCTGTGAACCTTTACTGCATTTTATTTTCTTTCTGTTTGAATGCTATTTGCTTCTGATTTAAATTCTGTTCAATCAATTGCTGCAATTTACTTCTTCTTTGTTTAGATCTTGCAATCCCATTCCTCAATTCCCTTTTATATTCAAGCCATTTATCTTTCTTGCCATTTAAGTTACTGCACTTTAAGTTTCTTGCACTTTAAGTTTCAGTCATTTACTTTCTTGCTCTTTAAGATTCTGCAAATTTATAATTCTGTTCTTCAATTTACTGCACTTTTTCCTTCCCCCTTTACATTTACTGTCATTTACTTCCTGTTAAACACAAATCACTCAATCAAAACTTGATTCGCTTGACTAAATCACCCACTAAACTAAAATTGCTCAATCCTTCAATCCCTGTGGGATCGACCTCACTCATGTGAGTTATTATTACTTGATGCGACCCGGTACACTTGCCGGTGAGTTTTGTGTTGGATCGTTTTCCACACATCAAGTTTTTGGCGCCGTTGCCGGGGATTGAAATAGATTGACAATGATTAAGTGAAGTGGAGGTCTAGATTAAGCACTTTTTCTTTTCTGTTATTCTAATTCTTACTAACACACTAACTGTTTGAATTTTTTCTTAAACTAACTAAAACCTCGTTCTAGCACTAGATTGAAGTTTTGTTAATTTTCTGGGTCTGTGTGTTTATTGTTGTGTGTTTGTATGTCAGGTATAGGAAGATCTTCCCCTATTATCTCAGAAATTGATCAAAGGACTCTTCGGAGAATAAGAAGAGCTGAAAGAGGGAAGAACATTGTTGGAGAAGAAGAATCTGAGGAGGAATTCCAAGACATGGAAGGAGACACCAATCAACCAGGAGGAGAAGGAGCCAACAATAATCAACAACAGAGAAGAGTTTTGGCTTCATACACATTTGCAAATGCTAGGCATTGTGGGAGTAGCATTCTTCCCCCCAATGTCAATGCAAACAACTTTGAACTCAAGCCACAACTCATCACTCTGGTGCAAAACAATTGTTCTTTTGGAGGAGGGCCTTTGGAGGATCCAAACCAACATTTGTCTACTTTCTTGAGAATCTGTGACACAGTGAAAACAAATGGTGTACCTCCTGATAGCTATAAGTTATTACTCTTCCCATTTTCTCTCAGAGATAAAGCAACTCAATGGCTAGAGACATTCCCAAAAGAAAGCATCAACACTTGGGATGACTTGGTGAGCAAGTTCCTTGCCAAATTCTACCCCCCTCAAAGAGTCCTAAGGTTGAAGACAGAGGTTCAAACATTCACTCAATTAGAGGCCGAGAGCTTATATGAAGCATGGGAAAGATATAAGGCTCTATTGAGGAAATGTCCACCAGAGATGTTCACTGAGTGGGACAAGTTACAGAACTTCTATGAAGGACTCACTCTTAAAGCTCAAGAAGCTCTTGATCACTCTACCGGAGGCTCTCTACAACTCATGAAGACCACAGAGGAAGCTCAAAATCTCATTGATATGGTGGCCAACAACCAATATTTCTTTGCTCATCAAAGACAACGCCAACCATCACAAAGAAGAGGAGTAATGGAGTTGGAAGGAGTTGATTCAATTCTAGCTCAGAACAAGATGATGCAGCAGCAGATTCAACAACAATTTGAGCAAATGGCTAAGAGAATTGATGGCTTGCAAGTGGCAGCAGTGAGCACCACAAGCCAACCTCCAACTACTTGGGTGCAAAGTGAAGAAACTCAAGAAGAGCAACAACAAGAGCAAGTCCAATACATGCACAACCAAAATCCTGGAACAAATAAAGTTTATGGGGATACTTACAATCCATCTTGGAAGAACCATCCCAACCTCAGATGGGGAGACAACCATAATCAAAACCAACAACCATGGCAAAGAAACACAGGCCAGAACAATTGGAAAAACACAAACCATAACCCCCAGCCAAACACTAACCAAAATACATACAGAAAATCACAAAACAACTACCCAAATCCTAACCAATACCCACCCAATAACCAACCAACTAACCAAAACACTTATCATCATCCATCAACACCCCAAAATCAACCCATCTCACAAGACTCACAGAGAATCACCAATCTAGAGCTGCTCATGGAGAAACTGATGAAGAACCAAGAATTGACAACCAAGAATCAAGAAGCCTCCATGAAGAACCTAGAGAGGCAGATTGGACAAATCTCTAAGAAGATCTCTGTTGAAAAACCATCAAGTTCACTACCTAGTGACACCATTCCCAACCCAAAGGAAGAATGCAAGGTGGTGCAACTAAGAAGTGGAAGAGTGTTAACAGATGGTAGCCAAGGAGCAACAAAGAAGCTTATGGAGAATGACACTGAGCCAACAAAGAATGATGAAGCCATCAACAAAGACACAATAACCAAGAGTGCTTCAGAAAAGCTCACAGAGGAAGACAACAAGCCACAGAATTTGAAGAAAGGAAAGAAAATCATGGAAGAACCAATTCCAAAACAGCATCAAGTGGAGAAGAGCTCAACACCACCACTACCTTATCCACAGAGATTTCACAAGGAAACAAAGGACCAGCACTTCCACAAATTTCTTGAGACTTTCAAGAAGTTGGAAATCAACATACCTTTGGCAGAGGCTTTGGAGCAAATGCCTTTGTATGCCAAGTTTCTAAAGGAGCTCATTAACAAGAAGAGACAGTGGAATGAGAAGGAAACGGTGATGCTTAGTGAAGAATGTAGTGCACTCATTAAAAAGGGACTCCCTCCCAAGCTTGAAGACCCTGGAGGTTTCTTTTTACCATGCACCATTGGAAACCTGTTCATTAACAAAGGGATGTGCGATCTAGGAGCAAGCATAAATCAAATCCCATACTCTCTAGTGAAAAAGCTTGGTGTAGAGGAGGTGAAATCAACACAGATGTCCTTGGAGTTAGTGGACCAATCAGTGGTATATCCTAAAGGACTAATCGAAAACCTTTTAGTTAAGGTTGACAAATTCATTTACCCTGCAGATTTTGTGGTCCTGGATTCTTCAGAAAATGGAAGTAACTCCATAATACTTGGTCGACCATTTTTGGCCACTGCTAGAGCCATTGTGGACATAGAGCAAGGAGAGTTAACCCTCAGGATGCATGAGGAGAGCATCATCCTGAAAGTCTTCCCAGAATTACAAGAGGATGAAGAAACAAGCAAAATGAGTGATGATCTCCTTCCAAAGCAATCAACTGAAAAGGAAGTGGAACAGAAAAACAAACAGATGCAAGAAGAAAAAGGGATTCACAAGGAAGCAGGGGTAATCAGCAAGAAGGAAGGCATCACAACTCAAGTAACTGTCAAGAAAGGAAGATCAACAAGCAAGAAAAAGATGAAGAATAAGAAAAAGGCTCACAAAGGGTGGAAGAACAAGAAAATCCCAACTGAAGGATTTTCTAAGGGTGATAAGGTGCAACTAGTATATCAACAGCAAGGAGCAAAAGATTATTACACTGTCAACCAAATACTTTCTCTTGAGCACATGGAAATCGAACATCAAGGCACACAAAGAAAGCTGACAGTGAGAGGTGACAAGTTGAGACACCACCAACATCAACCACCTTAAAGGGAGGTCAATGTCAAGCTAATGACAATAAAAGAGCGCTTCATGGGAGGCAACCCATGGTTTAAGATTTTTGTCTTCTCTTTCATTTAATAAGCTATGATTCCTCTGAATATGATTTTGAATTTTCATGCCTGGTAAATGCATATATCATTTTAAAGCACATGTCAAACTTCTAAGTTTGGTGTCCCTTAAGGCACACTTAATTTTTGCTTTTCAAAAAAAAGAGAGGGAGTTATTCTTAGAACATATGCATAATTCTTCTTGAGGAAGCATATGACCAAACACTAAGTTTGGTGTCTGCATGTGTAACAACGTTAAGAGGATCATTTCCCAATCATAGATTCAAAACCATATACAAAGGGATCATGCACCAGTCTTTTAAAATGCATCAATTGTGAAGAATGGTTTGCATTGCTAAGCCATCCCCTAAATAAAAGATAAGTTTGGTGTTCACCAACCTTTAACATCTTTAATTAAGGGACATAATTGACCACAAAAATATTTTTTTCTTTCATAATAATAAACAAAACAAATTTTCTTCATTTAATACAAATTAATTGCCAACAACCATATTAATGATCTAAGGCTAGCTATCTTGATTCTTGCAGGAGAAAAAGATTACGGCAAATGCAAGGAGGGGCCACGGCTAGGAGGATTTATGTGAGGAAGGTCACATGTGCCTAGGAGAACGCGTTCATGGGGAACAAAATCTGCATGCATGCATCCTTGGACACTTAACTACATGCAGCCAATGGGAGGAGAATCCTCGTCAAGCCTCAACCATGCATGCAGGCCGTCCATTCCATGAGTCCTTGAGATGACCAACTCAATCTCAGCCCTTCATGAACACTAACGGTTCCTTCCTCATTCATTCATTGTGGTTTTGTTGGGAAGATTGAAGACATGGCCTATATATAGCCGTTGCACCAACACGGCATACACATTCCCATTCAAGCCACTTTCATATGAAACCCCACTCTATTCCACTTCCAAAGCCAACATAATTCCCTTACCTCACACATCAAAACCAAACCAAAGTTCACCCCAAACACAACACATATTTCTTCTACTCTTACTTCCTCTTTCTTTTCACTTTAATTTTCGATGGCATCCTCAAGCTCAACAAGAAGGCCAGGAAAAGAACCTATGGTAACCGAACCTCCATCATTTGATGCACACAAGTTTAGATCCCAATTCCATGAAGGGAGATATCATAGGTTCATGAAGGCAAAGAATGTCATCTATGAGAAAGGCCTTGATTTGAGGGAAGGAGAATACCCCATCATGAGGCAAATTACTAGAGAAAGAAGGTGGGAACTCTTGTGTGCTCCTCTGACTGACATCAGTGCAGTAATGATTAGGGAGTTCTATGCAAATGCTGCCAAAGAAAACAAAAATAGTGCTCCTTACACAAGTTATGTCAGAGGGGTTGAAGTGAGTTTTAGCCCAGCTGCCATCACAAGAGCTCTCAAGTTGAGAACCATAACCTATCCAGAGCTTAGTTTTGAGGATAGATTGCAGCGGGAAAATAATCCTGATGAGATTCTGCAGGGGTTATGCATGGAGAATACTGATTGGGAAAGAGATTCAAAGGGAGTTCCAAGTCACATAAGGAGAATAAATCTTACTCCTGTGGCTAAAGGATGGTTTGAAATAGTGAGGAGATCTATCCTTCCTACTGGAAATGCCTCTTGGGTCACAATCAAACGAGCACTCTTGACACACTGCATCTTGCATGGGGGTGAGATCAATGTTGCACAACTCATAGCCGACAGCATTCAAGAAATGGCCGATAGCACAAGCAAGACAAAAGGTCTTGGACATCCAAGCACCATCCAAAGGCTATGTAACAGAGCTAATGTAATTTTTGAAGATGAGGACACAACAAAAGTGAAAGTAGGAAATACCAAGAAGAGCATGGAGGGAATTAATGAAGAAGAAGATCAAGAAGGGGTAGTAGCTCCTAGACACAGGAGATCACAAAGAGAGGAAGGACAAAATCAAGCTTATGATGCCATTGATATGAGCCAATTGCAGAGATCAATTGAAGAATTATCTCAGCAACTAATGCAGGCTCAACAAGGTCAAAATCAACTCATGCAGGCCCAACAAGGCCAAAATCAGGAGGGCCAAGAGAAATATCTAGAGCCCCATCCTGAATTTATGGAGCAATTTTTGAAAGAAAAAGAGGAACGAGAAGCTTGGCAGCATCAAATGGAGGAGAAACAGGAGAGATGGCAACAACAAATGATGACTCAACAGCAAGAATTTCAAGCACAGATTCTTGAAGGACAAAAAGAGCAATACAAAGAATTCAAGGAATCATATGATAAGCTGTATTTTAGTCAAGCTAAAGCAGAGGAATATAGTCACAACCTATATCAATGGAAGAATGTTCATCATACCATGGGAGAAGTTAGACACGTACAAAGAATGGAGTATGATGAAAACATGCAAGCAAGGTTGGAGTACTTGACCCACAATTTGCCAACTCTCAATCCTGAGATCAAGCCATTTGAACAATGCCCTGAATTCTTAGCCAAGCAACAAGCAAGATCTCATCAATACACTGAGTCAACCTTTCAAAGATTGGAAGATTTTGGGCTCAGAGGACTCTTAGACTCTGTTTGGGGTAGAAGATGTCCTAGTGAAGAGATCCGAGATCACTCCAAGACAGGGAAGAGAAAGAAGAAGAAGGGAGAATCAAGCAGTAGCCATGACCATTAGAAGGTGGCAAAGTTCCTTCATACTTCTTCTTTCATGTCTCTAATAAGGAGATGCATGTCTGAAACATGATATGCCTCCATCATTTATTTCTTTTACTTTATGCATTATCTGTTCTTGCTCTTCATTTTAGTTAGTTAATAAATAGCTTGTTAAAAATGATAAACCTGCATAATGCTTGTTATCCACCACTTAGCTTTAAATATTGCTTTGTTTCCCATATGCTTAAATAAAAGAGTTTGGTTTGAATTGAAAAGTAAAATATCCAATGTTGCATAAGTATGAATGGAAGTTGGTGGTGGCATATGTGTTTGATTAAATGCATGACTCATGAAATAAGTGTTGCATAATATCATTCTCATTCAATTGTGAGTTAGCTTGCTGTTACAAAGACTTTTATCAAGAATGAAACAACCCTTGGTAACAAAAACAGAAAGAAAAAGGAAGGAAAAAGCCAAAATGGCAAGAAAAACAAAGAATAAAGGTTGGACACCAATGGCTTGAACCTTAGGACAAATGCCTGTGGTGTTCTTGTACTGAGATCTGCTTGGATGAGTAAATTCTAAGGGGTATTTTGAAACCCGGTCACTTAGATCAACTGATTTGGGATGGCCAATTGAAAATCCACAATAAAGAGCAACTTAGATACAAAGCACTTAGTGATCCAAAGAGATGCTGGGCATCAATGATCCTAGGAAGAATTAGTGAGCCAAGTGTCTGTGGTGGAAAGATGTTGAGCAAAAGAAAAGAAAATAAAGCCAAAGGCTATGCTGCAGCATTTGACACCCAACCTCTAAAAGAATAATAAGCTTGATAAGCATTGTAAGCCAAGAAAAGTTAGCAAGGGTGGAATCAAAAAGTGAGTCATCTAACAGCAAGTTTAGCAAGCCTTTGAAGAAAGATATGCATTATGTAACAGCAACAATAATTGAGTTGTCATTGTCTGCATAAATGCCCCATAGATTGAAGTTCTGCTATCTGCATAATAAGGATGTGTATTCTTTTCTTATTCATTTCATTTACTCTTAGTTTTGATGCTTGCTTGGGGACAAGCAAGGTTTAAGTTTGGTGTTGTGATGACAAGTCATCATATACCCATTTTTCAAGCTAATTTCACTTGTTTTGTTAGCATTTATGCACTTTCTTGCATCCTAAGTAAGTGATTTGGAGTGAAAATGCATAACTTCTCTAAATCAAGCAACCACCATGAAATTAATGTTAAATCATGAGGTTTAAGCTAATTTTAATTGCATTTTAATTGATTTATAAGCCTCTTGAATTTAGTGATACTTTGAGTGGTTGTTTTGGTTTATTGTAGGTGAAGAAAAGAAAAGAAAATGAAAAGCGTGGCCTAAAAAGTGTAGCAAAAGAAAGAAAAGCGTGGCCGAATCAAGATGAAGCGTGCCGCATTGCAATGGGGGAAGCAACATTGCCCTCCACAAGGGCAGACTGCCCTCTAGGAGAGCAACATAGAGAACCAAACAAGAATAGGCAACTCTGCCCTGCCCACTACAAGGGCAGAGCACAAAATGGTGCCTTGGGACCAAGAGAAAGCAAACTCTGCCCTGCCCTTGTGGAGGGCAGAATCGGGCACTTCAAGGAAAGAAAACAAGAAAAAAAAGGTCACCCATGCATGCTACAAGGTTCGAACAAGGAACCATGAGGAAGCCAAGCACTAAGGTCCACTACCGTGCCAAGAAGCCAAGAAAAAAATAGCGTGTTTGCCTCCTCCCAGTTTCGAACACGGGCCATGAAGGAAAGGACCTTGCCCTGCCCTTGGCGCGGGCAGGGCAGCATTTGGACTTGCGCACCACACACAAAATTCTGGCGCACCAACTTTGAAAGCTGGCGCACCAAACTCTCATCCTGGCAGCATCTGGCGCGCAACGCTCCTCCCCTGGCGCACCAAAGTTTTCCTTCCCTGCCCTTGGCGCGGGCAGGGCAGCGTTTTGCATTCCTGGCGCACCAAAAATCAATTCTGGCGCACCAATCTTCAACTCTGGCAGCACTAGCGCGCGCACTCCTCAAATCTGGCGCATCAACTTTTCTGCCCTGCCCTTGGCGCGGGTAGGGCAGCATCTGGCCGCACCAACTCGCGCCAGACTCGCACCAACACGCACCATGGCCGCACCAATTGCTAGCACCAAGCATCAATTTTCTGCCCTGCCCTCCACAAGGGCAGGGCAGCCTCCTGGGAGTGAATTTCATGGGCCGAAAATTTAAATTAAAATCCCATTTTAGTTCATTTCTTCACCAAATCAAAAGCCCATCCAAATCCCATTATCCAAGAATAGAAAGTGTATAAATAGGAGATAGTTTGATGTAATTAGAACCTTTTTAGCTACCTTGAGCTTTTACTTTTACTTTTTACCACCTAGACTTTTACCTTAGCTTTGGAATTTCATTTTTCTTTGAGCTTTCTTGAGAGACTTGTCCGAGAACTAAGAGGATCAAGGGAGAATTGACTGATCTCCTTCCTCATTTTCCCTTGGGCAATTCTACTCTCTTGTTTTCTGAGTTTTGGGTGTGTGAAATTGGGGGAATTCTGTCCCAATTCCCATTCAAACTCTTTGCACTTTGTTTTCTGCATAATTCAATTCCAATTCTGTTCTTCTATTACTTCTTCTTTAATTTTCTGTCAATTGCTTAGTAAATTCAGATCTGGGAAGGAAATTGGGTTTTAGGCTTTGCTACCTAAGCCCTTGGGTCCTGAGATCACAACTCATTTTGGGTTCTTCTGTGAACCTTTACTGCATTTTATTTTCTTTCTGTTTGAATGCTATTTGCTTCTGATTTAAATTCTGCTCAATCAATTGCTGCAATTTACTTCTTCTTTGTTTAGATCTTGCAATCCCATTCCTCAATTCCCTTTTATATTCAAGCCATTTATCTTTCTTGCCATTTAAGTTACTGCACTTTAAGTTTCTTGCACTTTAAGTTTCAGTCATTTACTTTCTTGCTCTTTAAGATTCTGCAAATTTACAATTCTGTTCTTCAATTTACTGCACTTTTTCCTTCCCCCTTTACATTTACTGTCATTTACTTCCTGTTAAACACAAATCACTCAATCAAAACTTGATTCGCTTGACTAAATCACCCACTAAACTAAAATTGCTCAATCCTTCAATCCCTGTGGGATCGACCTCACTCATGTGAGTTATTATTACTTGATGCGACCCGGTACACTTGCCGGTGAGTTTTGTGTTGGATTGTTTTCCACACATCAGTGTTGAGGTGATTGGTGAATGGGTGAAGAAGAGAGAGAGTGGTGGGGTAGGTGGGGATCCTGTGGGGTCCACAGATCCTGAGGTGTCAAGGAAAAGTCATCCCTGCACTAAATGGCATGAAAAAACACGTTTTGAGCCAATTCTGGCGTTAAACGCCGGGCTGGTGCCCATTTCTGGCGTTTAACGCCAGGTTCTTGCCCTTTCCTGGCGTTTAACGCCAGTCTGGTGCCTCTTTCTGGCGTTAAACGCCCAGAATGGTGCCAGACTGGGCGTTAAACGCCCACCTGCTAGCCTTACTGGCGTTTAAACGCCAGTAGGTTCGTCCTCCAGGGTGTGCTGTTTTTCTTCCTGTTTTTATTCTGTTTTTGTTTTTTCAATTGATTTTGTGACTTCTTATGATCATCAACCTACAAAAAACATAAAATAACAAAAGAAAATAGATAAAATATAACATTGGGTTGCCTCCCAACAAGCGCTTCTTTAATGTCAGTAGCTTGACAGAGGGCTCTCATGGAGCCTCACAGATACTCAGAGCAATGTTGGAACCTCCCAACACCAAACTTAGAGTTTGAATGTGGGGGTTCAACACCAAACTTAGAGTTTGGTTGTGGCCTCCCAACACCAAACTTAGAGTTTGACTGTGGGGGCTCTGCTTGACTCTGATTTGTGAGAAGCTCTTCATGCTTCCTCTCCATGGTGACAGAGGGGTATCCTTGAGCCTTAAACACAAAGGATTCTTCATTCACTTGAATGATCAGTTCACCTCCATCAACATCAATCACAGCCTTTGCTGTGGCTAGGAAGGGTCTGCCAAGGATGATAGATTCATCCATGCATTTCCCAGTCTCTAGGACTATGAAATCAGTAGGGATGTAATGGTCTTCAACTTTTACCAGAACATCCTCTGCAAGTCCATAAGCTTGTTTTCTTGAGTTGTTTGCCATCTCTAGTGAGATTCTTGCAGCTTGTACCTCAAAGATCCCTAGCTTCTCCATTACAGAGAGAGGCATGAGGTTTACACTTGACCCTAAGTCACACAGAGCCTTCTTAAAGGTCATGGTGCCTTTGGTACAAGGTATGGAAAACTTCCCAGGATCTTGTCTCTTTTGAGGTAATTTCTGCTTAGACAAGTCATCCAGTTCTTTGGTGAGCAAAGGGGGTTCATCCTCCCAAGTCTCATTACCAAATAACTTGTCATTTAGCTTCATGATTGCTCCAAGGTATTTAGCAACTTGCTCTTCAGTGACATACTCATCCTCTTCAGAGGAAGAATACTCATCAGAGCTCATGAAAGGCAGAAGTAAGTCCAATGGAATCTCTATGGTCTCATTTTGAGCCTCAGATTCCCATGGTTCCTCATTAGGGAACTTATTGGAGGTCAGTGCACGCCCATTGAGGTCTTCCTCAGTGGCGTTTACTTCCTCTCCCTCCTCTCCAAATTCGGCCATGTTGATGGCCTTGCACTCTCCTTTTGGATTTTCTTCTGTATTGCTTGGGAGAGTACTAGGAGGGAGTTTAGTAACTTTCTTGCTCAGCTGTCCCACTTGTGCCTCCAAATTCCTAATGGAGGATCTTGTTTCAGTCATGAAACTTTGAGTGGTTTTGATTAGATCAGAGACCATGGTTGCTAAGTCAGAGGTATTCTGCTTAGAACTCTCTGTCTGTTGCTGAGAAGATGATGGAAAAGGCTTGCCATTGCTAAACCTGTTTCTTCCACCATTATTGTTATTGAAACCTTGTTGAGGTCTCTCTTGATTCTTCCATGAGAAATTTGGATGATTTCTCCATGAAGAATTATAGGTGTTTCCATAGGGTTCTCCTAGGTAATTCACCTCTTCCATTGAAGGGTTCTCAGGATCATAAGCTTCTTCTTCAGATGAAGCATCCTTAGTACTGCCTGGTGCATTTTGCATTCCAGACAGACTTTGAGAAATCAAATTGACTTGTTGAGTCAATATCTTGTTCTGAGCCAGAATGGCATTCAGAGTATCAATCTCAAGAACTCCTTTCTTCTGACTTGTCCCATTGTTCACAGGATTCCTTTCAGAAGTGTACATGAATTGGTTATTTGCAACCATTTCAATTAGCTCTTGAGCTTCTGTAGGCGTCTTCTTCAGATGAAGAGATCCTCCAGCAGAGCTATCCAAAGACATCTTGGATAGTTCAGACAGACCATCATAGAAAATACCTATGATGCTCCATTCAGAAAGCATGTCAGAAGGACATTTTCTGATCAATTGTTTGTATCTTTCCCAAGCTTCATAGAGGGATTCTCCTTCCTTCTGTCTGAAGGTTTGGACTTCCACTCTAAGCTTACTCAATTTTTGAGGTGGAAAGAACTTTGCCAAGAAGGCATTGACTAGCTTTTCCCATGAGTCCAGGCTTTCTTTAGGTTGTGAGTCCAACCATGTCCTAGCTCTGTCTCTTACAGCAAAAGGGAATAGCATAAGTCTGTAGACCTCAGGGTCAACCCCATTAGTCTTGACAGTGTCACAGATTTGCAAGAATTCAGCTAAGAACTGATGAGGATCTTCCAATAGAAGTCCGTGGAACTTGCAATTCTGTTGCATTAGAGAAACTAATTGAGGCTTAAGCTCAAAGTTGTTTGCTCCAATGGCAGGGATAGAGATGCTTCTCCCATAGAAGTCGGGAGTAGGTGCAGTAAAGTCACCCAGCACCTTCCTTGCATTGTTGGCATTGTTGTTATTTTCGGCTGCCATGGGTTCTTCTTCTTTAAAGATTTCTGTTAGGTCCTCTACAGAGAGTTGTGCCTTAGCTTCTCTTAGCTTTCGCTTCAAGGTCCTTTCAGGTTCAGGGTCAGCTTCAACAAGAATGCCTTTGTCTTTGTTCCTGCTCATATGAAAGAGAAGAGAACAAGAAAATGTGGAATCCTCTATGTCACAGTATAGAGATTCCTTGAGGTGTCAGAGAAGAAGAAAAATAGAAGGAAGAAGGAGAAGAATTCGAACTTAATCAGATAGAGTTCGAATTGTGCATTGAGAAAGAGTGGTACTCCATAAATAGAAGGATGTGAAAAGAGAGGAAGAAATTTTCGAAAATTAAGTGAAATATTTTGAAAACATTTTGAAAAACTTTAATTTATTTTCGAAAACCAAGAGTGGGAAAGAAATCAAGTAATTTTTGAAAAAGATTTTGAAATTAGAAATAAAAAAGATATGATTAAAAACTGTTTTGAAAAAGATGTGATTAAAAAGATATGATAAAAAAATTATGCTTTTAAAAAGATATGATTGAAAAGATATGATTTGAAAACAATTTAAAAAGATTTGATTTTTAAAAATTAATGACTTGCCTAACAAGAAAAGATATGATTCAAACATTAAACCTTTCTCAACAGAAAAGGCAACATACTTAAAATATTGAATCAAATCATTAATTGATAGTAAGTATCTTTGAAAAAGGAAAGAAATTGATTTTGAAAAAGGTTTGATTGAAAAGATATGATTTGAAAAAGATTTGATTTTGAAAAACTTTGAAAACTTGAAAAAAATTGATTTGAAAACAAAATCCTCCCTCTTGTGCCATCCTGGCGTTAAACGCCCAGAATGGTGCACATTCTGGCGTTTAACGCCCAATGCACTACCTTTTTGGGCGTTAAACGCCCAACCAGGCACCCTGGCTGGCGTTTAAACGCCAATCTGTCCTTCTTCACTGGGCGTTTTGAACGCCCAGCTTTTTCTGTGTAATTCCTCTGCTGCATGTTCTGAATCTTCAGTTCCATGTACTATTGACTTGAAAATAGAACCAAGATCAATTAAACAATGCATGCAAGACACCAAACTTAAAATTGGACACTAGACTCAAACAAGAAACATAAAATATTTTTGGTTTTTATGATTTTGAAATTTTTTTTTGGATTTTTTCGAAAATTATATGAAAATAGAAAATAAAGGTTTCAGAATTCTTAATTTGAATTCCAGGAATCATTGCAATGCTAGTCTAAGACTCCGGTCCAAAAATTAGACATGGCTTCACAGCCAGCCAAGCTTTCAAAGAAAGCTCCGGTCCAAAACACTAGACATGGCCAATGGCCAGCCAAGCCTTAGCAGATCATTGCTCCAATAGCAAGATTGATAGAAATCAACAAGCTCTTGTGATGATTAGTTAAAACCTCGGTCCAATAAGATTAGACATGGCTTCTCAGCCAGCCAGATTTCAACAGATCATCATGAAACTCTAGAACTCATTCTTAAGAATTCTGAAAAACACCTAATCTAAGCAACAAGATGAACCGTCAGTTGTCCATACACGAAACAATCCCCGGCAACGGCGCCAAAAATTTGGTGTGCGAAATTGTGATCACTACTTTTCACAACTCAAATAATCCTTAGTAATGGCTCCAAAAACTTGGTGCTTAATACCATGGCATAAACACAACTTTGCACAACTAACCAGCAAGTGCACTGGGTCGTCCAAGTAATAAACCTTACGCGAGTAAGGGTCGATCCCACGGAGATTGTTGGTATGAAGCAAGCTATGGTCACCTTGTAAATCTTAGTCAGGCAGACTCAAATGGGTATAGATGATATATGAATAAAACATAAAGATAAAGATAGAGATACTTATGTATATCATTGGTGAGAGCTTCAGATAAGCGTATGAAGATGCTTGGTCCCTTCCGTCTCTCTGCTTTCCTACTGTCTTCATCCAATCCTTCTTACTCCTTTCCATGGCAAGCTTATGCAAGGGTTTCACCGTTGTCAGTGGCTACCTCCCATCCTCTCAGTGGAAATGTTCAACGCACCCTGTCACGGCACGGCTATCCATCTGTCGGTTCTCGATCAGGCCGGAATAGAATCCAGTGATTCTTTTGCGTCTGTCACTAACGCCCCGCCCTCAGGAGTTTGAAGCACGTCACAGTCATTCAATCATTGAATCCTACTCAGAATACCACAGACAAGGTTAGACCTTCCGGATTCTCTTGAATGCCGCCATCAGTTCTTGCCTATACCACGAAGACTCTGATCTCACGGAATGGCTGGTTCGTTTGTCAGGCGAGCACTCGGTTGTTAGGCGATCAACCATGCATCGTGTATCAGGAATCCAAGAGATATTCACCCAATCTAAGGTAGAACGGAGGTGGTTGTCAGTCACACGTTCATAGGTGAGAATGATGATGAGTGTCACGGATCATCACATTCATCAAGTTGAAGAACAAGTGATATCTTGGACAAAGAACAAGCGGAATTGAATAGAAGAACAATAGTAATTGCATTAATACTCGAGGTACAGCAGAGCTCCACACCTTAATCTATGGTGTGTAGAAACTCCACCGTTGAAAATACATAAGAACAAGGTCTAGGCATGGCCGTGAGACCAGCCTCCCAAAGAGGGTTCAATCATAAAAACATGATCAAAAGCTCCAAATACAATAGTAAAAGGTCCTATATATAGAGAACTAGTAGCCTAGGGTGTACAGAGATAAGTAAATGACATAAAAATCCACTTTTGGGCCCACTTGGTGTGTGCTTGGGCTGAGCAATGAAGCATTTTTCGTGTAGAGACTCTTCTTGGAGTTAAACGCCAGCTTTTATGCCAGTTTGGGCGTTTAACTCCCATTTTGGTGCCAGTTCCGGCGTTTAACGCTGGGAATTCTAAGGGTGACTTTGAACGCCGGTTTGGGCCATCAAATCTTGGGCAAAGTATGGACTATCATATATTGCTGGAAAGCCCAGGATGTCTACTTTCCAACGCCGTTGAGAGCGCGCCAATTGGGCTTCTGTAGCTCCATGAAATTCACTTTGAGTGTAGGGAGGTCAGAATCCAACAGCATCTGCAGTCCTTTTCAGTCTCTGGATCAGATTTTTGCTCAGGTCCCTCAATTTCAGCCAGAAAATACCTGAAATCACAGAAAAATACACAAACTCATAGTAAAGTCCAGAATAGTAAATTTTAACTAAAAACTAATAAAAATATACTAAAAACTCAACTCAAACTACTAAAAACATACTAAAAACAATGCCAAAAAGCGTACAAATTATCCGCTCATCAACTCACAAGAACAACAAGAACAAAAGAAAGAACAACAAACTTAAAATTTTTAGAAAACCAAAATAGAATTTTTGAAAACTAAAGAAAAATTAACAAGAGAACACCAAACTTAAAGTTTGGCACAAGATTTAATCAAAGAAGAATTATTTTTGAAAAAGTTTTAATAAGAAGATACCCAATTACCAAGAACACAAATACAATGCTCTAGCCAATTGAGCTATAAATGTAACGTGTTTTAAAGAGGTATTTTTAATAAATAATTTTTTTTTTGAAAACTGATATTTTGAAAAAGCACAAGAAAAACAAGAAAAGACACAAAATAAGACAAACTAAAGATCAAACAAAGAAAATAGACAATAACAACTTGAAGGTCAAAGATGAACAAAGAACATGCAATTCGAAAATTGAAAGACAAAGAAAAGCATGCAATTGACACCAAACTTAAAACATGACACTAAACTCACAGAAAAACCAAAAATTAATAAAGAAAAATAATATTTTTGAAAAATTTTTGAAAAGAAAATAAAAGACTGACCCAAAAGACAAAATTTTCCTAATCTAAGCAACAAGATTCATCGTCAGTTGTTCAAACTCAAACAATCCCCGGCAACGGCACCAAAAACTTGGTGCACAAAAATTACACTCACACTATGTAATTCCGCACAACTAACCAGTAAGTGAACTGGCTCGTCCAAGTAATACCTTACGTGAGTAATGGTCGATCCCACGGAGATTGTCGGCTTGAAGCAAGCTAGGGTTATCTTATTATTCTTAGTCAGGATACCAATAGGGTTCTTTAGTTTTAGTTGTAAAAAGTGAAAGAGCATGAAATGAGTATTTGTTACGCAGTAATGGAGAATGTGTTGGAGTTTTGGAGATGCTTTGTCTTCTGAATCTCTGCTTTCTTCCTGTCTTCTTTTTCACGCATGCAAGGTTCCTCCTATGGCAAGCTGTGTGTTGGTGGATCACCGTTGTCAATGGCTACCATCCGTCCTCTCAGTGAAAATGGTCCAGGTGCGCTGTCACCGCACGGCTAATCATCTGTGGGTTCTCACTCATGCTAGAATAGGACCCATTGATCCTTTTGTGTCTGTCACTATGCCCAACCCTTGTGAGTTTGAAGCTCGTCACAGTCATTCAATTCCCAAATCCTACTAAGAATACCACAGACAAGGTTTAGACTTTCCGGATTCTCAAGAATGCTGCCAATGGATTCTAGCTTATACCACGAAGATTCTGATTAAGAATCCAAGAGATACTCATTCAATAGAAGGTAGAACGGAGGTGGTTGTCAGGCACACGTTCATAGATTGAGAATAGTGATGAATGTCATGGATCATCACATTCATCATATTGAAGTGCGAATGAACATCTTAGAGAGAAACAAGCGTGTTTGAATAGAAAACAAAAATAATTGCATTAATTCATCGAGACGCTGCAGAGCTCCTTACCCTCAACAATGGAGTTTAGAGACTCATGCCATCAAAAATTACAAAGTTCAGATCTAAAATGTCATGAGGTACAAAATAAGTCTCTAAAAGTTATTTAAATACTAAACTAGTAACCTAGGTTTACAGAAAATGAGTAAACTAAGATAGATAGTGCAGAAATCCACTTCTAGGGCCCACTTGGTGTGTGCTGGGGCTGAGACTTGAGCTTCTCACATGCCTGGGCTATTTCTGGAATTAAACGTTAGGTTGTGACCTATTTTGGGCGTTTAACTCCAACTGGTAACCTATTTCTGGCGTTTGGCGCCAAAATGGAACATGGAACTGGCGTTAAACGCCAGTTTACGTCGTTTATCTTCGAGCAAAGTATGGACTCTTATATATTGCTGGAAAGCCCTGGATGTCCACTTTCCAACCCAATGAGAGCGCGCCAATTGGACTCCTGTAGATCCAAAAAATATATTCCGAGTATAGGGAGGTCAGAATCCAACAGCATCAGCAGTCCTTTTTCAGCCTGAATCAGATTTTTGCTCAGCTCCCTCAATTTCAGCTAGAAAATATCTAAAATCACAGAGAAACACACAAAATCATAGTAAAGTCTAGAAATATGAATTTTGCCTAAAAACTAATAAAAATATACTAAAAACTAACTAAAACATACTAAAAACTACATGAAATTACCCCCAAAAAGCGTATAAAATATCCACTCATCACCCCACATTCAGACAGAGGCAGCTAGAGCTCTAAAAGGAGTCATTCAAAAACATGAAAAAGTTTTTGGGCGTCAACGCTCCGCTCACAAGATTAGCAAAGTCCCACGCAAACGCCCTAGTGTTTCGAGCCCCCGACTCATTCAATGGGGAGTTCTACCATAATAAACCATTGGATGTGGAAGCAGTGATAAAATGCATGAAGGTCAGAAGGGCTTTGGTGGATGCTGGATCAGAGGTAAATATCATACCCACTCATATATTTCAAGAAATGGGAGGTTCTGCTGATCAGATAAGGCCTACTCAAGTAGAGCTCAATACTTTTAATGGAGTGGGTGTGAAATCTAGAGGGTGTGTTAATGCTGTCTTGGAAGTTGGCCCCATAAAGACCAATAATAAGTTTCATGTGGTAGATGGAAGCTCTAGCTACCACATCTTACTGGGACGTCCATGGATTCATTTACATCAGTGCGTTCCTTCAAGTTGGGATCAATACATAAAGTCTAGCTGGAGAGAGAAGGATATTACCATCTCAACCACTGTAACACCCTTTGATGCAGGAGAAGCACATTTAGTGGATGCGAGTTTTTATGAAGAGCTTGCATTACCAGGGATCAACAAAATAAGGCCTGTGTGGGAATGCCCCATCAGAACACCCAGACAAAAAGAAAACACCAAAAGGCAAGCAACAACAATCGAAGACCTAGGATTTCGTAAGGAAATTCTCCCAGGTGGAGGGTATAGGTGGTGTGTCCTATAGGAACTCAGGGGTCCAGTGGAGAAAAGTCACCAGAACTTCCTTGGCCCCGACCTCCTAAATGTATAGGAGAAAGAACATCTTTGAAGGAACATAGGAAATGCCCCCTCTCCAATTCCAAGATGAAGCAAAGCAGAAGAAGGAAGAATTGGAAGAGATTAATTTAGGGACTGAAGAACACCCAAGACCTTTGTTCGTGTGCAAAACTCTAGGGGAGATAGAGAAAAAGAATTTGATAGTGCTACTATGATGAAATGCTAGGGTTGGACCCAAACTTGGTAACACACAATTCAACTGTGAGGTAAGGAGCAACCCCTGTCAAGCAAGCTCCTAGAAAATTCTCCAATGAAATAGAAGCTCAAGTAAAGAAAGAAATCGAAAAGTTACTTGCAACCAAATTCATCAAACCAATACAACACCCCTCTTGGTGCACGAAATTGTGATCTCTAACAATGGCGCTCAACTTGGTGTGTGCGTTCATAATCTCAGCACTTTCTTCACAACTCCGCACAACTAACCAGCAAGTGCACTGGGTCGTCCAAGTAATAAACCTTACGTGAGTAAGGATCGATCCCACAGAGATTGTCGGCTTGAAGCAAGCTATGGTTACCTTGTAAATCTCAGTCACGCGGATTCAAATAGTTATAGAGTTTTGATAAATAAAAGATAAATAAACAGAAAATAAAAATAGAGAAACTTATGTAATTCATTGGTGAGAATTTCAGATAAGTGCATAGAGATGCTTTGTTCCTGTTGAATCTCTGCTTTCCTAATGCCTTCATCCAATCCTTCATACTCCTTTCCATGGCAAGTTGTATGTTCGGGTTTCACCGGTGTCAATGGTTACCTCCCATCCTCTCAATGAAAATGCTCCAAAATGCGCTGTCACCGCACGGCTAATCATCTATCGGTTCTCGATCATGTTGGAATAGAATCCAGTGATCCTTTTGCGTCTGTCACTACGCCCAACACTCGCGAGTTTGAAGCTCGTCACAATCATCCCTTCCCAGATCCTACTCGGAATATCACAGTCAAGGTTTAGACTTTCCAGATCTCAGGAATGGCCACCAATAATTCAAGCTTATACCACGAAGACTCCAATCTTTCGGAATGGAGACTAAGAGATACACGCACAATCTTAAGTAGAACGGAACTGGTTGTCAATCACGCGTTCATAGGTGAGAATGATGATGAGTGTCACGGATCATCACATTCATTAGGTTGATGTGCGAGTGAATATCTTAGAACAAGAATAAGCATGAATTGAATAGAAAACAGTAGTACTTGCATTAATACTCGAGGAACAGCAGTGCTCCACACCCTTAATCTATGGTGTGTAGAAACTCCACCGTTGAAAATACATAAGTGAAAAAAGGGCAGGCATGGCCGAGTGGCCAGCCTCCCAAAATGTGAACAATGGTTCAAATATGTTCCAAAGATGAAAATACAATAGTAAAAGGTCCTATTCATAATGAAACTAGCTACTAGGGTTTACAGAAATAGGTAAATGATGCAGAAATCCACTTCCGGGCCCACTTGGTGTGTGCTTGGGCTGAGCATTGAGCTTTACACGTGTAGAGACTTCTCTTGGAGTTAAACGCCAGCTTTGGTACCAGTTTGGGTGTTTAACTCCAACTTTTATGTCAGTTCGGGCGTTTTGACTTCAGAATAGAGCAGAGAAGGGATGTTTGAACGCTAGTTTGCGTCATCTAAACTCGAACAAAGCATGAACTATTAAATATTGCTGAAAAGCCCTGGATGTCTACTTTCCAACGCAACTAAGAGCGTGCCATTTGGAGTTTTTTAGCTCTAGAAAATCTACTTTGAGTGCAGGGAGGTCAGAATCCAACAGCATCAGCAGTCCTTTGTCAGCCTCTGAATCAGATTTTTGCTCAGGTCCCTCAATTTCAGCCAGAAAATACCTGAAATCACAGAAATAATACACAAACTCATAGTAAAGTCCATAAATATGAATTTTTCATAAAAACTAATAAAAACAACCCAAAAAGTAGCTAGATCCTACTAAAAACTACCTAAAAATAATGCCAAAAAGCGTATAAATTATCCGCTCATCACAACACCAAACTTAAATTGTTGCTTGTCCCCAAGCAACTGAAAACAAAATATGATAAAAAGAAGAGAATATACAATGAATCCCATAGTATCAATGAAACTTAGTCCTAATTAGATGAGCGGGGCTTGTAGCTTTTTGCTTCTGAACAGTTTTGGTATCTCACTTTTTCCTTTGAAATTCAGAATGATTGGCATCTATAGGAACTTAGAATTTTAGATAGTGTTATTGATTCTCCTAGTTCAGTATGTTGATTCTTGAACACAGCTGCTTTATGAGTCTTGGCCGTGACCCTAAGCACTTTGTTTTCCAATATTACCACCAGATATATAAATGCCACAGACACATAACTGGGTGAACATTTTCAGATTGTGACTCAGCTTTGCTAAAGTCCCCAGTTAGAGGTGTCCAGAGTTCTTAAGCACACTCTTTTGCTTTGGATCACGACTTTAACCACTCAGTCTCAAGCTTTTCACTTGGACCTGCATGCCACAAGCACATTATTAGGGACAGCTTGATTTAGCCGCTTAGGCTTGGATTTTATTTCCTTGGGCCCTCATATCCATTAATGCTCAAAGTCTTGGATCCTTTTTACCCTTGCCTTTTGGTTTTAAGGGCTACTGGCTTTTTCTGCTTGCTTTTTCTTTTTCTTTTCTCTCTCTTTTTTTTGCCATTTGTTTCGCTACTTACTTTTTTTTACTGCTTTTTCTTGCTTCAAGAATCAATTTCATGATTTTTCAGATTATCAATAACATTTCTCTTTGTTCATCATTCTTTCAAGAGCCAACAATTTTAACATTCATAAACAACAAGATAAAAAATATGCACTGTTCAAGCATTCATTCAGAGAACAAAAAGTATTGCCACCACATCAAAATAATTAAACTAGTTTCAAGATAAAATTTGAAATCCAAGTACTTTTTATTCTTTTGTAATTAAGCACATTTTTCATGTAAGAGAGGTGAAGGATTCATGGAGTTATTCATAGCTTTAAGGCATAGACACTACACACTAATGATCATGTAGTGAAGACAAACATAGATAGAACATACAGCATAAAGCCAAAAACAGAAAAATAAATAGACAAGGAGATTAAGGAATGAGTCCACCTTAGTGAGGGTGGCGTCTTCCTCCTCTTGAAGATCCTATGGAGTGCTTGAGCTCCTCAATGTCTCTTCCTTGCCTTTGTTGCTCCATCCCTAGTGATTTTGGTGCTCCTATCCTTAGTTGCTCCCAATAGTTGTGTGGAGGAAAATGTATCCTTTGAGGCATCTCAGGGATTTCTTGATGAGGGAATTCCTCATACTCTTGTTGAGGTCCATGAGTGAGCTCTCTTGATGTGCAGTCAAATGCTCTACTACTGAGCTGTGGACCCTTGAGATGAATTTCTCCATTTCCCATGACTCGGAGGTGGAAGCAATTGCCTTTCCTTTCCTCTTTCTAGAGGTTTCTCCGGCCTTAGGTGCCATAAATGGTTATGAAAAAACAAAAAGCGATACTTTTACCACATCAAACTTAAAATATTTTCTTGTTCTCGAGCAAAAGAAGAAGGAAATATGTAGAAGAAGAAGAAAATGGAGGAGATAGAGGGTATATAGGGTTTGGCCAAGAGGGGAAGAAGGTGTTTGTGATGTGTGAAAATGAAGGTGTGAAGGGGGGTATTTATAGGGAGAATAGTCGAATGGTTAGGGTGGGTTTGGGAGGGAAATGGAGGTGATTGGTGAAGGGTATTTGGGGAAGAGTGTTGTAGAAAGGTGTGAAGAGGAGATAGAGTGAGTTGAGGTTGGTGGGGATCCTGTGGGGTGGTGCACGAAATTGTGATCATCAATGGCGCCATCAACATGGTACGCTCAATTGCAATCTTAACTTTTTATCACAACTTCGCACAACTAACCAGCAAGTGCACTGGGTCGTCCAAGTAATAAACCTTACGCGAGTAAGGGTCGATCCCACGGAGATTGTTGGTATGAAGCAAGCTATGGTCATCTTGTAAATCTCAGTTAGGCATATTCAAATGGTTATGGGTGATTTATGAATAAAGCATAAAACAAGGATAGAGATACTTATGTAATTCATTGGTGAAAATTTCAGATAAGTGTATGGAGATGCTTTGTCCCTTCCGTCTCTCTGCTTTCCTACTGTCTTCATCCAATCCTTCTTACTCCTTTCCATGGCAAGCTGTATGTTGGGCATCACCTTTGTCAGTGGCTACAATCCCGTCCTCTCAGTGAAAATGTTCAACGCTCCCTGTCACGGCACGGCTAATCATCTGTCGGTTCTCAATCAGGTTGGAATAGAATCCAGTGATTCTTTTGCGTCTGTCACTAACGCCCAGCCTTCAGGAGTTTGAAGCTCGTCACAGTCATTCAATCATTGAATCCTACTCAGAATACCACAGACAAGGTTTAGACCTTCCGGATTCTCTTGAATGCCGCCATCAATTCTAGCTTATACCACGAAGATTCTGATTAAGAAATCTAAGAGATAAACATTCAAGCCTTGTTTGCTTGTAGAACGGGAGTGGTTGTCAGGCACGTGTTCATAAGTGAGAATGATGATGAGCGTCACATAATCATCACATTCATCAAGTTCTTGAGTGAATGAATATCTTGGAATAAGAACAAGCTGAATTGAATAGAAGAACAATAGTAATTGCATTAATACTCGAGGTACAGCATAACTCCACACCTTAATCTATGGTGTATAGAAACTCCACCGTTGAAAATACATAAGAACAAGGTTCAGGCATGGCCGTGAGGCCAGCCCCCAAAACGTGATCAAAAGACTCCAGATGATCAAGGATCCAAAGATTCAAAGATCTAAAGATGAAAAACACAATAGTAAAAGGTCCTATTTGTAGAGAACTAGTAGCCTAGGGTTTACAAAGATGAGTAAATGACATAAAAATCCACTTCCGGGCCCACTTGGTGTGTGCTTGGGCTGAGCATTGAAGCCTTCATGTGTAGAGACTTTTCTTGGAGTTAAACGCCAGCTTTTGTGCCAGTTTGGGCGTTTAACTCCCATTCTTGTGCCAGTTTCGGCGTTTAACGCCGGGCAGTTTTGAGCTGATTTGAAACGCCGGTTTGGGCCTAATAAATCACTATTTTATGGTTTATCTTGTGCTCAATTGAGTGGATTTTATCAAACTCTTTACCCACTTATTCATACTATTTGCATGTTTTACATTTCCCTTCCTAATTATGTGCTTTGATTGAAAACATGCTTCTTTGGACTTATATTTGCTTATTATTAATCCTCTCTTATTACCATTAGATGCCTTGATATGTGTGTCAAGTGTTTTCAGAGATTACAGGGCAGGAATGGCTCAGAGGATGAAAAGGAAGCATGCAAAAGTGGAAGGAATACAAGAAGTTGGAGAAACTGCTAAGCTATCCAGTCTGAACTC
Source organism: Arachis stenosperma (assembly GCF_014773155.1). Classification (NCBI taxonomy): domain Eukaryota; kingdom Viridiplantae; phylum Streptophyta; class Magnoliopsida; order Fabales; family Fabaceae; genus Arachis; species Arachis stenosperma. The sequence goes on along the minus strand of NC_080379.1, from coordinate 103,509,257 downwards.
TTCGCACTCAAACGGCTATAACTTTAGCTACAGAGGTCCAAACGACGCGGTTCTAGTTGTGTTGGAAAGCTAACGTCCGGGGCTTCAATTTGATATATAATTTGCTATAGCTGCCCTGACGCCAGGTGACGCAAACGCGTGAGTCACGCGGACGCGTGACCTGGCAGGAACGCAACCCGCGCGGCCGCGTGGACGACGCGACCGCGTCACTCTTCCGCGACCTGTACGGACCAGAAAGCGCTGGAAGTGATTTCTGGGCTGTTTTTGACCCAGTCTTCGGCCCAGAAAACACAGATTAGAGGCTATAAAGTGGGGGAATGCATCCATTCATTATCATGCACTCATAATTCACTTCTCATGATTTAGATTAGTTTTGAGAGGGGTTCTCTCCTCTCTCTCTTAGGATTTAGGACTTCTCTTAGCTTTCTAGAGTGACTCTCGATCCAGGTTCAATATTCCTATTTTCTATTTAAATCTCTCTTTTATATTTCGATTACTCTCAAGCTTTTATTATGTTTGATTGATGTTGCACAATTGGCTGTTGATGACATTTTTATTTAATGATATTTGAGGTATTTCAGTTTACTATTGCTTTCTTTGATTTATGTTATTGTTGCTTCCCATCTGAGGATATTTTCACTCTAGCAATTTTACTTTTTCCTCTTTTGTCCTTGGTTAAATAATTGGTGACTCTTGAGTTATCAAACTCATTGTTAGTTGAGAATTGGAATTAATTCATCTACTTAACTTACCTTCATAGTTAGAGGTTAACAAAGTGGGAGAAGAATCCAATTCTCATCACAATTGATAAGGATAACTGGGATAGGACCTCCAGTTCTTATACCTTGCCAAAGGTTTATTTTACAGCTATTATTATATTATTTTACTTGTCATATAATATATTCGCACCTTACTTCCAAAACCCCAATTTTACCTTTTTTATAGCCAATAATAAGAACATACCTCCCTGCAATTCCTTGAGAAGACGACCCGAGGTTTAAATACTCAGTTATCAATTTATTTAGGGGTTTGTTACTTGTGACAACCAAAATATTTGTACGAGGGGATTTTTGTCGGTTTAGAGACTATATCTACAACGCGACTGTTTTTATGACATTCTTTACTGGCAAAAATCCCAACATCAGGGCCATCAAATCTCAGGCAAAGTATGGACTATTATACACTGCTGGAAAGCCCAGGATGTCTACTTTCCAAGGCCATTGAGAGCGCGCCAATTGGGCTTCTGTAGCTCCAGAAAATCCACTTCGAGTGCAGGGAGGTCAGAATCCAACAGCATCTGCAGTCCTTTTCAGTCTCTGAATCAGATTTTTGCTCAGGTCCCTCAATTTCAGCCAGAAAATACTTGAAATCACAGAAAAATACACAAACTCATAGTAAAGTCCAGAAAAGTGAATTTTAACTAAAAACTAATAAAAATATACTAAAAACTAACTAAAACATACTAAAAACATACTAAAAACAATGCCAAAAAGCGTATAAATTATCCGCTCATCACAACACCAAACTTAAATTGTTGCTTGTCCTCAAGCAACTGAAAATCAAATAAGACAAAAAGAAGAGAATAAGCAATGAACTCCAAAAATATCTATGAAGATCAGTATTAATTAGATGAGCGGGGCTTTTAGCTTTTTGCCTCTGAATAGTTTTGGCATCTCACTCTATCCTTTGAAATTCAGAATGATTGGCTTCTTTAGGAACTCAGAATCTAGATAGTGTTATTGATTCTCCTAGTTGAGTATGATGATTCTTGAACACAGCTACTTTATGAGTCTTGGCCGTGGCCCAAAGCACTCTGTCTTCCAGTATTACCACTGGATACATACATGCCACAGACACATAATTGGGTGAACCTTTTCAGATTGTGACTCAGCTTTGCTGGAGTCCCCAATTAGAGGTGTCCAGGGTTCTTAAGCACACTCTTTTTGCCTTGGATCACAACTTTATTATTTTTTTCCTTTTTCTTCTTTTTTTTATTCACTGCTTTTTCTTGCTTCAAGAATCATTTTTATGATTTTTCAGATCCTCAGTAACATGTCTCCTTTTTCATTATTCTTTCAAGAGCCAACATTCATGAACAACAAATTCAAAAGACATATACACTGTTTAAGCATACATTCAGAAAACAAAAGTATTGCCACCACATCAAAATAATTAATCTATTATAAAATTCAAAATTCATGCTATTCTTCTCTTTTTCAATTAAGAACATTTTTTATTTAAGAAATGTGATGGATTCATAGGACATTCATAACTTTAAGGCATAGACACTAAGACACTAATGATCATGTAATAAGACACAAACATGGATAAACATAAGCATAAAATTCGAAAAACAAGAAAATAAAGAATTAAAGAACGGGTCCACCTTAGTGATGGCGGCTTGTTCTTCCTCTTGAAGATCTTATGGAGTGCTTGAGCTCCTCAATGTCTCTTCCTTGCCTTTGTTGCTCCTCTCTCATGATTCTTTGATCTTCTCTAATTTCATGGAGGAGGATGGAATGTTCTTGGTGCTCCACCCTTAGTTGTCCAATGTTGGAACTCAATTCTCCTAGGGAAGTGTTGATTTGCTCCCAATAGTTTTGTGGAGGAAAGTGCATCCCTTGAGGCATCTCAGGAATTTCATGATGAGTGGGATCTCTTGTTTGCTCCATCCTTTTCTTAGTGATGGGCTTTTCCTCATCAATGGGGATGTCTCCCTCTATGTCAACTCCAACTGAATAACAGAGGTGACAAATGAGATGAGGAAAGGCTAACCTTGCCAAGGTAGAGGACTTGTCCGCCACCTTATAAAGTTCTTGGGCTATAACCTCATGAACTTCTACTTCTTCTCCAATCATGATGCTATGGATCATGATGGCCCGATTTATAGTAACTTCGGACCGGTTGCTAGTGGGAATGATTGAGCGTTGGATAAACTCCAACCATCCCTTAGCCACGGGCTTGAGGTCATACCTTCTCAGTTGAACCGGCTTTCCTCTTGAATCTCTCTTCCATTGGGCGCCCTCTTCATAGATGTCTATGAGGACTTGGTCCAACCTTTGATCAAAGTTGACCCTTCTAGTGTAAGGGTGTTCATCTCCTTGTATCATGGGCAAGTTGAATGCCAACCTTACATTTTCCGGACTAAAATCTAAGTATTTCCCCCGAACCATTGTAAGCCAATTCTTTGGGTCCGGGTTCACACTTTGATCATGGTTCTTGGTGATCCATGCATTGGCATAGAACTCTTGAACCATTAAGATTCCAACTTGTTGAATGGGGTTGGTAAGAACTTCCCAACCTCTTCTTCGAATCTCATGTCGGATCTCCGGATATTCTTTCTTTTTGAGTTTGAAAGGGACCTCGGGGATCACCTTCTTCAAGGCCACAACTTCATAGAAGTGGTCTTGATGCACCCTTGAGATGAATCTCTCCATCTCCCATGACTCGAAGGTGAAAGCTTTTGCCTTCCCTTTCCTCTTTCTAGAGGTTTCTCCGGCCTTGGATGCCATAAATGGTTATGGAAAAACAAAAAGCAATGCTTTTACCACACCAAACTTAAAAGGTTTGCTCGTCCTCGAGCAAAAGAAGAAAGAAGAGAGTAGAAGAAGAAGAAATAGAGGAGATGGAGATGGCTTTTTTGGTTCGGCCAAAGGGGGAGAAGTAGTGTTTAGGTTGTGTGAAAATGAAGGAGTGAAGATGGGTTTATATAGGGGTGGAGAGAGGGGTAGGGTTCGGCTATGGGAGGGTGGGTTTGGGAGGGAAAATGGTTTGAATTTGAATGGTGAGGTAGGTGGGGTTTTATGATGGATGGATGTGAGTGGTGAAGAGAAAGATGGGATTTGATAGGTGAAGGGTTTTTGGGGAAGAGCTGTTGAGGTGATTGGTAAATGGGTGAAGAAGAGAGAGAGTGGTGGGGTAGGTGGGGATCCTGTGGGGTCCACAGATCCTGAGTGTCAGGGAAAAGTCATCCCTGCACCAAATGGCGAGCAAAAATGCTCTCCGTGCCAATTCTGGCGTTAAACGCCGGGCTAGTGCCCATTTCTGGCGTTTAACGCCAGCTTCTTGCCCTTTCCTGGCGTTTAACGCCAGTCTGGTGCCCCTTTCTGGCTTTAAACGCCCATAATGGTGCCAGACTGGGCATTAAACGCCCATTTGCTGCCCTTACTGGCGTTTAAACGCCAGTAAGATCTTCCTCCAGGGTGTGCTATTTTTCTTTCTGTTTTTTGATTCTGTTTTTGCTTTTTCAATTGATTTTGTGACTTTCCATGATCATCAACCTACAGAAAACATAAAATACAAAGGAAAATAGATAATCATAACATTGGGTTGCCTCCCAACAAGTGCTTCTTTAATGTCAGTAGTTTGACAGAGGGCTCTCATGGAGCCTCACAGATACTCAGAGCAATGTTTGAACCTCCCAAAAACTTAGAATTTGGTTGTGGCTTCCCAACACCAAACTTAGAGTTTGACTGTAGGGGCTCTGTTTGACTCTGTTTTGAGAGAAGCTCTTCATGCTTCCTCTCCATGGTAACAAAGGGATATCCTTGAGCCTTAAACACAAAGGATTCTTCATTCACTTGAATGATCAATTCTCCTCTGTCCACATCAATCACAGCCTTTGCTGTGGCTAGGAAGGGTTTGCCAAGGATGATGGATTCATCCATGCACTTTCCAATCTCTAGGACTATGAAATCAGCAGGGATGTAATGGTCTTCAATCTTTACCAGAACATCCTCTACAAGTCCATAAGCTTGTTTTCTTGAATTGTCTACCATCTCTAGTGAGATTCTTGCAGCTTGTACCTCAAAGATCCCTAGCTTCTCCATTACAGAGAGAGGCATGAGGTTTATGCTTGACCCTAGGTCACACAGAGCCTTCTTAAAGGTCATGGTGCCTATGGTACAAGGTATTGAAAACTTCCCAGGATCTTGTCTCTTTTGAGGTAATCTCTGCCTAGACAAGTCATCCAGTTCTTTGGTGAGCAAAGGGGGTTCATCCTCCTAAGTCTCATTACCAAATAGCTTGTCATTTAGCTTCATGATTGCTCCAAGGTATTTAACAACTTGCTCTTCAGTGACATAGTCGTCCTCTTTAGAGGAAGAATACTCATCAGAGCTCATGAATGGCAGAAGTAAATCCAATGGAATCTCTATGGTCTCAGTGTGAGCCTCAGATTCCCATGGTTCCTCATTAGGGAACTCATTGGAGGCCAGTGGATGTCCATTGAGGTCTTCCTCAGTGGCGTTCACTGCCTCTTCCTCCTCTCCAAGTTCGGCCATGTAGGTCATGTTAATGGCCTTGCATTCTCCTTTTGGATTCTCTTCTGTATTGCTTGGAAGAGTACTAGGAGGGAGTTCAGTAATTTTCTTGCTCAGCCGACCCACTTGTGCCTCCAAATTCCTAATGGAGGACCTTGTTTCAGTCATGAAACTTTGAGTGGTTTTGATTAGATCAGAGACCATGGTTGCTAAGTTAGAGTGGTTCCGCTTAGAATTCTCTGTCTGTTGCTGAGAAGATGATGGAAAAGGCTTGCCATTGCTAAACCTGTTTCTTCCACCATTATTGTTGTTGAAACCTTGTTGAGGTCTCTGTTGGTCCTTCCATGAGAGATTTGGATGATTTCTCCATGAAGAATTATAGGTGTTTCCATAGGGTTCTCCCATGTAATTCACCTCTTCCATTGAAGGGTTCTCAGGATCATAAGCTTCTTCTTCAGATGAAGCATCCTTAGTACTGCCTGGTGCAGCTTGCATTCCAGACAGACTTTGAGAAATCAAATTGACTTGCTGAGTCAATATTTTGTTCTGAGCCAGTATGGCATTCAGAGTATCAATCTCAAGAACTCCTTTCTTCTGATTTGTCCCATTGTTCACAGGATTCCTTTCAGAAGTGTACATGAATTGGTTGTTTGCAACCATTTCAATTAGTTCTTGAGCTTCTGTAGGCGTCTTCTTCAGATGAAGAGATCCTCCAGCAGAGCTATCCAAAGACATCTTGGCCAGTTCAGACAGACCATCATAGAAGATACCTATGATGCTCCATTCAGAAAGCATGTCAGAAGAACACTTTCTGATCAATTGTTTGTATCTTTCCCAAGCTTCATAGAGGGATTCACCTTCCTTCTGTCTGAAGGTTTGGACTTCCACTCTAAGCTTACTCAATTTTTGAGGTGGAAAGAACTTTGCCAAGAAGGCATTGACTAGCTTTTCCCAAGAGTTCAGGCTTTCTTTAGGTTGTGAGTCCAACCATATCTTAGCTCTGTCTCTTACAACAAAAGGGAATAGCATAAGTTTGTAGACTTCAGGGTCAACCCCATTGGTCTTGACAGTGTCACAGATTTGCAAGAATTCAGCTAAAAACCGATGAGGATCTTCCAATGGAAGTCCATGGAACTTGCAATTCTGTTGCATTAGAGAAACTAATTGAGGTTTAAGCTCAAAGTTGTTTGCTCCAATGGCAGGGATAGAGATGCTTCTCCCATAGAAGTTGGGAGTAGGTGCAGTAAAGTCACCCAGCACCTTCCTTGCATTGTTGGCATTGTTGTTGTTTTCGGCTGCCATGGGTTCTTCTTGTTTGAAGATTTCTGTTAGGTCCTCTACAGAGAGTTGTGCCTTAGCTTCTCTTAGTTTTTGCTTCAAGGTTCTTTCAGGTTCAGGGCCAGCCTCAACAAGAATGCTTTTGTCTTTGCTCCTGCTCATATGAAAGAGAAGAGAACAAGAAAATATGGAATCCTCTATGTCACAGTATAGAGATTCCTTGAGGTGTCAGAGGAAAAGAAAAATAGAAGGAAGAAGTAGAAGAATTCGAACTTATCAAGAAAGATGGAGTTCGAATTGTGCATTAAGGAGGAGTGTTAGTCCATAAATAGAAGGATTTGAGAAGAGGGGAAGAAATTTTTGAAAATAAATTAAAAAAATTTTAAAAATATTTTGAAAAACTCTAATTGATTTTCGAAAACTACGAGTGGAAAAGAAATCAAGTGATTTTTGAAAAAGATTTTGAATTTAGAAAGTAAAAAGATATGATTGAAAACTATTTTGAAACAGATGTGATTAAAAATATATGATTGAAAAGTTATGGTTTTAAAAAGATATGATTGAGAGGATATGATTTGAAAAACAAATTAAAAAGATTTGATTTTAAAAATTAATGACTTGCCTAACAAGAAAGATATGATTCAGACATTAAATCTTTCTCAACAGAAAAGGGAACATACTTGAAATGTTGAATCAAATCATTAATTGATAGCAAGTATTTTTGAAAAAGGAAAGATATGATTTGAAAAAGATTTGATTTTGAAAAATTTTGAAAACTTGAAAAAAATGTGCATTAAAAACAAAATCTTCCCTCTTGTGCCATCCTGGCGTTAAACGCCCAGAATGGTGCACATTCTGGGGTTTAACCCCAAAACACTACCCTTTTGGGCGTTAAACGCCCAGTCAGGCACCCTGGCTGGCGTTTAAACGCCAGTTTGCCCTTCTTCACTGGGCGTTTTGAACGCCCAGCTTTTTCTATGTAATTCCTCTGCTGTATGTTCTGAATCTTCAATTCTCTGTATTATTGACTTGAAAAGACACAAATAAAAAATTTTTTGGATTTTTAATAGTCAAAATGTAACTAAAATCCAATAACAATGCATGCAAGACACCAAACTTAGCAGTTTGTATACTACTGACACTAACAAAATGAGAATGCATATAACAAAACACTCAAGTCAAGAGAATTCAAAGATCAGAGCAAGGAAATCATCAAGAACATCTTGAAGATCACTTAAGACACATGAATGAATGCAAGAAGAACAGAAACATGCAATTGACACCAAACTTAAAATGAGACACTAGACTCAACAAGAAATATGCGAATATTTTTGGTTTTTATGATTTTGTAATTTTTTTGGATTTTTCAAAAATTAAATGGAAAAGAAAATAAAGGTATCAAAATTCTTAATGAGAATTCCAGGAATCATGCAATGTTAGTCTAAAGCTTTAGTCTAAAGTAATTAGACATGGCTAGCCAAGCTTCAGCATGACATTGCATTCAAGAGCTAAATTGATGAGAATCAATCAGCTTTGGTGATGATAAGAACATCACCTTGAAACACTAGAATTCATTCTTAAGAACTCTGAAAAAAAAAATACCTAAGCTAAGCAACAAGATGAACCGTCAGTTGTCCATACTCGAAACAATCTCCGGCAATGGCACCAAAAACTTGGTGCATGAAATTGTGATCATCAATGGCGCCATCAACATGGTACGCTCAATTGCAATCTTAACTCTTTATCACAACTTCGTACAACTAACCAGCAAGTGCACTGGGTCGTCCAAGTAATAAACCTTACGCGAGTAAGGGTCGATCCCACGGAGATTGTTGGTATGAAGCAAGCTATGGTCATCTTGTAAATCTCAGTTAGGCAGATTCAAATGGTTATGGGTGATTTATGAATAAAGCATAAAACAAGGATAGAGATACTTATGTAATTCATTGGTGAAAATTTCAGATAAGCGTATGGAGATGCTTTGTCCCTTCCGTCTCTCTGCTTTCCTACTGTCTTCATCCAATCCTTCTTACTCCTTTCCATGGCAAGCTGTATGTTGGGCATCACCATTGTCAGTGGCTACAATCCCGTCCTCTCAGTGAAAATGTTCAACGCACCCTGTCACGGCATGACTAATCATCTGTCGGTTCTCAATCAGGTTGGAATAGAATCCAGTGATTCTTTTGCGTCTGTCACTAACGCCCAACCTTCAGGAGTTTGAAGCTCGTCACAGTCATTCAATCATTGAATCCTACTCAGAATACCACAGACAAGGTTTAGACCTTCCGGATTCTCTTGAATGCCGCCATCAATTCTAGCTTATACCACGAAGATTCCGATTAAGGAATCCAAAAGATAAACATTCAAGCCTTGTTTGCTTGTAGAACGGGAGTGGTTGTCAGGCACGTGTTCATAAGTGAGAATGATGATGAGCGTCACATAATCATCACATTCATCAAGTTCTTGAGTGCGAATGAATATCTTGGAATAAGAACAAGCTGAATTGAATAGAAGAACAATAGTAATTGCATTAATACTCGAGGTACAGCAGAGCTCCACACCTTAATCTATGGTGTGTAGAAACTCCACCGTTGAAAATACATAAGAACAAGGTTCAGGCATGGCCGTGAGGCCAGCCCCCAAAACGTGATCAAAAGACTCCAGATGATCAAGGATCCAAAGATTCAAATATCTAAAGATGAAAAACACAATAGTAAAAGGTCCTATTTGTAGAGAACTAGTAGCCTAGGGTTTACAAAGATGAGTAAATGACATAAAAGTCCACTTCCAGGCCCACTTGGTGTGTGCTTGGGCTGAGCATTGAAGCCTTCATGTGTAGAGACTTTTCTTGGAGTTAAACGCCAGCTTTTGTGCCAGTTTGGGCGTTTAACTCCCATTCTTGTGCCAGTTCCGGCGTTTAACGCCGGGCAGTTTTGAGCTGATTTGGAACGCCGGTTTGGGCCATCAAATCTCGGGAAAAGTATGAACTATTATACATTTCTGGAAAGCCCAGGATGTCTACTTTCCAACGCCGTTGAGAGCGCGCCAATTGGGCTTCTATAACTCCAGAAAATCCACTTCGAGTGCAGGGAGGTTAGAATCCAACAGCATCTGCAGTCCTTTTCAGTCTCTGAATCAGATTTTTGCTCAGGTCCCTCAATTTCAGCCAGAAAATACCTGAAATCACAGAAAAACACACAAACTCATAGTAAAGTCCAGAAAAGTGAATTTTAACTAAAAACTAATAAAAATATACTAAAAACTAACTAAAACATACTAAAAACAATGCCAAAAAGCGTATAAATTATCCGCTCATCATGGGGTCCACAGATCCTGAAGGGTCAAGGAATTCTTCATCCCTGCTCCAGTTGGGTGTTCACAACGCCTTAGAGTGTAATCCTGGCGTTTAAACGCCAGTCTGCTGCCCTGTTCTGGCGTCTAAACACTAGTTTGTTGCCCTGTTCTGGCGTTTAAACGCCAGTCTGGTGCCCTATTCTGGCATTTAAACGCCCACAAAGGTGCCAGATTGGGCGTTTAAACGCCCATTTTGCTACCCTTATTGGCGTTTAAACGCCAGTGAGTCTTTCCTCCAGGGTGTGCTATTTTCAATGCTGTTTTTGATTTTTTCCTTTATTTTTGTAATTGTCTTTGTGACTTCACATGATCATCAACGTAAAAGAAAACAAAATAATATAGATAAAATTAAAATAAAATTGGGTTGCCTCCCAATAAGTGCTTCTTTAATGTCAATAGCTTGACAGTGAGCACTCATGGAGCCTCACAGATGATCAGAGTATGGTTGAGATCTCTCAACACCAAACTTAGAGTTTGGTTGTGGCCTCCCAATACCAAACTTAGAGTTTAAATGTGGGGGCTCTGTTTGACTCTGTATTGGGAGAAGCTCTTCATGCTTACTCTCCGTGGTTACAGATGGAGAACCTTGAATCTTTACTACAAGGCATTCTTCATTCACATGAAGGATCAACTCTCCTCTGTCAACATCAATCACAGCTCTTGCTATGGCTAGGAAGGGTCTTCTAAGGATGATGGATTCATCCTCATCCCTCATAGTGTCTAGGATTATAAAATCAGTAGGGAAGTAAAGGACTTCAACCTTTACTAACACGTCCTCTACTAGTCTATAAGCTTTTTTCATAGATTTATCTGCCATCTCCAATGAGAAATTGGCAGCCTGTACCTCGTAGATTCCCAGTCTCTCCATTACAGAGAGTGGCATCATGTTTATCCCTGACCCTAGGTCACACAGAGCTTTTTCAAAGGTCATGGTGCCTATGGTATAGGGTATTAAGAATTTACCAGGATCTTGTTTCTTTTTAGGTAAATTTTGCTGAACCAATGTATTCAGTTCATTGGTGAGCAAGGGAGGCTCTTCCTCCCAAGTCTCATTACCAAACAGCTTGGCATTCAGCTTCATGATTGCTTCTAAATATTGGGCAACTTGCCCTTCAACAATGTCTTCATCCTCTTCAGAAGATGAATAGTCATCAGAGCTCATGAATGGTAAGAGGAGGTCCAAGGGAATCTCTATGGTCTCTGTATGAGCCTCATATTCCTTTGGTTCCTCGTTAGGGAATTCCGCACTGACCATTGGACGTCCCCTGAGGTCTTCCTCATTGGGATTCACGTCCTCCCCCTCCTCTAAGGTTTCGGCCATGTTGATTATATCAATGGCCTTGCACTTTGCTTTGGGATTCTCTTCCGTATTGCTTGGGAGAGTGCTACGAGGAGTTTCAGTAACCCTTTTACTCAGCTGGCCCACTTGTGCCACCAAATTTCCAATGGAGGATCTTGTTTAAGTCATAAAACTAAGAGTGGCCTTAGATAGACCAGAGACTATGTTTGCTAAGCTAGAAGGATTCTGCTCAGAATGCTCTGTCTGTTGCTGAGATGATGATGGAAAAGGTTTGCTATTGCTAAACCTGTTTCTTCCACCATTGTTATTATTGAAGCTTTGCTTCTGTTGATCCTTCCATGAAAAATTTGGATGCTTTTTCCATGAAGGATTATAGGTGTTGCCAAAGGCTTCACCCATGTAATTCACCTCTGCCATTGCAGGGTTCTCAGGATCATAAGCTTCTTCTTCAGAAGATACTTCTTTAGTACTGTTGGATGCATTTTGCAATCCATTCAGACTCTGAGAGATCATATTGTCTTGTTGGGTCAATATTTTGTTCTGAGCCAGTATGGCATTCAGAGCATCAATTTCAAGAACTCCTCTCTTTTGAGGTGTCCCATTACTCACAGGATTCCTCTCAGAGGTATACATGAGTTGGTTATTTGCAACTATTTTAATAAGTTCCTGAGCTTCTGCAGGCATTTTCTTTAGGCAAATGGATCCACCTGCAGAGTGGTCTAGTGACATCTTGGAAAATTCAGATAGACCATCATAGAATATATCTAATGTGGTCCATTCTGAAAGCATGTCAGAAGGACACTTTTTGGTTAGCTGCTTGTATCTTTCCCAAGCTTCATAGAGGGACTCACCATCTTTTTGTCTGAAGGTCTAAATATCCACTCTAAGCTTGCTCAGCTTTTGAGGAGGAAAGAACTTGGCTAAGAAAGCTGGTGGACAAAATTGTGATCATCAACAATGGCTCCAAAGGCTTGGTGCTCTCAAACATAAATCACACTTTGTCACCACTCCGCACAACTAACCAGCAAGTGTACTGGGTCGTCCAAGTAATACCTTACGTGAGTAAGGGTCGATCCCACAGAGATTGTTGGTATGAAGCAAGCTATGTTCATCTTGTAAATCCCAGTTAGGCGGATTCAACTACATTAAGAGATTATTGGATTTTCGAATAATAATAATAAATAAATAGAAAATAGTTACTCATATAATTCAATGGTGGGAATTTCAGATAGTTGCATGGAGATGCTGTGTTCCTTCTAAATCTCTGCTTTCCTACTGCTTTTATCCAATCTTTGTCACTCCTTTCTATGGCAAGCTGTATGTAGGGCATCACCGTTGTCAATGGATAAATCTCATCCTCTCAGTAAAAATGGTCCAAATACTCTGTCACAGCACGGCTAATCATCTGTCGATCCTCGATCATGTTGGAATAGAATCCCTTGATTCTTTTGCGTTTGTCATCACGCCCAGCAATCGCGAGTTTGAAGCTCGTCACAGTCATTCAATCCCGGAATCCTACTCGGAATACCACAGACAAGGTTAGACTTTCTGGATTCCCATGAATGCTGCCATCAATTCTAGCTTAACGAAGATTCTGATTAAGGAATCCAAGAGATATGCGCCCGGTCTAAGGTAGAACGGAAGTGGTTGTCAGTCACGCGTTCATAGGTGAGAATGATGATGAGTGTCACGGATCATCACATTCATCATGTTGAAGTGCAACGAATATCTTAGAATAGGAATAAGTCAAATTGAATAGAAAATAGTAGTAATTGCACTGAAACTCGAGGTACAGCAGAGCTCCACACCCTTAATCTATAGTGTGTAGAAACTCCACCGTTGAAAATACATAAGTGATAGAGGTTCAGGCATGGCCGAATGGCCAGCCCCCCAAAATGTGATCAATAGTCTCCTAAGATAAAATAAAACTGAGACCAAAGATGTAACGTGGTCGAAAGACAACTAGTACAATAGTAAAATGTCTTATTTATACTAAACTAGCTACTAGGGTTTACAGAAGTAAGTAATTGATGCATAAATCCACTTCTAGGGCCCACTTGGTGTGTGCTTGGGCTGAGCTTGATCTATCCACGAGCTGAGGCTTCTCTTGGAGTTGAATGTCAAGTTGTAACGTGTTTTGGGCGTTTAACTCTGGTTCGTGACGTGTTTTTGGCGTTTGACTCCAGAATGCAGCATGGAACTGGCGTTGAGCACCAGTTTACATCATCTAATTACGAATAAAGTATGGACTATTATATATTGCGAGAAAGATCTGGATGTCTAATTTCTAGCGCCATTGAGAGCGCACCATTTGGAGTTCTGTAGCTCCAGAAAATTCATTTTGAGTGCAGGGAGGTCAGATTCCAACAGCATCAGCAATCCTTTGTCAGCCTCCTATCAGAGTTTTGCTCAGGTCCCTTAATTTCAGCCAGAAAATACATGAAATCACAGAAAAATACACAAACTCATAGTAAAGTCCAGAAATGTGAATTTAGCATAAAAACTCATGAAAACATCCCTAAAAGTAACAAGATCATACTAAAAATACCTAAAAACAATGCCAAAAAGCGTATAAATTACGTGAGTAAGGATCGATCCCACGGAGATTGTCGGCTTGAAGCAAGCTATGGTCACCTTGTAAATCTCAGTCAAGCGGATTCAAATGGTTATGGAGTTTTGATAAATAAAAGATAAATAAACAGAAAATAAAGATAGAGATACTTATGTAATTCATTGGTGAGAATTTCAGATAAGTTCATAGACATGCTTTGTTCCTATTGAATCTCTGCTTTCCTAATGCCTTCATCCAATCCTTCATACTCCTTTCCATGGCAAGCTGTATGTTCAGGTTTCACCGGCGTCAATGGCTATCTCCCGTCCTCTCAGTGAAAATGCTCCAAAATGCGCTGTCACCGCACGGCTAATCATCTGTCGGTTCTCGATCATGTTGGAATAGAATCCAGTGATCCTTTTGCATCTGTCACTACGCCCATCACTCGCGAGTTTGAAGCTCGTCACAGTCATCCCTTCCCAGATCCTACTCGGAATACCACAGACAAGATTTAGACTTTCCGGATCTCAGGAATGGCCACCAATAATTCTAGCTTATACCACGAAGACTCTGATCTTTTGGAATGGAGACTAAGAGATACACGCTCAATCTTAAGTAGAACGGAAGTGGTTGTCAGTCACGCGTTCATAGGTGAGAATGATGATGAGTGTCACGGATCATCACATTCATCAGGTTGAAGTGCGAGTGAATATCTTAGAACAAGAATAAGCATGAATTGAATAGAAAACAGTAGTACTTGCATTAATACTCGAGGAACAGCAGAGCTCCACACCTTAATCTATGGTGTGTAGAAACTCCACCGTTGAAAATACATAAGTGAAAATAGGGTAGGCATGGCCGAGTGGCCAGCCTCCCAAAACGTGAACAATGGTTCAAATATGTTCCAAAGATGAAAATATAATAGTAAAAGGTCCTATTTATAATGAAACTAGCTACTAGGGTTTACAAAAATAGGTAAATGATGCAGAAATCCATTTCTGGGCCCACTTGGTGTGTGCATGGGCTGAGCATTGAGCTTTACACATGTAGAAGCTTCTCTTGGAATTAAACGCCAGCTTTGGTGCTAGTTTGGTCGTTTAACTCCAACTTTTATGCCAGTTCTGGCGTTTTGACTTCAGAATAAGGCAGAGAAGGGGCGTTGGAACGCCAGTTTGCATCATCAAAACTCGTGCAAAGTATGGACTATTATATATTGCTGGAAAGCCCTAGATGTCTATTTTCTAACGCAGTTGAGAGCGCGCCATTTGAAGTTCTGTAGCTCCAGAAAATTCATTTTGAGTGCAGGGAGGTCAGAATCCAACAGCATCAACAGTCCTTTGTCAGCCTCTGAATTAGATTTTTGCTCAGGTCCCTCAATTTCAGCCAGAAAATACCTGAAACCACAGAAAAACACACAAACTCATAGTAAAGTCTAGAAATATAAATTTTGCATAAAAACTAATAAAAACATCCCAAAAAGTAGCTAGATCCTACTAAAAACTACCTAAAAATAATGCCAAAAAGCGTATAAATTATCCGCTCATCACCAACATAGTACCAGTGAAAAAGAAAAATGGGCAGATCTAGTGTTGCAGATATTTTAGAGATCTAAACAAAACTTGCCCTAAGGATGATTTTTCTCTGCCAAATGTTGATAGAATGGTAGATGCTACAGCTGGGTTTGAAAAGTTCTCCTTCATGGATGGATTTAGTGGGTACAACCAAATTAGAATGGCTCCGGGAGATGAAGAAAAGACAGCATTTCGAATGCCCGTAGGCAATTTTTACTATAATGTCATGCCTTTTGGCTTAAGGAATGTTAGAGCAACCTACCAAAGAGCCATGACTGCTATATTCCACGACATAATGCATGACTTTGTGGAAGACTATGTAGACGATTTGGTTGTCAAGTCAACATCCGGGAAGCAACACGCAGAACACCTCAGAGCTGTGTTCACTAGATGCAGAAAGTATAGACTCAAGATGAACCCCATGAAATGTGCCTTCGGGGTGTCATCTAGAAAGTTCTTGGGATTCAGAGTCCACAAAGGAGGCATTTCGGCTGACGAGGATAAGATTAAATCTGTCTAAGACATGGAACCCCCGAAAGACATCAAGGGACTCCAAAAGTTCATAGGCAAGCTGGGGTACATTCAAAGGTTCACACCAGCATTAGGGGAGCTCTTAGGACCCCTAAGACCTTTGTTAAAAGAGAAGAACACCTTGAAGTGGGAACAATACCACCAAGCTGTGATGGACAAGATCAAAGGCATTCTCACATCCACTCACACCATGACTTCCCCTCAACCTGGTGCACTATTGAAGGTATACTTATCGGTAGGAGAAGAAGCAGTTAGGGGGTTAATTTCGCAAGAAGGTGAAGGCAAAAAAAAACCCATTGCCTATGTCTGTAGAGCCATGAAAGGGCCAGAACAAAGATACTCCTTACTAGAGAAACATTGCCTCTCTCTGGTGTACATGTCACAAAGATACTGATACTACTTCCAAGAACACCAAGTAAAAGTTGTATCAAAAAATGAAGGCCTCTAATTTTTAATCGAAAAACCAATGTTGACCGGAAGAATGAGTCGTTGGACACTCCTATTAAGCGAATATGATGTGAAATTGGTAACACCCACCACCATTAAAAGCCAAGCTTTGGCTGACCTCTTGTCAATTTATCCTAAAAAAGCAACTATTGAAGAGTTGTCGGATCAGATTCCATGAATAATAGAGATTGTTCATGCTCGCAATGAAGAGGAAACATAGACCCTCATGTTTGACGGAATACCCTCGAACCCACAAGGAGGGGCAGGAGTCGTCCTGACAGACTCCCATGGAAGAAATCTATCTTTCATGTTTCGATTGGATTTCTCTTGCACCAACAATGAGGCAGAGTATGAAGCTCTAATGCTCGGTCTAAAGATGGCTCAAGAAATTAGTATCAAGAAACTCCATGTCAAAGGAAACTCCAACCTGATAATACAACAGATTCAAGGAGGTTTGATAAACCCCAATTTTGTGGTTTATCTTGTGTAGAATTTGGTGGGTTTTATCAATATTTTCCACACTTATTCATATAAATTGCATGGTTTTGTATTTCCTTCCTAATTTTACTTCATGGTTTAAAACATGCTTCTTTGACCTTAAAAATGCTTGACGTTAGGATTTTTGCCAGTAAAGAATTTCATAAAAACAGTCGCGTTGTAGATATAGTCTCTAAACCGACAGAAATCCCTTCGTACAAACGTTTTGGTTGTCACAAGTAGCAAACCCCTTTAAAATTAATAACCAAGTATTTAAACCTCGGGTCGTCTTCTCAAGGAATTGCAGGGAGGTATGTTCTTATTATTGGTTATGAGTTGTAAATTGGGGTTTAGGAGGTAAGGGGGCAGTATGTTGCACAAAAAATAACAAGAAAAATAAATAAATAACTATAAAATAAACTCTTGGCAAGGTATGGGAACTGGAGGTCCTATCCTGGTTATCTTTATCAATTGTAATGAGAATTGGATTTTTCTCCCACTTTGTTAACCTCTAACTATGAAGGTAAGTTAAGTGGATGAATTAATTCTGATTCCTCAGGTCCTAGTCTTTCCTTGGGAAAGACTAGAGTTATTGGAACTTGAATTAATGAAACGAAGAAATCCAATTTTCAATCAACAATGAGTTTGATAACTCTAGAGTCACCAATTATTTAACCAAAGCCAAGAATGTAAAAAGCTAAATTAAAATCATAAATATCTGGAATACCTTCAATTCATTCAAAGCAGTAAAATCTAAAACTAACAATATTCATAAGCCAATTGGGCAATAGGAAAATCCAAATTATTTATATAAATAAAAGACAGCAATCATGAATCTGAAATATCTCAAATAACATTAATTTAAAAGAGTAATCTGTAACATGGAAGAATTCATAAATTAAATTGGGATAAATAAAAATAAAGAACCTGGGATTGAGAGTCACTCCTAAAACTAAGAGAAGTCCTAAATCCTAATCCTAAGAGAGAGGAGAGAACCTCTCTCAAAACTAATCTAAATCATGAGAAGTGAATTATGAGAGCCTCCTCATGAATACATGCATTCCCCCACTTTATAGCCTCTAATCTGTGTATTCTGGGCTGAAAACTGGGTCAAAAGCAGCCCATAATTCGCTGGTCTCGAATTCTGCAGATTATGCAGATCGTGCATGTCACGCGATCGCGTCGTCCATGCGGACGCGTCGCTTGCGCTTTTCCTCTTCACGCGTTCGCGTCATCCAAGCTACCGTGTTGCTTGTGCTTTCCAATCCGCGCGGCCGCGCAAGCCATGCGGCCGCGTCACTGCGATTTGCGCTCCTTCGCGCGGTCACGTGAGCCATGCGACCGCGTCACTTTTCGCTGGTTATCTCCTCAAATTCTTGTGTTCCTTCCATTTTTGCTAGCTTCCTCTCCAATCTCCGTCTCATTCATGCCCTATAAAGCCTGAAACACTTGACACACAGATTACGGCATCGAATGGAATAAAGGAGAATTAAAATTAAATAATTAAAGTCTCTAGGAAGCAATTTTCAAACATGTAATAAATTCAGGAAGGAAATCTAAATGCATGCTAAATTGATGAATAAGTGGGTTAGGATCATGACAAAACCACACAATTAAACACAATATAAACTATAAAATAGTGGTTTATCAACCTCCCCACACTTAAACATTAGCATGTCCTCATGCTAAGCTCAAGAGAAGCTATAAAGATGAAGAGGAATGGTAGAATGTATGAAATGCAACCTATCTATATAAATGCAACTACATGCAAAATGTTTCTACCTACTTGATTAAAAATAAACAAATCTTTCAAAAACAAATATGAACAGGATTTCACTAATTCAAATCATAAAAATGAAGCACAAATAGACTTGTAAGAAGAAAATAGCTTATGAAAGCAGGGAACAAGGAATTGAGCATCGAACCCTTACTGGTAGTGTATACACTCTAATCACTCAGGTGTTTAAGGTTCGATCTCTCAATTCTCTACTAACCTTGCTTTCTAAGGCTTGCTCTTCATCTAACAATCAACATAAATTTAATGCACAAATACACAAATCAAGAGGTCTTTTAAGGGTTGTAATGGGGTTAGGGTCAAGGTAGGATTGTATT
This sequence comes from Arachis stenosperma, assembly GCF_014773155.1. Taxonomy (NCBI): domain Eukaryota; kingdom Viridiplantae; phylum Streptophyta; class Magnoliopsida; order Fabales; family Fabaceae; genus Arachis; species Arachis stenosperma. The sequence continues at coordinate 103,490,375 of NC_080379.1, read as the reverse complement.
TGGTCAAGTGGACTAAAATCTGAATCCTTAATTAACTTAAACTTTCCACCTAACTTTAGACAATCCATGTAATCACAATACAAACCTAACTGTCCATTAACTATGTTTTCCACATATTCATACATTCTAATTTCAAGTACAACTCATATGCATTGCTTTCAGCACTTACTTTGGGGCATTTTGTCCCCTTTTATTATTTGCTCTTTTTCTTTTCTTTTTCTCCTTTATTTTTCTTTATTTTTCTTTTTTTTTCTCAATGCATATGATTAAAGTATTGAATGCATGAACATATTCTCAACATTCTTTCACATTTTCAGAAAATTCTAACATACTCAATTCTCAAACTAATTGTTTCCAAACCCACTTTTCCCACACTTAATTTATGAGCACTTTCAATATTTTATTTTATTTGTTTGTTCATTGTTGCATTTGCATGTTTGTTTGATTTTTGTGCATATTTTACCACTTGGTTAAAGTAATATTTTCTTTTTCAAGAAACCTTTTAGAAAATTTCACTAATTTGAATAAAATTTAATGTTACACTTGTTTGAAGAGATATTATACTAGAACATGGTTTAGAACGCGAACACACAAAACCAGTGAGATTTTGAGCCTATTTGATTGGTTGCATTTTACCAATCAATAATTTTATTTTTGGTGTGTGTTGTTCTTTCTAAAACTGTGATCTTTGTCTTGCTTAATTCTATATTTCCATTTATTTGATGTATGCATGCACTTACATGATTGAGGTCTTTGTTTCACTGAGCTTACATACCCATATGGCCTTACCTTTCATTATCCCTTGCAAACCAATGTTGAGCCTATTTTACCCCTTTATTCTTTACTTTAGCACATCATTAACTCTAAGCGAAAAACAATAATGTCCTTAATTTGAATCCTTGGATAGCTTAGACTAGTGAGAATGCTTATGAATTAAGTGTGGGGAAAAGTGGTTTGGAAACATTTGGTTTGAAAATTGAGTATGTTAGAATTTTCTAAAAAAAATGTGAAAGAAATATTTGGGACATAATTCATGCATCCAATAATTTAATCATATGCATTGAGAAAAATAAAAGAAATATATATATATATATATATATATATATATATATATATATATATATATATATATATATATATATATATATAAGAGCAAAATAAGTGAAAGGGGACAAAATGCCCCAAAGTAAGCGGTGAAAGCAATGCATATGAGTTATACTTGAAATTAGAATGCATGAATATGTGGAAAACATGGTTAATGGATGGTTAGATGTTGTATTATGATTACATGGATTGTTTAAGTTAGGTTGGAAAGTTTAAGTTAATTAAGGATTCAGATTTTAGTCCACTTGGCCAAATACAATCCTACCTTGACCCTAATCCCATTAAAACCCTTAAAAGACCTCTTGATATGTGTATTTATGCATTAAATTTATGTTGATTGTTAAATGAAGAGCAAGCCTTAGAAAGAAAGGTTAGTAGAGAATTGAGAGAATCGAACCTAAAACACTTGAGTGATTAGAGTGATATACACTACTAAGTGAGGGTTCGATGCTCGATTCTTTGTTCCCGGCTTTCATGAGCTATTTTCTTCTACAAATCTATTTGTACTTCATTTTTATGATTTGAATTAGTGAAATCCAGTTCATATTTATTCTTGGGGATTTATTTGCTTTTAACCAAGTAAGTAGAAACATTTTTCATTTAGTTGCATTCATAGGTTGCATCTCATGCATTCTACCATTCCTCTTCATTCCTTTATAGTTTCTCTTGAGCTTAGCATGAGGACATGCTTAAGTTTAAGTGTGGGGAGGTTGATAAACCACTATTTTATGGTTTATCTTGTACTCAATTGAGTGGATTTTATCAACTCTTTACCCACTTATTCATACTATTTGCATGTTTTACATTTTCCTTCCTAATTATTTGCTTTGATTGAAAACATGCTTCTTTGGACTTATATTTGCTTATTATTAATCCTCTCTTATCACCATTAGATGCCTTGATATGTGTGTTAAGTGTTTTCAGAGATTACAGGACAGGAATGGCTCAGAGGATGAAAAGGAAGCATGCAAAAGTGGAAGGAATACAAGAAGTTGGAGAAACTGCTAAGCTGTCCAGCCTGAACTCTTCGCACTCAAACGGCTATAACTTTAGCTACAGAGATCCAAACGACGCGGTTCCAGTTGCGTTGGAAAGCTAACGTCCGGGGCTTCAATTTGATATATAATTTGCTATAGCTGCCCTGACGCCATGCGACGCGAACGCGTGAGTCACGCGGACACGTGACCTGGCAGGAACGCAACCCTCGCGGCCGCGTAAGCCATGCGGCCGCGTCACTTTTCCGCGACCTGTACGGACCAGAAAGCACTGGAAGTGACTTCTGGGCTACTTTTGACCCAGTTTTCAGCCCAGAATACACAGATTAGAGGCTATAAAGTGGGGGGAATGCATGTATTCATGAGGATTCACTCATAATTCACTTTCCATGATTTAGATTTAGTTTTGAGAGAGGTTCTCTCCTCTCTCTCTCTTTAGGATTAGGATTTAGGATTTAGGACTTCTCTTAGTTTTAAGAGTGACTCTCGATCCAGGTTCAATGTTCCTATTTATGTTTCTATTTTATTTTTATTTACTCTAATACTTATATTTGTATTTGATTTATGTTGCCCAATTGGCTTATGAACTTTTCATGTTAAGATTTGAATGTTCTATTTATTATAATTTGAGGTATTTCAGTTTAATATTACTTTCTTTTATTTACATGATTAGTGCTTCCCATCTGATGGCATTTTTATTCCAGCAGTTTCAATTTTCTTTCTTTTTGGCTTTGGTTAAATAATTGGTGACTCTAGAGTTATCAAACTCATTGTTGATTGAATATTGGAATTCATCCACTTAACTTACCTTCATAGTTAGAGGTTAACAAAGTGGGAGAAAAATCCAATTCTCATCACAATTGATAAGGATAACTAGGAAAGGACCTCCAGTTCTTTTACCTTGCCAAAGGTTTATTTTACAGCTGTTATTATTTTATTTTACTTGTCATATAATATATTCCCACCTTACTTCCAAAACCCCAATTTTACCTTTTTCATAGCCAATAATAAGAACATACCTCCCTGGATTTTTCTCCCACTTTGTTAACCTCTAACTATGAAGGTAAGTTAAGTGGATGAATTAATTTTGATTCCTCAAGTCCTAGTCTTTCCTTGGGAAAGACTAGAGTTATTGGAACTTGAATTAATGAAACGAAGAAATCCAATTCTCATTACAATTGATAAGGATAACCAGGATAGGACCTCCAGTTCCCATACCTTGCCAAGAGTTTATTTTATAGTTATTTATTTATTTTTCTTATTATTTTTTTTGCAACATACTGCCCCTTACCTCCTAAACCCCAATTTACAACTCATAACCAATAATAAGAACATACCTCCCTGCAATTCCTTGAGAAGACGACCCGAGGTTTAAATACTCGGTTATCAATTTTAAAGGGGTTTGTTACTTGTGACAACCAAAACGTTTGTACGAAGGGATTTTTGTCGGTTTAGAGACTATATCTACAACGCGACTGTTTTTATGAAATTCTTTACTGGCAAAAATCCTAATGTCAAAATGGCGCCGTTGCCGGGGAATCACAAACGTGTGCCTTATTATTGGTTATTGTAAATATTTTTCAAAAAAAAATTCTTTTGCTTGTTTATTTATTTGTGTTTTTAATTTTTATTAATTACTATGAATTCTCACCCCTCTCGCTTTGAGTTTGGTTCTAACTTTGTTGAAGGAAATAGAAACCACAGCAGGAATATGCATCAAGATCAGACCAATCAAGGATGGATGGAGCCAAGAGGATCTAATCAACCCTTTAGGCAACAACACCCTCCAAGATATCATGAACATCGACCATTCTACAATGCATACCCAGCTGAAAGATATGGTGGACAACCTTGTAACTACGAACAAGTCCCACCCCCTGCCTATAGACCATCCTCTCAACATAACTTTGAACCGCCACACTCACAAGCCCCTTTCCACCATTCACCTCCATATGACCCTAACCCTCAACCACCATACCAACCACCTTATGAGCCATATGAACCATATATAGAACCACCCCAATTCCAACCCAATTACTCACAAGAACCACCACTTCAATATTCACCATCTCCATATCCATCAATCCAAGAGCATTATGATCCTACTTATGAAAACCGAGTGCATCAAGAGGCAAAGGATCGTCTCAAGGAAACAATGGATCGATTTCAGGCAACCACTCAACAACTGGGGCAAGTATTAATTCAACGGGCTTCTAGACGCTTAAATACACAAGGATCAACCACAACCCCATGTGGACAGTCTAGTGAAGAGCATAGCATAAAGGAGATACCAGAAACTCCAGTGGACAAGACAGAGCATGAATTCATACTAGAACAAGTAGAAGAAGCTATCATTGTTCAAGAAGAAGAGTTGGTTGAAGACTTAGGAGACGCAGAACCTCCATGGGAAAGACAAGACATAGAGCCTCCTTCCAAGACGGTTGAAATTGATGCTGAAGAGGGTGTACAACCTCCAAAGCATATCATAGTTGAAGACTTGGAAGAGGTTGATCAAGAGATGGAGATTCAAGAAGAAGAAGCACAACCTCCCATGCCCTTGGAAAGCAATGAAAAGGAGATTGAATTGAAAGAGAGCTACCAAGAGGAAGAGGTTGAAATTGAAGAAGTTTGCAAAGAGGTGGTAGTTATCCGAAAAGAGCATAAGGGAGTAGAGCTTGCAATTTCATTAAAAATACCTCCCCCTAAGTTGCCATCATCCTTCACAACATTCAAGTGGGTAAAATTCATATCCCTTAGCTTTCTAATTCCACTTGAATATGGGCTACTGGAGACGGATGGTCAACTTAGTGCTCTTTGTGACATTAAGAGTAAGCGGAAGATGGCCAGTGGTAAGAATTGTCCTGCAAGGTTCATTATGGTTGGAAGCTTTAAGTTTAAACGCAAAGGTTGGTATAGAGCTCAACTGAATGGGTCTAGGAAGCTGTTTGGTCGCTGCAGTGAAAATTCAGATCACCTTTCACCCAGCTGGAAAAATGCAGATCAAGACAAAAACGGGTGTAAAGGTAAAGTTTGGGATCCTGGAATCTGTTCTGACATTTGTCACCCTGGGAGCCTAAGAATCTATTTGAAGCTTCGTAAGGGCTTTACGTGCTTAGTCTGGGACCCCGGAGGTTACTAGAGATACAAACATTGGTGGGGATTCCTAGATCAGTACAAGCATAAGCCACCATGACAGGAAGCTCATCAAATGTCCAACTTAAGGACTTTAACTAAAAGTGCTAGGTGGGAGACAACCCACCATGGTATGATCGTTCATTTTTCATTTTTATTTAGTTTTATTTGCTTTTGAGTTTTATTTTATTTTATTACATTGAACCTGGAGTTTTGCATCACATTCATATTAACACTGCATTCTGCATTTTATTTCAAAAAAAAAAAATTTGCTACGCGACGCGACCGCATCAACGACGCGTCCGCGTCGCAAGGGGAGAAGAGAAAAATAAAAAACGAATAGAGAGTCACGCTGGAGCGTGGCTGGAGGCGTGCCAATGGCACAAATCAACCCACGCGACCACGTCGCTGACGCGTCCGCGTCGCATGGGAATAATGGCCTCCCACGCGACCGCGTGACCAAGATTTCGACGTCAAAGTGGTGCACACCCGAAAGTTCTGCGAGAGTGGTGCTGGATTGGTGCTGAACGCATAATCCTTCCCACGCGGCCGCGTGACCCACGCGATCGCGTCATATTCCTTTAAAGCCCACTCACGCGATCGCGTCACTTAAAATTTGGCACTAATAAGATTTTGAACAGAGAGTTATGCGAGCGCGAGGCTGCACTCGCGCCACTAGCACAAATCGATTCACGCGATCGCATGACCCACGCGTCTGCGTCGCTTGACCTTATTGCGCACCACGCGGCCGCGTCACCCACTCGACCGCGTCGCCAGCGTCGCACACCTTAACCTTATATGCCAAAATATTTTATCTTTTCTTCCCTAATCCTAATTTTTCCTCCCTCTTTTCTTATTTACTTCCTCTTCCCATCTTTCCCTTCTCATTCTTCTTATTTTTCTTTTTATTTTATTTTAATTTGTTTGCATACTTTCATTCATTGCATTATTTTCATTGGTGTTGGAATTTTATTTGGGTCATTGTGGATTGTTGCAAAACTGTTTGACAATTATATTTTTAAAAGGGTTGCTTGCATGTTCACTTTAATACTTTCTATACCGTATTCACCATGCATGCTATGTGTTTGTGAAAAAGCCATATAGCATTATGCACTTCTCTATTTTACTTTATACTATTCAATGCTTGCTTTTCATAAACTTCCTTTACTATTTTATTAATTAAATATAATTGTTAATACAAACGTTATTGTTAGTTTCTCACGACTAACAATACATTAGAAGCTTTTGATGCTTGATCTATGCTACTCATGCCCTTGCCGGCATGCTAATAAACATCTTGCATCCAATACTCCCCATGCCTTGCTATATTTCCATTGATGAACTGATCACATGGAATCGCGACCATGCCTTTCATTCACTATTTCTTTTGCTTGGCATGATTATCACTCGTACCGCCCTCCTCTTTGCTCCACCCCTTTGACTTCATGTGCCTTTCTCTTCTCTCTTTTTCAGGCTGGCCACCAAAATGGGTAAAGAGAAAGCCTCTACAAGAGAGCACCAGCTGAGGAACCACAACCCCCATCCACCTGCACATCTCAGCATGCACCGAGGACGGTGCAATCTTTAAGTGTGGGGAGGTCGATACCGATCTCCATGGGTTAGTTACTTCCTCTTTCAACACCAATGTTTTAGTTTATTTGTTTGTTCATTGTTGCATTTGCATGTTTAATTGTTTTTGTGCATATTTTACTACTTGGCTAAAGTAATATTCTTCTTTTTCAAGAAATTTTTATAGTATTTCACTAATTTGAATAAAACTTTTTGAAAAAAACATGTTTGAAGAAATATTATTTTGGAACATAGTTTAGAGCTCGAACACAAAACCAGTGAGATTTTGAGCCTATTTGATTGGTTGCATTTTACCAACCAATAATTTGATTTTTGGTGTGTGTTGTTCTTTCTAAAACTGTGATCTTTGTCTTGCTTAATTCTATATTTCCATTTATTTGATGTATGCATGCACTTACATGATTGAGGTCTTTGTTTCACTGAGCTTACATACCCATATGGCCTTACCTTTCATTAGCCCTTGCAAACCAATGTTGAGCCTATTTTACCCCTTTATTCTTTACTTTAGCACATCATTAACTCTAAGCGAAAAACAATAATGTCCTTAATTGGAATCCTTGGATAGCTTAGACTAGTGAGAATGCTTATGAATTAAGTGTGGGGAAAAGTGGTTTGGAAACATTTGGTTTGAAAATTGAGTATGTTAGAATTTTCTAAAAAAAATGTGAAAGAAATATTTGGGACATAATTCATGCATCCAATAATTTAATCATATGCATTGAGAAAAATAAAAGAAAAAAGATATATATATATATATATATATATATATATATATATATATATATATAAAGAGCAAAATAAGTGAAAGGGGACAAAATGCCCCAAAGTAAGCGGTGAAAGCAATGCATATGAGTTATACTTGAAATTAGAATGCATGAATATGTGGAAAATATGGTTAATGGATGGTTAGATGCTGTATTATGATTACATGGATTGTTTAAGTTAGGTGAGAAAGTTTAAGTTAATAAAGGATTCAGATTTTAGTCCACTTGGCCAAATACAATCCTACCTTGACCCTAATCCCATTACAACCCTTAAAAGACCTCTTGATATGTGTATTTATGCATTAAATTTATGTTGATTGTTAGATGAAGAGAAAGCCTTAGAAAGCAAGGTTAGTAGAGAATTGAGAGAATCGAACCTAAAACACTTGAGTGATTAGAGTGATATACACTACTAAGTGAGGGTTTGATGCTCGATTCTTTGTTCCCGGCTTTCATGAGCTATTTTCTTCTACAAATCTATTTGTACTTCATTTTTATGATTTGAATTAGTGAAATCCAGTTCATATTTATTCTTGGGGATTTATTTGCTTTTAACCAAGTAAGTAGAAACATTTTTCATTTAGTTGCATTCATAGGTTGCATCTCATGCATTCTACCATTCCTCTTCATTCCTTTATAGTTTCTCTTGAGCTTAGCATGAGGACATGCTTTTGTTTAAGTGTGGGGAGGTTGATAAACCACTATTTTATGGTTTATCTTGTGCTCAATTGAGTGGATTTTATCAACTCTTTACCCACTTATTCATACTATTTGCATGTTTTACATTTGCCTTCCTAATTTTGTGCTTTGATTGAAAACATGTTTCTTTGGACTTATATTTGCTTATTATTAATCCTCTCTTATTTCTATTCGATGCCGTGATTAGTGTGTTGAGTAGTTTCAGATTTTCTAAGGCAGAATGACTTAAAGGATGAAAAAGGAAACATACTAAAAGGAACGGAGAAAGCAAAACGGAGCTTTAAGGAAACTGGTATCCACGCGATCGCATGGACGACGCGATCGCGTGCCAAGCACGAATCAGCAGCAACGCGGCCGCATGACTGACGCGACCGCGCGCCTTAAGCAGAACGCACATGACGCGGTCGCATGACTGACACGACCGCGTGGCAAGGAAAAGCTCCGAATGACGCGACCACGTGACCCACGCGGACGCGTGACAGAGGCCACGCACCAGAAATTGCAGAAAATGCTCATGACGAGTTCTGAGGCCCTTTTTGGCCCAAATCCAAGTCCAGAAGGCACAGATTAGAGGCTATAAAGTGGAGGAATGCATCCATTCATAGGAATGCTACTCATAATTCACTTCTCATGATTTAGATTAGTTTTGAGAGGGGTTCTCTCCTCTCTCTTTGGATTAGGATTTAGGACTTCTCTTAGTTTTAAGAGTGACTCTCAATCCCAGGTTCTTTATTTTTATTTATTTTTCCAATTAAATTTATGAACTCTTTCATGTTATGATTTTCTTTGAATTAATATTATTTGAGATATTTCAGTTATTATTGCTTTCTTTTAATTACATGATTATTGCTTCCCATCTGAAGGCATTTTTATTCCAGCAGTTTCAATTTTCTTTCCTTTTGGCTTTGGTTAAATAATTGGTGACCCTAGAGTTATCAAACTCATTGTTGATTGAAAATTGAAATTCATCCACTTAACTTACCTTCATAGTTAGAGGTTAACAAAGTGGGAGAAAAATCCAATTCTCATCACAATTGATAAGGATAACTAGGAAAGGACCTCCAGTTCTTATACCTTGCCAAAGGTTTATTTTACAGCTATTATTATTTTATTTTACTTGTCATATAATATTATTCCCACCTTACTTCCAAAACCCCAATTTTACCTTTTTCATAGCCAATAATAAGAACATACCTCCCTGCAATTCCTTGAGAAGACGACCCGAGGTTTAAATACTCGGTTAACAATTTATTTAGGGGTTTGTTACTTGTGACAACCAAAACGTTTGTACGAAGGGATTTCTGTCGGTTTAGAGACTATATCTACAACACGACTGTTTTTATGAAATTCTTTACTGGCAAAAATTCCGACGTCAAAATGGCGCCGTTGCCGGGGATGACTCTTTGAAGTTTGCAAAGAGGTGGTAATTATCAGAGAAGAGCACAAGGGAGTGGAGCTTGCAATTTCATTAAAGATACCTCCCCCTAAGTCGCCATCATCCTTCACAACATTCAAGTGGGTAAAATTCATATCCCATAGCTTTCTAATCCCACTTGAATATGGGCTACTGGAGACGGATGGTTAACTTAGAGCTCTTTGTGGCATTAAGAGTAAAAGGAAGATGGTCAGTGGTAAGAATTGTCCTGCAAGGTTCATCATGGTTGGAAGCTTTAAGCTTAAACGTAAAGGTTGGTATAGAGCTCAACTGAATGGGTCTAGAAAGTTGTTTGGCCGCTTTAGTGAGAATTCAGATTGCTTGCTACCCGGATAGAATCATGATAATCAACACGAAGACGGGTGTAAAAACAAGATTTGGGATCCTGGAATCTGTTCTGACATCCAGCACCCCGGGAGCCTAAGAATCTGTTTGAAGCTTCTCAAGGGCTTTACATGCTTAGTTTGGGACCCCGGAGGTTACTGGAAGTACAAACACTGGTGGGGATTCCTGGATGAATACAAGCATAAGTCACCATAACAGGGAGCTCATCAATTGTCCAACTTAAGGACTTTAACTAAAAGTGCTAGGTGGGAGACAACCCACCATGGTATGATCGTTTCTTTTTCAATTTTATTTCGTTTTGTTTGTTTTTATTTTATTTTATTTTATTATATTGAACCTGGAGTTTTGCATCACATTCATATTAACACTGCATTATGCATCTTTTCAGATTAAAAAAAAAAAGCGAGCACGCGACGCGACCGCATCAGCGATGCGCCGCGTCGCAAGGAGATGAGAGAATAATAAATTGAACAGAGAGTTACGCAGGAGCAGGGCTGGAGGCGCGCTATTAGCACAAATTGACTCCACGCGAACGCATCGATGACGCATCCGCGTCATTTGGAAAAATAGCCTCCCACGCGACCGCGTCACCCACGCGGCCGCGTGACTTGAAATCGGTGTAAAAAGGGTGTATGGCCGAAAGTTGAGCTGGAATTGGGCTGGACCCGTGCTAGCAGCACAATCCCTGCCACGCGAACACGTCACCCACGCGTCCGCGTCATATTGGAAATAAGGCCACCCGCGTGATCGCGTCGACCACGCGACCGCGTCACCCTGGATTTTGGCAATACTGACGTTTTGAACAGAGAGTTGTGCGGCCGCGAGGCTGCACTCCGCCACTAGCACAAATCGAGTCACGCGATCGCGTGCCCCACGCGTCCATGTCGCCCAACCTTATCGCGCATCACGCGACCGCGTCACCCACGCGACCACGTCGCCAGCGTCGCACATCCTATCCAGATTAGTGCCAATTTTCTTATCTTTTCTCTTCTAATCCTAATTTCTTCCTTCTCTCTCCTTTCTCACTTTCTTTTTCTACTTCTCATTCTTTTTCACTTTCATCTTATTTTATTTAATTTATTTGCATACTTTCATTCATTGCATATTTTATTTTTCTAAAAGTTATTATTGGTGTTCAAATATTCTTATTCCACTGTTACATCTTTTCTGGTATTTTCTTGGTGCTTCATGACTTGTTTAATTCTGATTGAGTAATATTATTTAAATCAATGCCTATCTTTTATACCCATATTACTTTTGCATTGACATGAATTTATATTATCTCTCCTTACCCACACTATCTTCCCTAGTGTTGCAACTTTTTGCACTCTTGATTTGCCATGTCCTTCTATTATTTTCTCACTTGCATGTTGTAGCTACCATGTAATTAAGACCCTTATTTTTGGCATTAACCAACCCCTGTTTTATTTGTTTTCTATCTTTGCTTTGGGTTACTTTCCTTCCCTTTTTCTTTCAGGAAGGCCACCAGGAAGAGACCGGAAGACGTTTACATGGGAGAGACAAACAAGTTCCTACGCACATTCCTTGATGAGAAAATCGTCAGTTGGAGCAACCCATTCACCTGCACATGTCAGCATGCACCGAGGACGGTGCAATCTTTAAGTGTGGGGAGGTCGATACCGATCTCCATGGGTTAGTACTTTCCTGTCTCAAACACCAATATTTTATTTTCTTTGTTAATTGTTGCATTTGCATATTTAATTTCATGTTTATTTGATTTTTGCATTTAGTTACTGCTTGGTTAAAATAATAAGTTTCTTCTTAAGATCCTATTTTTTTGAAAAATTTTACTAATTTAAATTGAAAATTTTTTTTGTTAAATTTGTTTGAAGTTGTATTTGGAACATGGTTTTTGAGCTAAAGAACACACAACCTGTGAGACTTTGAGCTTATTTACATGGTTATATTATTTAACCATAAATATTTTATTCCAGTGTGTTTCCTTCTCCATGATTGTAATCTGTATTTTGTTCCAGTCTATATGTCCTTTGTTTAGTATATTTACATGCTTGCGTATGATTGAGGCCATATTTGATTATCAACTCACTTACCCCAAATAAGCCTACCTTTTACATCACCTTTGTTAGCCCCTTGAGCTTTTAATCCCCTTCTGTTCTATAACCACATCACTAGCCTTAAGCGGAAAACAAATTAATTATCCCAATTGAATCTTTGGTTAGCTTAAGATAGAGATTATGTATCAAATAAGTGTGGGGAAATTTTGGGAACATGGGTTGATAAGGGAATGTAACATGTTTCTAATTTATTTGAATATTAGGAATTTGGGAACCTACTCATGAAAAACCAAAATAGAAAATAATAAAAAATCCATGTGCATTGATAAGTTATGTTTATTTCTCTACAAAAAAAAAGAGAAAAAGAAAAAAATAAAAAATAAAAAAAATAAAAAAATATATATATAATATAAATAAATAAATAAATAAAGGGGACAAAATTACCCCAATGTTAAGTTAATGAAAAAATCAATGCACATGTAATAAATTAAAAAGAAAAAGTTGATACATGAGTATGGGAATTATACAAAAGTGGGAATTATGGGTAGCTAGGCATGAATTTAAAAGTATATAGAGTATATGTATATTAGGTGAGAGTTTAGCTTAATTAAAGATTCAATTTATAAAGCTCACTTAGCCATATATATACCTTTACCCTTACCTTAGTCCCATTACAACCTTGAAAAAGACCTCATGACGTTTGCATTGGTATATTAAATATTGTTGATTGGTTAGATGAAGAACAAGGTTTAGAAAGCATGACTAGAGAAGAGTAGAGTGAATAACCCTATACACTTGAGAGATTAGAGTGATACACACTACCAGTGAGGGTTCAATGCTTGATTCTATGTTCCCTGCTTTCATGAGCTGTCTTCTTACAAGTTTACTTGCTTTTTATTGTATGATTTGAATTAGTGAAATCTGGTTTATGTTTGTCTTGAAGAGCTTATTTACTTTTAACCAAGTAGGTAGAAACATTTTTTTGCATGTAGTTGCATTCATATAGATAGGTTGCATTTCATACATTCTACCATTCCTCTTCATCTTTATAGTCTCTCTTGAGCTTAGCACGAGGACATGCTAATGTTAAGTGTGGGGAGGTTGATAAACCACTATTTTATGGTTTATCTTGTACTCAATTGAGTGGTTTTTATTAACTCTTTACCCACTTATTCATACTATTTGCATGGTTTTATATTTCCTTCCTAATTATATGTTTTTATTGAAAACATGCTTCTTTGATCTTATATTTGCTTATTATTAATCCTCTCTTATTACTGATGAGCGGATATTTTATACGCTTTTTGGGGGTAATTTCATGTAGATTTTAGTATGTTTTTATTAGTTTTTAATAGAATTTTATTAGTTTTTAAGCAAAAATCATATTTCTGGACTTTACTATGAGTGTGTGTATTTTTCTGTGATTTCAGGTATTTTCTGGCTGAAATTGAGGAAGCTGAGCAGAAATCTGACTTAGGCTGAAAAAGGACTGCTGATGCTATTGGATCCTGACCTCCCTGCACTCGAAATGGATTTTCTGGAGCTACAGAAGTCCAATTGGCGCGCTCTCAATGGCGTTGGAAAGTAGACATCCAGGGCTTTCCAGCAATATATAATAGTTCATACTTTGCGCGAAGATAGACGACGTAACTTGGCGTTTAACGCCAAGTACATGCTGCTGTCTGGAGTTAAACGCCAGAAAAGCGTCATGATCCGGAGTTGAACGCCCAAAACACGTCATAACTTGGAGTTCAACTCCAAGAAAAGCCTCTACTCGTGGATAGCTTTAGTCTCAGCCCCAGCACACACCAAGTGGGCCCCAGAAGTGGATTTCTGCACCAATTATCTTAGTTTACTCACATTCTGTAAACCTAGGTTACTAGTTTACTATTTAAACAACTTTTAGAGAATTATTCTGTACCTCATGACATTTTCAGATCTGAATTACATACTTTTTGACGGCATGAGTCTCTAAACTCCATTGTTGGGGGTGAGGAGCTCTGCAGCGTCTCGATGAATTAATACAATTCCTTTATTTTCCATTCAAACACGCTTGTTCTTATCTAAGATGTTCATTCGCGCTTAATTATGGAGAAGGCGATGATCCGTGACACTCATCACCTTCCCCAAACCATGAACGTGTGCCTGACAACCACCTCCGTTCTACATCAGACTGAATGAGTATCTCTTAGATTCATTACGCAGAATCTTCGTGGTATAAGCCTGATTGATGGCGGCATTCATGAGAATCCGGAAGGTCTAAACCTTGTCTGTGGTATTCCGAGTAGGATTCTGGGATTGAATGACTGTGACGAGCTTCAAACTCCTGAAGGCTGGGCGTTAGTGACAGACGCAAAAGAATCAATGGATTCTATTCCAACCTGATTGAGAACCGACAGATGATTAGCCGTGTTGTGACAGAGCATAGGAATGTTTTCACTGAGAGGATGGGAGGTAACCATTGACAACGGTGACACCCTACATAGAGCTTGCCATGGAAGGGATTTTTCGTGTGTTGAAGGATTTTAAGGAAGAGTTGAAGTTCGAAGGACAAAGCATCTCCAAAACTCCAACATATTTCTCATTACTGCACAACAAGTAACGCTGTTATTCTCTTTTATTTTTATAATCAAATCTAGTAATTTCACTTATAATCCTATTGGCCTCCTGACTAAGATTAATAAAATAAATATAGCTTGCTTCAAACCAATAATCTCCGTGGGATCGACCCTTACTCACGTAAGGTATTACTTGGACGACCCAGTGCACTTGCTGGTTAGTTGTGCGGATTACAAATTCGTGCACCAAGTTTTTGGCGCCGTTGCCGGGGATTATTCGAGTTTGAACAACTAAAAGTTTATTTTATTTCTTAGATTAGGAATAATTTCTTTTTATTTTTATTGTTATAGAGTCATTAAATCTTGATAGGATAGTTTCTTTTCAAAAATTTCTTTTCAAAATTTATTATTTTTCTTTTAATTAATTGCTAATTTTCGTGAGTTTAGTGTCTTGTTCTAAGTTTGGTGTCAATTGCATATCTTATATTTTTCTTTAAAATTTTCGACTTGTGTTCTTTGTTCTTCATTGATCTTCAAGTTTTTCTTGTTTTGTGTCTTTTCTTGTTTTTCTTGTGCTTTTTCAAAACATTAACTTTCAAAAATTATACTTTTATTCATAAAAATAACACATCTTTAAAATACATTACATTTTTAGCTCAGTTGGTTATAGCGGGGGTTTATGTTCTTAACAATTGGGCACCTTCTTTTTAAAATCCTTTTTCAAAAATAATTTTTCTTGATTTAATCTTGTGCCAAACTTTAAGTTTGGTGTTTTCTTGTTAATCTTTCTTTAATTTTCGAAAACTTGTCTTGGTTTTCTAAAAATTTTAAGTTGGTGTTCTTTCTTGTGAATCTTCAAGGTGTTCTTGAGTTTTTCTTGTGTCTTGATCTTAAAATTTTTAAGTTTGGTGTTCCTTGGTGTTTTCCCTCCAAAAATTTTCGAAAATAAAGAGCATTAGATCTAAAAATTTTAAGTCTTGTGTCTTTTGTGTGTTTTTCTCTTTCATCATAAAATTCAAAATTCAAAAAAATTTTATTTTCTAACTAATTTTGAACTATATTTTCCAAAAATTTTATATAAAAATTCAATTTTCAATTTCAAAATATTCCCACTTTCTTTTATTTATTTCGTTTTTATTTTATTTTATAAAAATTAATTTTTATAAAATAAATAATATCAACATATATACCATCTCTTTTATTCCAACATGGAACTAAGTGGGAATGAACAGTCCAAGAGGACTCTGGGGTCATATGCTAACCCCACTACTGCTTCATATGGGAGTAGTATATGTATACCCTCCATTGGAGTTAGTAGCTTTGAGTTGAATCCTCAGCTCATTATCATAGTGCAGCAAAACTGTCAGTATTCTGGTTTTCCACATGAAGAACCTACAGAGTTTCTGGCACAATTCTTGCAAATTGCTGACACAGTACATGATAAGGAAGTGGATCAGGATGTTTACAGATTATTACTGTTTCCATTTGCTGTAAAAGATCAAGCTAAGAGGTGGTTAAATAACCAGCCTAAGAACAGCATAAAAACATGGAAGCAGCTGTCAGAAAAATTCCTGAATCACTATTTCCCTCCAAAACGGATGACACAGCTAAGGCTAAGCATCCAAGGCTTCAAACAAGGAGATAATGAATCTCTTTATGATGCCTGGGAGAGATACAGAGAGATGCTAAGAAAATGCCCCTCTGAAATGTTTTCAGAATGGGTGCAATTAGACATCTTCTACTATGGGCTTACAGAAAAAGCTCAGATTTCTCTAGACCACTCAGCTGGTGGATCTATACATATGAGAAAAACAATTGAAGAAGCTCAAGAGCTTATTGACACAGTTGCCAGAAATCAACATCTGTACCTATGCAGTGAATCTTACATGAAAGAAGAAGCTAAAACAGTAACTGCTGAACTCAGTCTGGTGGATCAGGCTAATGAATTCAATCAGCAATTAGACTTTCTAACTCAGCAGCTAGCCGAATTCAAGGAAATATTACAGGAAACAAGAATGGCTAACAGGAACATGGAAGTACAATTAAAGCAGACAGAAAAGCAACTGTCAAAACAAATAACAGAAGAATGCCAAGCAGTTCAACTAAGAAGTGGGAAAACATTAAATACCTCACTTCAAAGCAGCAGGAAACCAAGAAATGAACAGGTGGATACTCAAAATCCCTCTGAGGACAATCAGAGCCCAGAGAGGAATAAAGCTGGCGCTGAACGCCCAGACCATGCTCATTCCTGGCGTTCAACGCCAGAAACAAGCATGAATCCGGCGTTGAACGCCCAAAGGGAGCATGGTTCTGGCGTTTGATGAGCGGATATTTTGTACGCTTTTTGGGGGTAATTTCATGTAGATTTTAGTATGTTTCAATTAGTTTTTAGTAAAATAATATTAGTTTTTAAGCAAAAATCATATTTCTGGACTTTACTATGAGTGTGTGTATTTTTCTGTGATTTCAGGTATTTTCTGACTGAAATTGAGGGAGTTGAGCAAAAATCTGACTTAGGCTGAAAAAGGACTGCTGATGCTGTTGGATCCTGACCTCCCTGCACTCGAAATGGATTTTCTGGAGCTACAGGAGTCCAATTGGCGCGCTCTCAACGGCGTTGGAAAGTAGACATCCAGGGCTTTCCAGCAATATATAATAGTCCATACTTTGCGCAAGGATAGACGACGTAACTTGGCGTTAAACGCCAAGTTCATGCTGCTGTCTGGAGTTAAACGCCAGAAAAACGTCATGATCCGGAGTTGAACGCCCAAAACACGTCATAATCTGGAGTTTGACGCCAAGAAGGGTCTTTACACGTGGAAAGCCTTAGTCTCAGCCCCAGCACACACCAAGTGGGCCCCAGAAGTGGATTTCTGCACCAATTATCTTAGTTTATTCATTTTCTGTAAACCTAGGTTGCTAGTTTACTATTTAAACAACTTTTACAGACTTATCTTGGACCTCATGACATTTTCAGATCTGAATTACATACTTTTGACGGCATGAGTCTCTAAACTCCATTGTTGGGGGTGAGGAGCTCTGCAGCGTCTCGATGAATTAATACCATTCCTTTATTTTCCATTCAAACACGCTTACTCGTATCTAAGATGTTCATTCGCGCTTAATTGTGAAGAAGGTGATGATCCGTGACACTCATCACCTTCCTCAATCCATGAACGTGTGCCTGACAACCACCTCCGTTCTACATCAGACTGAATGAGTATCTCTTAGATTCCTAATCAGAATCTTCGTGGTATAAGCCGGATTGATGGCGGCATTCATGAGAATCCGGAAAGTCTAAACCTTGTCTGTGGTATTCCGAGTAGGATTCCGGGATTGAATGACTGTGACGTGCTTCAAACTCCTGAGGGCTGGGCGTTAGTGACAGACGCAAAAGAATCAATGGATTCTATTCCAACCTGATTGAGAACCGACAGATGATTAGCCGTGCTGTGACAGAGCATAGGAACGTTTTCACTGAGAGGATGGGAGGTAGCCATTGACAACGGTGACACCCTACATAGAGCTTGCTATAGAATGGGTTTTGCGTGTGAAGAAAGGATTTCAAGGAAGAGTTAAAATTCAGAGGACAAAGCATCTCCAAAACTCCAACATATTTCTCACCACTACACAACAAGTAACGCTATTATTCCCTATTATTTTAACTTACAATTTTAAATACTTTGGCTTCTCACAAATAAATCCAAATAATTTTATTAGCCTCCTGACTAAGATTAATAAAATAACATTGATTGCTTCAAACCAATAATCTCCGTGGGATCGACCCTTACTCACGTAAGGTATTACTTGGACGACCCAGTGCACTTGCTGGTTAGTTGAACGGAATTGTGCCCACTCGTACCAAAAATCCTAAGTTCCACAATTCTACATAAATACATTAATGCTATATTGATGTGATCACAATTTCGTCCACCAAGTTTTTGGCGCCGTTGCCGGGGATTATTGAGTTTGGACAATTGAAGGCTTATTTTATTTCTTAGATTAGGAATAATTTATTTTATTTTATTCTTATTTTATTATTATAGAGTCATTAAATCAATATTGATAGGATAGTTTCTTTTCAAAAATTTCTTTTCAAAATTTATTATTTTTCTTTTAATTAATTGCTAATTTTCGTGAGTTTAGTGTCTTGTTCTAAGTTTGGTGTCAATTGCATATCTTATTTTTTTTCTTTAAAATTTTCGACTTGTGTTCTTGGTTCTTCCTTGATCTTCAAGTTGCTCCTGATAATTGGTTTTACGCTTTGGAACCTTTTTCAAAAATAATTTTTCTTGATTTAATTGTGTGCCAAACTTTAAGTTTGGTGTTTTCTTGTTAATCTTTTCATAATTTTCGAAAACTTGTCTTGATTTTCTAAAAATTTTAAGTTTGGTGTTCTTTCTTGTGTTTTTGGTGTTCTTGTGAATCTTCAAAGTGTTCTTGAGTTTTTCTTGTGTCTTGATCTTAAAATTTTTAAGTTTGGTGTTCCTTGGTGTTTTCCCTCCAAAAAAATTTTCGAAAATTAAGGAGCATTAGATCTAGAAATTTTAAGTCTTGTGTCTTTTGTGAGTTTTTCTCTTTCATCATAAAATTCAAAATTCAAAAAAAAAATTTTATTTTCTAACTATTTTTAAAACTACTTTTTCGAAAATTTTACATTAAAAATTCAATTTTCAATTTCAAAATATTTCCACTTTCTTTTATTTATTTCGTTTTTATTTTATTTTAAAAAAAAATAAAAAATAATAATTTTCTTTCACAAAATATCTTCAAAATATTTTTATATCTATATCCCATTTTTTGTTATTCCATTACTATAAAATAAATAATTCTCAACATATAAATTCTCAACTTGTATTCCATTATGGAAGTAAGTATGAATGAACAGTCCAAGAGGACTCTGGGGTCATATGCCAACCCCACTACTGCTTCATATGGGAGTAGTATCTGTATACCCTCCATTGGAGTTAGTAGCTTTGAGCTGAATCCTCAGCTCATTATCATGGTGCAGCAAAACTGCCAGTATTCTGGTCTTCCACATGAAGAACCTACAGAGTTTCTGGCACAATTTCTGCAAATTGCTGATACAGTACATGATAAGGAAGTGGATCAGGATGTCTACAGATTACTACTGTTTCCATTTGCTGTAAAAGATCAAGCTAAGAGGTGGTTAAATAACCAACCTAAAAACAGCATAAAAACATGGAAACAGCTGTCAGAAAAATTCCTGAATCACTATTTCCCTCCCAAACGAATGACACAGCTAAGGCTAAACATTCAAGGCTTCAAACAAGGAGATAATGAATCCCTTTATGATGCTTGGGAGAGGTACAGAGAGATGCTAAGAAAATGCCCCTCTGAAATGTTTTCAGAATGGGTGCAATTAGACATCTTCTACTATGGGCTTACAGAAAAAGCTCAGATTTCTCTAGACCACTCAGCTGGTGGATCTATACACATGAGAAAAATAATTGAAGAAGCTCAAGAGCTTATTGATACGATTGCCAGAAATCAGCATCTATACCTAAACAGTGAATCCTCCATGAAAGAAGAAGCTAAAACAGTAACTGCAGAACTCAGTCCAGTGGATCAGGCTAATGAATTCAATCAGCAATTAGATTTTCTAACTCAGCAGCTAGCCGAATTCAAGGAAATATTACAGGAAACAAGAATGGCTAACAGGAACATGGAAGTACAATTAAAGCAGACAGAAAAGCAACTGTCAAAACAAATAACAGAAGAATGCCAAGCAGTTCAATTAAGAAGTGGGAAAACATTAAATACCTCACTTCAAAGCAGCAGGAAACCAAGAAATGAACAGGTGGATACTCAAAATCCCTCTGAGGACAATCAGAGCCCAGAGAGGAATAAAGCTGGCGCTGAACGCCCAGACCATGCTCATTCCTGGCGTTCAACGCCAGAAACAAGCATGGATCTGGCGTTGAACGCCCAAAAAGAGCATGGTTCTGGCGTTCAAACGCCAGTAACAAACAAGGAAGTGGCGTCTAACGCCACTCCAGCTCCCACCACTGGCATTCAAATACCAGTGGGAAATCAGTCACATACAAGTGCTGATAACAACCCTTCTAAAAAGGCTTCCCAACCCACTTCTGTAGGTAATAAACCTGCAGCAACTAAGGTTGAGGAATACAAAGCCAAAATGCCTTATCCTCAAAAACTCCGCCAAGCGGAACAGGATAAGCAATTTGCCCGCTTTGCAGACTATCTCAGGACTCTTGAAATAAAGATTCCGTTTGCAGAAACACTTGAGCAAATACCTTCTTATGCTAAGTTCATGAAAGAAATCTTAAGTCATAAGAAGGATTGGAGGGAGACTGAAAAAGTTTACCTCACTGAAGAATGCAGTGCAGTCATTCTGAAAAGCTTACCTGAGAAGCTTAAAGATCCTGGGAGCTTTATGATACCATGCACATTAGAGGGTAATTGTACCAAGCAAGCTTTATGTGATCTTGGGGCAAGTATCAACTTAATACCTGCATCTACTATCAGAAAGCTTGGTTTAACTGAAGAAATTAAACCAACCAGGATATGTCTTCAACTTGCTGATGGCTCCATTAAGTACCCATCAGGCGTGATTGAAGACATGATTGTCAAGGTTGGGCCATTCGCCTTTCCTACTGACTTTGTGGTGCTGGAAATAGAGGAGCACAAGAGTGCAACTCTCATTCTAGGAAGACCTTTCCTAGCAACTGGCCGAACCCTCATTGACGTCCAAAGAGGGGAAGTAACCTTGAGAGTCAATGAGGAGGAGTTCAAGTTGAATGTTGTCAAAGCCATGCAACATCCAGACACCCCAAATGACTGCATGAGTGTTGATATTATTGACTCTCTAGTAAGAGAGGTCAATATGGCTGAGAGTCTCGAATCAGAGCTAGAGGACATCTTTAAAGACGTTCAGCCTGATCTGGAGGAGTCAGAGAAAATAGTAGAACCTCTGAAAATCCCTCAGGAAGAGGAGAAACCTCCTAAACCAGAGCTCAAACCATTACCACCTTCCCTGAAATATGCGTTTCTGGGAGAAGGTGATACCTTTCCTGTAATCATAAGCTCTACCTTAGAGCCACAGGAAGAGGAAGCACTAATTCAAGTGCTAAGGACACACAAGACAGCTCTTGGGTGGTCCATCAGTGATCTTAAGGGCATTAGCCCAGCTAGATGCATGCACAAAATCCTATTGGAAGGTGACGCCAAACCTGTGGTCCAACCACAAAGGCGGCTGAACCCAGCCATGAAGGAAGTAGTGCAGAAAGAGGTCACTAAATTACTAGAGGCTGGGATTATTTATCCTATTTCTGACAGCCCCTGGGTGAGCCCTGTCCAAGTCGTCCCTAAGAAAGGTGGCATGACAGTGGTTCATAATGAAAAAAATGAACTGGTTCCTACAAGAACAGTTACTGGGTGGCGTATGTGTATTGATTATAGAAGGCTCAATACAGCCACCAGAAAGGATCATTTTCCTTTACCATTCATAGACCAGATGCTAGAAAGACTAGCAGGTCATGAATACTACTGCTTCCTGGATGGATATTCAGGTTATAATCAAATTGCAGTGGATCCCCAGGATCAGGAGAAAACGGCATTCACATGCCCATCTGGAGTATTTGCATACAGAAGGATGCCATTTGGCCTGTGCAATGCACCTGCAACCTTTCAGAGGTGCATGCTCTCAATTTTCTCTGATATGGTGGAAAAATTCCTGGAAGTCTTCATGGATGACTTTTCAGTATTTGGAGACTCATTTAGCTCCTGCCTTAACCATTTAGCACTTGTTCTGAAAAGATGCCAAGAGACTAACCTGGTTTTAAACTGGGAAAAATGTCACTTTATGGTGACTGAAGGAATTGTCCTTGGGCACAAAATTTCGAACAAGGGAATAGAGGTGGATCAAGCTAAGGTAGAAGTAATTGAAAAATTACCACCACCTGCTAATGTTAAGGCAATCAGAAGCTTTCTGGGACATGCAGGATTCTATAGGAGGTTCATAAAGGATTTTTCAAAAATCGCCAAACCTCTGAGCAACCTGCTAGCTGCTGACACGCCATTTATCTTTGATAAAGAGTGTCTGCAGGCATTTGAGACTCTGAAAGCTAAATTGGTTACAGCACCAATAATCTCTGCACCAGACTGGACATTACCATTTGAACTAATGTGTGATGCCAGTGACCATGCCATTGGTGCAGTATTGGGACAAAGGCATGACAAGCTTCTGCACGTCATTTACTATGCCAGCCGTGTTCTAAATGATGCACAGAAGAATTACACAACCACAGAAAAAGAGCTACTTGCAGTGGTTTACGCCATTGACAAATTTAGATCCTATTTAGTAGGATCAAAAGTGATTGTGTACACTGATCATGCTGCTCTTAAATATCTACTCACAAAGCAGGATTCAAAACCCAGACTCATCAGATGGGTTTTGCTTCTGCAAGAGTTTGATATAGAAATAAGAGACAGAAAAGGGACAGAAAATCAAGTAGCAGATCATCTGTCCCGAATAGAACCAGTAGAAGGGGCATCCCTCCCTCTCACTGAGATCTCTGAAACCTTTCCGGATGAGCAACTGTTCGCCATCCAGGAAGTGCCATGGTTTGCAGACATTGCAAACTACAAGGCAGTGAGATTCATACCCAAAGAGTACAGTAGGGTGCAATCAAAGAAATTAATCACAGATGCAAAGTACTATCTTTGGGATGAACCATATCTCTTCAAGAGATGTGCAGACGGAGTAATCCGTAGATGTGTACCTAAAGAGGAAGCACAGAAGATCCTTTGGCATTGCCATGGATCACAGTATGGAGGACATTTTGGAAGTGAGCGAACAGCCACAAGAGTCCTCCAAAGTGGCTTCTACTGGCCTACTCTCTATAAAGATTCCGAGCATTTGTGCTTAATTGTGACAGTTGCCAAAGATCAGGCAACCTACCTCACAGTTATGCCATGCCTCAGCAAGGGATCTTGGAGATTGAGTTGTTTGATGTATGGGGCATTGACTTCATGGGACCTTTCCCACCATCATACTCAAACACTTATATTCTGGTGGCAGTGGATTATGTATCCAAATGGGTGGAGGCTATTGCAACACCCACTAATGACACTAAAACAGTGTTGAAATTCCTCCAGAAACATATCTTCAGCAGATTTGGTATCCCTAGAGTGTTGATCAGTGATGGGGGCACTCATTTCTGTAATAAACAGCTTTACTCTGCTCTGGTACGTTATGGAGTCAACCACAGGGTGGCTACTCCATATCATCCACAAACTAATGGGCAAGCTGAAGTCTCAAATAGAGAACTCAAAAGAATCCTGGAACGGACTGTAATTAACCGTAGAAAGGATTGGGCAAGAAGCTTGGATGATGCTCTGTGGGCATACAGAACAGCATTTAAGACCCCTATAGGGACCTCTCCATACCAGCTTGTGTATGGAAAGGCGTGTCACTTGCCAGTGGAACTGGAACACAAGGCCTACTGGGCAACCAGATTCCTGAACCTTGATGCCAAGTTAGCTGGAGAAAGACGATTACTCCAGTTAAATGAGCTAGAGAAATTTAGACTCAATGCTTTCGAAAATGCAAAAATTTACAAAGAGAAAGCAAAAAGATGGCATGATAAGAAATTGTCATCCAGAGTCTTTGAGCCAGGACAGAAAGTACTGTTATTTAATTCAAGGCTCAAATTATTCCCTGGGAAATTGAAATCCCGGTGGAGAGGTCCATATGTAATTACAAGCGTATCACCATATGGATACATAGAACTTCAGGATAGTGACTCTAACAAAAAGTTCATTGTTAATGGACAAAGAGTTAAACACTATCTTGAAGGTAATTTCGAGCAAGAATGCTCAAAACTGAGACTTGATTAAAACTCAGTAATAGTCCAGCTAATGACATTAAAGAAGCGCTTGCTGGGAGGCAACCCAGCCAATCACAAAATTTAATTTTATTCGTATTAAATTTTTTTACAGGTATATGTCAAGGTATCTTCAAGGTAAAATAGCAATTGGTTGGATTCACAGAGTTATAAGGGAAATTGGAAGCTCACTGGCGTGAAAAAGCCAGTAAGAAGCATTTTAGGCGTTGAACGCCCAAAAGAAGCACCCACTGGGCGTTCAACGCCAGTAAGGGTAGCCTTCTGGGCGTTAAACGCCAGAAAGGAGCATCTTCTGGGCGTTAAACGCCAGAAAGAAGCACCTTCTGGGCGTTTAACGCCAGTTTGGCAGCATCCTGGGCGTTTAGAAAAACGCCCAGTAACAAAGGACTTCCTGGCGTTCAACGCCAGAAAGATGCAGCAAATGGGCGTTGAACGCCCAGGAGAAGCAACTATTGGGCGTTAAACGCCCAACACATGCATCATGTGGGCGTTTAACGCCAGGATGGTGGGAGGAGGTAAAAATTCGTTTTTCTTTACAAATTTTCTAAATTTTTAAGTTTCAATTCATGATTTCTTGCATAAACATGTTTCAAAATGTCATCCTTCAAAATCAAATTGGTTTTCTAAAAATCCTAATTTCTAAAATCCCTTTCTCAAAAGTATCAAACGTATCTTAATTTATAAACACAAATCTTTTTCCAATCCAATTCTTTTTCAAATCTTTTTAATTTCTTTTTCAAATCTTTTTCAACTCATCATATCTTTTGATTTCGAAATTGCCTTTACCTCTATTCCTCCTCTATCCTTCATTTTGCTTGAGGACAAGCAAACCTCTAAGTTTGGTGTGATTTGCCATGATCTTAATGAGTTTTAGCTCAGTGATCATGGCACCTAAGAGAACAGGAAGAGCAAGGATGTGAACTTAAGGGAGCTGAAGCGTCAGAAATTAATTCTTGAAGGCACCCCACAGACTAGAGGAACATCCACTTCCCAAAATACAGGTTGTTAAGTTCTAATTCTAGCTTTAACTCTGTGATAGTATTATTATAGGATTTTACCTTAGAAGTTATATAGGAGTAGTAGTAATTAGCATATCTATTTTGGCTTTATTTCCAATTAAGTTATAACTTATTTTTCTCATCATCATCAAACATGAATAAAATAGTAGATTTGTAGAATAAAGAGGCAATTTAATTTTTTTGAGTTCTTAATAATGAAAATTCTAATTATTTATATGTGGTGGCAATACTTTTTGTCTTCTGAATGAATGCTTGAACAGTGCATATTTTTGATATTGAATTTTATGAATGTTAAAATTGTTGGCTCCTGAAAGAATGATGAACAAGAGAAATGTTATTGATGATCTGAAAAATCATGAAATTGATTCTTGAAGCAAGAAAAAGCAGTAAAAAAAAAATTTGCGAAAAAAAAAATATTTGGATCAAAAGGAATAAAAGCCAAACAGCCCTTAAAACCAAAAGGCAAGGGTGAAAAGGATCCAAGGCTTTGAGCATCAATGGATAGGAGGGCCCAAGGAAATAAATCCAGGCCTAAGCGGCTAAATCAAGCTGTCCCTAACCATGTGCTTGTGGCATGCAGGTCCAAGTGAAGAGCTTGAGACTGAGTGGTTAAAGTCGTGATCCAAAGCAAAAGAGTGTGCTTAAGAACTCTGGACACCTCTAATTGGGGACTCTAGCAAAGCTGAGTCACAATCTGAAAAGGTCACCCAATTATGTGTCTGTGGCATTTATGTATCCGGTGGTAATACTGGAAAACAAAGTGCTTAGGGCCACGGCCAAGACTCATAAAGTAGCTGTGTTCAAGAATCAACATACTAAACTAGGAGAATCAATAATACTATCTGAATTCTGAGTTCCTATGGATGCCAACCATTCTGAATTTCAAAGGATAAAGTGAGATGCCAAAACTGTTCAGAAACAAAAAGCTACAAGCCCCGCTCATCTAATAAGAATCTGAGCTTCATTTAAAACTCTGAAATATTATTACTTCTTAATTTCTGTTAGAACCTATTTTATTCATCTAGTCGCTTGAGGACAAGCAACAGTTTAAGTTTGGTGTTGTGATGAGCGGATATTTTGTACGCTTTTTGGGGGTAATTTCATGTAGATTTTAGTATGTTTCAATTAGTTTTTAGTAAAATAATATTAGTTTTTAAGCAAAAATCATATTTCTGGACTTTACTATGAGTGTGTGTATTTTCTGTGATTTCAGGTATTTTCTGACTGAAATTGAGGGAGTTGAGCAAAAATCTGACTTAGGCTGAAAAAGGACTGCTGATGCTGTTGGATCCTGACCTCCCTGCACTCGAAATGGATTTTCTGGAGCTACAGGAGTCCAATTGGCGCGCTCTCAACGGCGTTGGAAAGTAAATATCCAGGGCTTTCCAGCAATATATAATAGTCCATACTTTGCGCAAGGATAGACGTAACTTGGCGTTAAACGCCAAGTTCATGCTGCTGTCTGGAGTTAAACGCCAGAAAAACGTCATGATCCGGAGTTGAACGCCCAAACACGTCATAATCTGGAGTTTGACGCCAAGAAGGGTCTTTACACGTGGAAAGCCTTAGTCTCAGCCCCAGCACACACCAAGTGGGCCCCAGAAGTGGATTTCTGCACCAATTATCTTAGTTTATCATTTTCTGTAAACCTAGGTTGCTAGTTTACTATTTAAACAACTTTTACAGACTTATCTTGGACCTCATGACATTTTCAGATCTGAATTACATACTTTTGACGGCATGAGTCTCTAAACTCCATTGTTGGGGGTGAGGAGCTCTGCAGCGTCTCGATGAATTAATACCATTCCTTTATTTTCCATTCAAACACGCTTACTCGTATCTAAGATGTTCATTCGCGCTTAATTGTGAAGAAGGTGATGATCCGTGACACTCATCACCTTCCTCAATCCATGAACGTGTGCCTGACAACCACCTCCGTTCTACATCAGACTGAATGAGTATCTCTTAGATTCCTAATCAGAATCTTCGTGGTATAAGCCGGATTGATGGCGGCATTCATGAGAATCCGGAAAGTCTAAACCTTGTCTGTGGTATTCCGAGTAGGATTCCGGGATTGAATGACTGTGACGTGCTTCAAACTCCTGAGGGCTGGGCGTTAGTGACAGACGCAAAAGAATCAATGGATTCTATTCCAACCTGATTGAGAACCGACAGATGATTAGCCGTGCTGTGACAGAGCATAGGAACATTTTCACTGAGAGGATGGGAGGTAGCCATTGACAACGGTGACACCCTACATAGAGCTTGCTATAGAATGGGTTTTGCGTGTGAAGAAAGGATTTCAAGGAAGAGTTAAAATTCAGAGGACAAAGCATCTCCAAAACTCCAACATATTTCTCACCACTACACAACAAGTAACGCTATTATTCCCTATTATTTTAACTTACAATTTTAAATACTTTGGCTTCTCACAAATAAATCCAAATAATTTTATTAGCCTCCTGACTAAGATTAATAAAATAACATTGATTGCTTCAAACCAATAATTTCCGTGGGATCGACCCTTACTCACGTAAGGTATTACTTGGACGACCCAGTGCACTTGCTGGTTAGTTGAACGGAATTGTGCCCACTCGTACCAAAAATCCTAAGTTCCACAATTCTACATAAATACATTAATGCTATATTGATGTGATCACAATTTCGTCCACCAGCGTTCAAACGCCAGTAACAAACAAGGAAGTGGCGTCTAACGCCACTCCAGCTCCCACCACTGGCATTCAAATACCAGTGGGGAATCAGTCACATACAAGTGCTGATAACAACCCTTCTAAAAAGGCTTCCCAACCCACTTCTGTAGGTAATAAACCTGCAGCAACTAAGGTTGAGGAATACAAAGCCAAAATGCCTTATCCTCAAAAACTCCGCCAAGCGGAACAGGATAAGCAATTTGCCCGCTTTGCAGACTATCTCAGGACTCTTGAAATAAAGATTCCGTTTGCAGAAGCACTTGAGCAAATACCCTCTTATGCTAAGTTCATGAAAGAAATCTTAAGTCATAAGAAGGATTGGAGGGTAACTGAAAAAGTTTACCTCACTGAAGAATGCAGTGCAGTCATTCTGAAAAGCTTACCTGAGAAGCTTAAAGATCCTGGGAGCTTTATGATACCATGCACATTAGAGGGCACTTGCACCAAGCAAGCTTTATGTGATCTTGGGGCAAGTATCAACCTAATACCTGCATCTACTATCAGAAAGCTTGGTTTAACTGAAGAAATCAAACCAACCAGGATATGTCTTCAACTTGCTGATGGCTCCATTAAATACCCATCAGGTGTGATTGAGGACATGATTGTCAAGGTTGGGCCATTTGCCTTTCCTACTGACTTTGTGGTGTTGGAAATGGAGGAGCACAAGAGTGCAACTCTCATTCTAGGAAGACCTTTCCTAGCAACTGGCCGAACCCTCATTGACGTCCAAAGAGGGGAAGTAACCTTGAGAGTCAATGAGGAGGAGTTCAAGTTGAATGTTGTCAAAGCCATGCAACATCCAGACACCCCAAATGACTGCATGAGTGTTGATATTATTGACTCTCTAGTAAGAGAGGTCAATATGGCTGAGAGTCTCGAATCAGAGCTAGAGGACATCTTTAAAGACGTTCAGCCTGATCTGGAGGAGTCAGAGAAAATAGTAGAACCTCTGAAAATCCCTCAGGAAGAGGAGAAACCTCCTAAACCCGAGCTCAAACCATTACCACCTTCCCTAAAATATGCATTTTTGGGAGAAGGTGATACCTTTCCTGTAATCATAAGCTCTACCTTAGAGCCACAGGAAGAGGAAGCACTAATTCAAGTGCTAAGGACACACAAGACAGCTCTTGGGTGGTCCATCAGTGATCTCAAGGGCATTAGCCCAGCTAGATGCATGCA
The DNA here is from genome assembly GCF_014773155.1 of Arachis stenosperma. NCBI lineage: Eukaryota > Viridiplantae > Streptophyta > Magnoliopsida > Fabales > Fabaceae > Arachis > Arachis stenosperma. The sequence continues at coordinate 103,460,918 of NC_080379.1, read as the reverse complement.
CAAAATCTTACTGGAGGGTGACGCCAAGCCAGTGGTTCAACCACAAAGGCGGCTGAACCAGCCATGAAGGAAGTAGTGCAGAAGAGGTTACTAAATTACTAGAGGCTGGGATTATTTATCCTATTTCCGACAGCCCCTGGGTGAGCCCTGTCCAAGTCGTCCCTAAGAAAGGTGGCATGACAGTGGTTCATAATGAAAAAATGAACTGGTTCCTACAAGAACAGTTACTGGGTGGCGTATGTGTATTGATTACAGAAGGCTCAATACAGCCACCAGAAATGATCATTTTCCTTTACCATTCATAGACCAGATGCTAGAAAGACTAGCAGGTCATGAATACTATTGCTTCCTGGATGGATATTCAGGTTATAATCAAATTGCAGTAGATCCCCAAGATCAGGAGAAAACGGCGTTCACATTCCCATCTGGAGTATTTGCATACAGAAGGATGCCATTTGGCCTGTGCAATGCACCTGCAACCTTTCAGAGATGCATGCTCTCAATTTTCTCTGATATGGTGGAAAAATTTCTGGAAGTCTTCATGGATGACTTTTCAGTGTTTGGAGACTCATTCAGCTCCTGCCTTAACCATTTAGCACTTGTTCTAAAGAGATGCCAAGAGACCAACCTGGTTTTAAACTGGGAAAAGTGTCACTTTATGGTGACTGAAGGAATTGTCCTTGGGCACAAAATCTCGAACAAGGGAATAGAGGTGAATCAAGCTAAAGTTGAAGTAATTGAAAAATTACCACCACCCACCAATGTTAAGGCAATCAGAAGCTTTCTGGGGCATGCAGGATTCTATAGGAGGTTCATAAAGGATTTTTCAAAAATCGCCAAACCTCTAAGCAACCTGCTAGCTGCTGACACGCCATTTATCTTTGATAAAGAGTGTCTGCAGGCATTTGAGACCCTGAAAGCTAAATTGGTCTCAGCACCAATCATCTCTGCACCAAACTGGGCATTGCCATTTGAATTAATGTGTGATGCCAGTGACCATGCCATTGGTGCAGTGTTGGGACAAAGGCATGACAAGCTTCTGCACGTCATTTACTATGCCAGCCGTGTTTTAAATGATGCACAGAAAAATTACACAACAACAGAAAAAGAGCTACTTGCAGTGGTTTACGCCATTGACAAATTCAGATCCTATTTAGTAGGATCAAAAGTGATTGTGTATACAGATCATGCGGCTCTTAAATATCTACTCACAAAGCAGGATTCAAAACCCAGACTTATAAGATGGGTGCTGCTTCTGCAAGAGTTTGATATAGAAATAAGAGACAGAAAAGGAACAGAGAATCAAGTAGCAGATCACCTGTCCCGAATAGAACCAGTGGAAGGGGCGTCCCTCCCTCTCACTGAGATCTCTGAAACCTTTCCGGATGAGCAACTCTTTGCCATCCAGGAAGTGCCATGGTTTGCAGACATTGCAAACTACAAGGCAGTGAGATTTATACCCAAAGAGTACAGTAGACAGCAAATAAAGAAGCTGATCACGGATGCAAAGTATTATCTTTGGGATGAGCCATATCTCTTTAAGAGATGCGCGGACGGAGTAATCCGTAGATGTGTGCCTAAGGAAGAAGCACAGAAGATCCTATGGCACTACCATGGATCACAGTATGGAGGACATTTTGGAAGTGAGCGAACAGCCACAAGAGTCCTCCAAAGTGGCTTCTACTGGCCTACTCTCTATAAAGACTCCCGAGTGTATGTACTTAATTGTGACAGTTGCCAAAGATCTGGCAATCTACCTCACAGTTACGCCATGCCTCAACAAGGGATCCTGGAGATTGAGTTGTTTGATGTATGGGGCATTGACTTCATGGGACCCTTCCCACCATCATACTCAAACACTTATATTCTAGTGGCAGTGGATTATGTATCCAAGTGGGTGGAGGCTATTGCAACACCCACCAATGACACTAAAACAGTGTTAAAATTCCTCCAGAAACACATCTTCAGCAGATTTGGTATCCCTAGAGTGTTAATTAGTGATGGGGGCACTCATTTCTGCAATAAACAGCTTTATGCTGCTCTGGTCCGTTATGGAGTTAGCCACAGGGTAGCTACTCCATATCATCCACAAACTAATGGGCAAGCTGAAGTCTCAAATAGAGAACTCAAAAGAATCCTGGAACGGACTGTAATTAACCGTAGAAAGGATTGGGCAAAAAGCTTGGATGATGATCTGTGGGCATACAGAACAGCATTCAAGACCCCCATAGGGACCTCTCCATACCAGCTTGTGTATGGAAAGGCATGTCACTTGCCAGTAGAACTGGAACACAAGGCCTATTGGGCAACCAGATTCCTAAACCTTGATGCCAAGTTAGCCGGAGAAAAACGATTGCTCCAGTTAAATGAGCTAGAGGAATTTAGACTCAATGCTTTCGAAATGCAAAGATTTACAAAGAGAAAGCGAAAAGATGGCATGATAAGAAATTGTCATCCAGAGTCTTTGAGCCGGGGCAGAAAGTTCTGTTATTTAATTCTAGGCTCAAATTATTCCCCGGGAAATTAAAATCCCGGTGGAGAGGTCCATATGTCATTACAACGTATCACCATATGGATACATAGAGCTTCAGGATAATGACTCTAACAAAAAGTTCATTGTTAATGGACAAAGAGTCAAACATTATCTTGAAGGCAATTTTGAGCAAGAATGCTCAAAGCTGAGACTTGATTAAAACTCAGTAATAGTCCAGCTAATGACATTAAAGAAGCGCTTGCTGGGAGGCAACCCAGCCAATCACAAAATTTAATTTTATTCGTATTGATTAATTAATTGATTTTTACAGGTATATGTCAAAGTATCTTCAAGGTAAAATAGCAATTGATTGGATTCACAGAGTTACAAGGAAAATTGGAAGCTCACTGGTGTGAAAAAGCCAGTAAGAAACATTTTGGGCGTTGAATGCCCAAAAGAAGCACCCACTGGGCGTTCAACGCCAATAAGGGTAGCCATCTGGGCGTTAAACGCCAGAAAGGAGCATCTTCTGGGTGTTAAACGCCAGAAAGAAGCACCTTCTGGGCGTTTAACGCCAGATTGACAGCATCCTGGGCGTTTAAACTATATCTATTTCTTATCATATCTATCTTTTATAAATCATATCTTCTATCTTATCCTTTTTTTATTTTCGAAATTTCCCACCCCCCTCCCCATATATTGAGTTCGGCGCCCCACTCTTCATCACCTTGCCACACTTGCTCTCTTCCTATCCCTCTTCTTTCTTCTCTTTTGCTTGAGGACAAGCAAAGCTCTAAGTTTGGTGTGGTTATCCGTGATCACAAAAACATACTCATTAAATTCATGGCCCCAAAAGGAAAGCAACCCACCCCAAGGGGCAAGAAAGAGAGTGCTCCAAAGCCCCTTTGGAATCAAGGGAAGTTCTTAACTAAAGAACATTCAGATCATTACTACAAAATAATGAGTCACAGATCAGTGATCCCGGAAGTCAAATTTGATCTGAAAGAAGATGAATATCAAGAGATTCAAGAGCAAATTCGAATCAGGAATTGGGAAATTCTGACCAATCCTGAAACGAAAGTGGGAAGAAACATGGTTCAGGAGTTCTATGCTAATTTATGGCAGACAGACAGGCAGAGAATAATTGGAGCTGCTCTCTATGACCATCGGACCTTAGTCAGAGGAAAGATTGTTCATACTCATCCTGACAAGATCAGGGAAATATTTAAGATTCCTCAACTAAAAGATGACCCAGACTCCTTTAACAGGAGAATGATGAGGGTAAACAAAGGTCTAGACAAGATTCTAGAGGACATATGCATCCCTGAAGCCAGGTGGACTACCAGCACCACTAGCACCCCAATTCAACTCAAAAGAGAAGATCTAAAACCAGTAGCCAGAGGCTGGCTGGATTTCATTGGGCGTTCCATATTGCCCACCAGCAACCGTTCTGAAGTAACCATCAAAAGAGCTGTCATGATTCACTGCATCATGTTGGGAAAAGAGGTAGAAGTCCATCAACTGATCTCATGTGAGCTATATAAAATAGCAAACAGGAATTCCAAGGACGCCAAATTGGCCTATCCAAGCTTAATTTCTATGCTCTGCAAAGATGCCGGAGTGAAGATGGGAATAACAGAGTATATTCCAGTTGAGAGGCCAATCACTGGAATATCAATGGTCAGACAACAGCAACAAGATGATTCTGCCAAGAGAAGAGCACAGGAAGCCCTCCCAGAACTACCTCAATTCGAATACTGGGAACATCTTGAGGCTTCTATTTCCAGATTGCAAGAAGCTATGGACCAAATAAAGGAAGAACAGAACAATCAAAGTAGCATGCTTTGCAAACTGCTTAAGGAACAGGAAGAGCAAGGGCGTGATCTAAGGGAGCTAAAGCGCCAAAAATTAATCCTTGAAAAGCACCCCACAGATTAGAGGGACATCTACTCCTCAAAACAACAGGTTGCTGAGTTCCAATTTTTCTGCTTTAACTTAGTGATAGTAGTATTATAATTTACCTTAGGAGATATTTAGTAGTAGTAATTAGTATGTCTATTTTGATTTTATTTCCAATTAAGCTATAATTTATTTTTCTCATCATCATCAGGCATAAATAAAGTAGTAGAATTTTTTAGAATAAAGAAGTAATCTATATTTTTCGAGTTCTTAATAATAAAAATTATAATTAATTATGTGTGGTGGCAATACTTTTTTTTCTCTGAATGAATGCTTGAACAGTGCATAACTTGTACTTTGAATTTGATGAATATTGGCTCCTGAAAGAATGAGGAACACGAAAAATATTATTGATGATCTGAAAAATCATGAAATTGATTCTTGAAGCAAGAAAAAGCAGTCAAAAAAAAAAAGAAGGAGCAATAGAAAAAGCCACGAGCCCTTAAAACCAAAAGGCAAGGGTAAAAAGGATCCAAGTCTTTGAGCATCAATGGATAGGAGGGCCCAAGGAAATAAAATCCAGGCCTAAGCGGCTAAACCAAGCTGTCCCTAACCATGTGCTTGTGGCATGCAGGTCCAAGTTACAAACTTGAGACTGAGTGGTTAAAGTTGTGATCCAAGGCAAACAGAGTGTGCTTAAGAGCCCTGGACACCTCTGACTGGGGACTCTAGCAAAGCTAAGTCACAATCTGAACAAGGTTCACCTAGTCATGTGTCTGTGGCATTTTTGTATCTGGTGGTAATACTGGAAAACAAAGTGCTTAGGGCCACGGCCAAGACTCATAAAATAACTGTGTTCAAGAATCAACATACTACACTAGGAGAATCAATAATACTATCTGAATTCTGAGTTTCTATGGATGCCAACCATTCTGAAATTCAAGGGATAAAGGGAGATGCCAAAACTATTCAGAAACAAAAAGCTACAAGCCCCGCTCATCCAATAAGAATCTGAGCTTCATTTAAAACTCTAAAATATTATTACTTCTTAATTTCTGTTAAAACCTATTTTATTTATCTAGTTGCTTGAGGACAAGCAACAGTTTAAGTTTGGTGTTGTGATGAGCGGATATTTTATACGCTTTTTGGGGGTAATTTCATGTAGATTTTAGTATGTTTTTATTAGTTTTTAATAGAATTTTATTAGTTTTTAAGCAAAAATCATATTTCTGGACTTTACTATGAGTGTGTGTATTTTTCTGTGATTTCAGGTATTTTCTGGCTGAAATTGAGGAAGCTGAGCAGAAATCTGACTTAGGCTGAAAAAGGACTGCTGATGCTGTTGGATCCTGACCTCCCTGCACTCGAAATGGATTTTCTGGAACTACAGGAGTCCAATTGGCGCGCTCTCAACGGCGTTGGAAAGTATACATCCAGGGCTTTCCATCAATATATAATAGTCCATACTTTGCGCGAAGATAGACGACGTAACTTGGCGTTGAACGCCAAGTACATGATGCTGTCTGGAGTTAAACGCCAGAAAAACGTCATGATCCGGAGTTGAACGCCCAAAACACGTCATAACTTGGAGTTCAACTCCAAGAAAAGCCTCTACTCGTGGATAGCTTTAGTCTCAGCCCCAGCACACACCAAGTGGGCCCCAGAAGTGGATTTCTGCACCAATTATCTTAGTTTACTCACATTCTGTAAACCTAGGTTACTAGTTTACTATTTAAACAACTTTTAGAGAATTATTCTGTACCTCATGACATTTTCAGATCTGAATTACATACTTTTTGACGGCATGAGTCTCTAAACTCCATTGTTGGGGGTGAGGAGCTCTGCAGCGTCTCGATGAATTAATACAATTCCTTTATTTTCCATTCAAACACGCTTGTTCTTATCTAAGATGTTCATTCGCGCTTAATTATGGAGAAGGCGAAGATCCGTGACACTCATCACCTTCCCCAAACCATGAACATGTGCCTGACAACCACCTCCGTTCTACATCAGACTGAATGAGTATCTCTTAGATTCATTACGCAGAATCTTCGTGGTATAAGCCTGATTGATGGCGGCATTCATGAGAATCCGGAAGGTCTAAACCTTGTCTGTGGTATTCCGAGTAGGATTCTGGGATTGAATGACTGTGACGAGCTTCAAACTCCTGAAGGCTGGGCGTTAGTGACAAACGCAAAAGAATCAATGGATTCTATTCCAACCTGATTGAGAACCGACAGATGATTAGCCGTGTTGTGACAGAGCATAGGAATGTTTTCACTGAGAGGATGGGAGGTAACCATTGACAACGGTGACACCCTACATAGAGCTTGCCATGGAAGGGATTTTTCGTGTGTTGAAGGATTTTAAGGAAGAGTTGAAGTTCGAAGGACAAAGCATCTCCAAAACTCCAACATATTTCTCATTACTGCACAACAAGTAACGCTGTTATTCTCTTTTATTTTTATAATCAAATCTAGTAATTTCACTTATAATCCTATTGGCCTCCTGACTAAGATTAATAAAATAAATATAGCTTGCTTCAAACCAATAATCTCCGTGGGATCGACCCTTACTCACGTAAGGTATTACTTGGACGACCCAGTGCACTTGCTGGTTAGTTGTGCGGATTACAAATTCGTGCACCAATTACCATTAGATGCCTTGATATGTGTGTTAAGTGTTTTCAGAGATTATAGGGCATGAATGGCTCAGAGGATGGGAAGAAAGCATGCAAAAGAGGAAGGAATGCAAGAAGTTGGAGAAATTGCTAAGCTGTCCAACTTGACCTCTGTGCACTCAAACAGCTATAACTTTAGCTACAGAGGTCCAAACGACGCGGTTCCAGTTGCGTTGGAAAGCTAACGTCCGGGGCTTCGATTTGATAAATAATTTCACATAGCTGCCCCGATGCCAGGCGACGCGAACGCGTGACCTGGCAGAAACGCAACCCGCGCGGCCGCGTGAGCCATGCGGCCGCGTCACTTTTCCGCGACCTGTACAGACCAGAAAGCGCTGGAAGTGACTTCTGGGCTGTTTTTGACCCAGTTTTTGGCCCAGAGAACACAGATTAGAGGCTATAAAGTGGGGGAATGCATCCATTCATGAGGAGGCTCTCATAATTCACTTTTCATGTTTTAGATGTAGTTTTTAGAGAGAAAGGTTCTCCCCTCTCTCTTAGGATTAGGATTTAGGACTTCTCTTAGTTTTTAAGAGTGACTCTCGATCCGGGTTCAATGTTCCTTTAATTTATGTTTCTCTTTTATTTTTATTTACTCTAATACTTTTATTTGTGTTTGATTTATGTTGCCCAATTGGCATATGAACTTTTCATGTTAAGATTTGAATGATCTATTTATTATAATTTGAGGTATTTCAGTTTAATATTACTTTCTTTTATTTACATGATTATTGCCTCCCATCTGAAGGCATTTTTATTCCAGCAATTTCATTTTTCTTTCCTTTTGGCTTTGGTTAAATAATTGGTGACTCTAGAGTTATTAAACTCATTGTTGATTGAAAATTGGAATTCATCCACTTAACTTACCTTCATAGTTAGAGGTTAACAAAGTGGGAGAAGAATCTAATTCTCATCACAATTGATAAGGATAACTGGGATAGGACCTCCAGTTCTTATACCTTGCCAAGAGATTTTATTAGTATTACTTTATTTTACTTATCATATAACATATTCGCACCTTACTTCCAAAACCCCAATTTACAGACTCATAACCAATAATAAGAACATACCTCCCTGCAATTCCTTGAGAAAATGACCCGAGGTTTAAATACTCGGTTATCAATTTTAAAGGGGTTTGTTACTTGTGACAACCAAAACGTTTGTACGAAGGGATTTCTGTCGGTTTAGAGACTATATCTACAACTAAATTAAAATCATAAATATCTGGAATACCTTCAATTCATTCAAAGCAGTAAAATCTAAAACTAACAATATTCATAAGCCAATTGGGCAATAGGAAAATCCAAATTATTTATATAAATAAAAGACAGCAATCATCAATCTGAAATATCTCAAATAACATTAATTTAAAAGAGTAATCTGTAACATGGAAGAATTCATAAATTAAATTGGGATAAATAAAAATAAAGAACCTGGGATTGAGAGTCACTCCTAAAACTAAGAGAAGTCCTAAATCCTAATCCTAAGAGAGAGAGAGGAGAGAACCTCTCTCTCTAAAACTACATCTAAACATGAAAAGTGAATTATGAGTGAATGATTATGAATGAATGCATTCCCCCACTTTATAGCCTCTAATCTGTGTGTTCTGGGCTGAAAACTGGGTCAAAAGCAGCCCAGAAGTCACTCCCAGCGCTTTCTGGTCCGTACAGGTCGCAGAAGAGTGACGCGGTCGTGTCGTCCACGCGGCCGCGCAGGTTGCGCTCCTGCCAGGTCACGCGTCCGCGTGACCCACGCGTTCGCGTCGCCTAGCGTCGGAGCAGCTATGGCAAATTATATATCAAATCGAAGCCCCGAACGTTAGCTTTCTAACGCAACTGAAACCGCGTCGTTTGAACCTCTGTAGCTAAAGTTATAGCCGTTTGAGTGCGAAGAGGTCAGGCTGGACAGCTTAGCAGTTTCTCCAACTTCTTGTATTCCTTCCACTTTTGCATGCTTCCTTTCCATCCTCTGAGCCATTCCTGCCTTGTAATCTCTGAAAACACTTAACACACATATCAAGGCATCTAATGGTAATAAGAGAGGATTAATAATAAGTAAATATAAGATCAAAGAAGTATGTTTTCAATCATAGCACAAAATCAGGAAGGAAAATGTAAAACCATGCAAATAGTATGAATAAGTGGGTAAAGAGTTGATAAAATCCACTCAATTGAGCACAAAATAAACCATGAAATAGTGGTTTATCAACCTCCCCACACTTAAACAATAGCATGTCCTCATGCTAAACTCAAGAGAAACTATAAAGATGAAGAGGAATGATAGAATGTATGAGATGCAACCTATGAATGCAACTAAATGAAAAATGTTTCTACTTACTTGGTTAAAAGCAAATAAATTCTCCAAGACAAACATAAATCAGATTTCACTAATTAAAATTATACAGTAAAAACAAGTAAACTTGTAAGAAGATAGCTCATGAAAGCAGGAAACATAGAATTAAGCACTGAACCCTCACTGGTAGTGTATATCACTCTAGTCTCTCAAGTGTATAGGGTAAATCACTATACTCTTCCCTAGTCATGCTTTCTAAACCTTGTTCTTCATCTAACCAATCAACAAAAATTTAGTGTACCAATGCAAACGTCATGAGGTCTTTTTCAAGGTTGTAATGGGGCTAAGGTAAGGGTAAAGGTATATATTTGATCAAGTGAGCTAATAAATTGAATCTTTGACTAGCCAAGCTCTCACCTAACATACATACACTCTATATAACTTTAAAATCATACCTAACTACCCATAATTCCCACTTTTGTATGATTCCCATACTCATGTACCAAATTTTTCTTTTTAATTTATCACATGTGCATTGATTTTTTCATTAACTTAACATTGGGGTAATTTTGTCCCCTTATTTATTTTATATATATATATATATATATTTTCTTTTTCTCTCTCTTTTTTTTTTGAATCATAAAAGCAAACATAACTTATCAATGTACATGGATTCTTCATTATTTTTCTATTTTGGTTTTTTATGAGTAGGTTCCCAAATTCCCAATATTCAAATAAATTAAATACATTCCCTTATTAATCAATGTTCCCACAATTTCCCCACACTTAGTTGATGCACAATTTCTATCTTAAGCTAACCAAAGATTCACTTGGAATTTTTTTATTTGTTTTTCTGCTTAAGGCTAGTAATGTGGTTATAGAACAAGAGGGGATTAAAAGCTCAAGGGGCTAACAAAGGTGATGTAAAAGGTAGGCTTATTTGGGATAAGTGAGTTAATAAAAAATAATAGCCTCAATCATATGCAAGCATGTAAATACACTAAATAATGGACATATAGAATGGAACAAAGCAAAGATTGCAATTATAGAGAAGAAAACACACAGAAATAAAAATTTATGGTTAAATAATGTAACCATATAAATAAGCTCAAATCTCACAGGTTGTGTGTTCTTTAGCTATAATTCATGTTCCAAATACAACTTCAAACAAGTTTTAACAGAAAAAAATTTTTTAATTTAAATTAGTGAAATACTATAAAAATTTCTTGAAAAAGAAACTATTACTTCAACCAAGTAGTAACTAAATGCACAAAATCAAATAAACATGCAATCAAATATGTAAATGCAATAATGAATTAACAAAGAAAATAAGATTATTGGTGTTGAAAAGAAAGTACTAACCCATGGAGATCGGTATCGACCTCCCCACACTTAAAGATTGCACCGTCCTCGGTGCATGCTGAGATGTGCAGGTGGACGGATTGCTCCAACTGACGCTTGTAGATGGAGGCGCCTTAGTTGGAGATCTCTTGGTTCCTTTCCTTGCTGGTGTCTTGTCAGTGGCCTTCTCTTTTCCTTTCTTGGTACCCATGCCTAAGGAAGAAGAAAAAGGAAGAGTGTGAAATATAGAAAACTAAGACCAGAAGGGACGAAATTCCAAGTGATAAAGAATGCCAAAGGAAAGATGATAGTCCATCTACATGGTAGCTACAACATGTAGGGAAGAAAACAATAAAGAGCAATTCAAAATAATTAGATGCAAGAAGGTAAAAACATGCAAATAATAGGCATGAGAGGCATAGCTCAAGCATCAAGTAATAAATGTGCCAAATTAAAGAGCATGTGTAATGATGACAATTGTGAATGATAATCCCAAATACATTGGGTGTGCAAGTTAAAATAGGGATGAAAATAATGTAATCCAAATGTATATGAGAGCCATAAGTAAATGTCAATTGTCAAATCTCTTCTCCGAGTAGCCACGTGCTCAAATAAAATAAGGCACTTATCCAAATAAAACTCCAACACCAATGAGAATAATGCAATGAATGAAATATGCAAATAAATGAAGTAAAATAAAATGAGAGGGAAAAAGGATGAGAAGAAAAAAAGAAAGTGAGAAAGGAGAGAGAAGGAAGAAATTAGGATTAGAAAAGAGAAGATAAGAAAATTGGCACTAATCTGGATAGGTTGTGCGACGTTGGCGACGCGGTCGCGTTGTGCGCGATAAGGTTGGGTGACGCGGACGCGTGGGGCACGCGATCGCGCGACTCGATTTGTGCTAGTGGTGCGAGTGCAGCCTCGCGGCCGCACAACTCTCTGTTCAAAACGTCAGTATTGCCAAAATCCAGGGTGACGCGATCGCGTGGACGACGCGATCGCGCGGGTGGCTTTATTTCCAATATGACGCGGACACGTGGGTGACGCGTTCGCGTGGCAGGGCTTGTGCTGCTAGCACGGGTCCATCCCAATTCCAGCTCAACTTTCAGCCATACACCCTTTTTACACCGATTTCAGGTCACGCGGCCGCGTGGGTGACGCGGTTGCGTGGGAGGCTATTTTTCCAAATGACGCGGACGCGTCATTGACGCGTTCGCGTGGAGTCAATTTGTGCTAATAGCGCGCCTCCAGCCCTGCTCCAGCGTAACTCTCTGTTCAATTTATTATTCTCTCATCTCCTTGCGACGCGGACGCGTCGCTGATGCGGTCGTGTCGCGTACTCGCTTTTTTTTTTAATCTGAAAAGATGTAGAATGCAGTGTTAATATGAATGTGATGCAAAACTCCAGGTTCAATATAATAAAATAAAATAAAATAAAAACAAATAAAACAAAATAAAATTGAAAAAGAAACGATCATACCATGGTGGGTTGTCTCCCACCTAGCACTTTTAGTTAAAGTCCTTAAGTTGGATATTTGGTGAGCTCCTTGTTATGGTGGCTTGTGCTTGAACTCATCCAGGAATCTCCACCAGTGTTTGTGATTCCAGTAACCTCCGGGGTCCCAAACTAGGCATGTAAAACCCTTGAGCAGCTTCAAAAAGATTCTTAGGCTCCCGGGGTGTTGGATGTCAGAATAGATTCCAGGATCCCAAATCTTTCTTTTACACCCGTCTTCGTGTTGATTATCATGATTCCATCCGGGTAGCAAGCAATCTGAATTCTCACTAAAGCGGCCAAACAACTTCCTAGACCCATTCAGTTGAGCTCTATACCAACCTTTACGTTTAAGCTTAAAGCTTCCAACCATGATGAACCTTGCAAGACAATTCTTACCACTGACCATCTTCCTTTTACTCTTAATGCCACAAAGAGCTCTAAGTTGACCATCCGTCTCCAGTAGCCCATATTCAAGTGGGATTAGAAAGCTATGGGATATGAATTTTACCCACTTGAATGTTGTGAAGGATGATGGCGACTTAGGGGGAGGTATCTTTAATGAAATTGCAAGCTCCACTCCCTTGTGCTCTTCTCTGATAATTACCACCTCTTTGCAAACTTTTTCAATTTCAACCTCTTCCTCTTGGTAGCTCTCTTTCAATTCAATCTCCTTTTCATTGCTTTCCAAGGGCATGGGAGGTTGTGCTTCTTCTTCTTGAATCTCCATCTCTTGATCAACCTCTTCCAAGTCTTCAACTATGATATGCTTTGGAGGTTGTACACCCTCTTCAGCATCAATTTCAACCGTCTTGGAAGGAGGCTCTATGTCTTGTCTTTCCCATGGAGGTTCTGCGTCTCCTAAGTCTTCAACCAACTCTTCTTCTTGAACAATGATAGCTTCTTGTACTTGTTCTAGTATGAATTCATGCTCTGTCTTGTCCACTGGAGTTTCTGGTATCTCCTTTATGCTATGCTCTTCACTAGACTGTCCACATGGGGTTGTGGCTGATCCTTGTGTATTTAAGCGTCTAGAAGCCCATTGAATTAATACTTGCCCCAGTTGTTGAGTGGTTGCCTGAAATCGATCTATTGTTTCCTTGATACGATCCTTTACCTCTTGATGCACTCGGTTTTCATAAGTAGGATCATAATGCTCTTGGATTGATGAATATGGAGATGGTGAATATTGAAGTGATGGTTCTTGTGAGTAATTGGGTTGGAATTGGGGTGGTTCTATATATGGTTCATATGGCTCGTAAGGTGGTTGGTATGGTGGTTGAGGGTTAGGGTCATATGGAGGTGAATGGTGGAAAGGGGCTTGTGAGTATGGTGGTCTAAAGTCATGTTGAGGAGGGGGTTCATAGGCATATGGTGGTGGTTGTTGATAATCAAAAGAGCGCTCACCATAGCCATCATCTTGATATGCATCACAGAATGGTTGTTGATAGTCCATTGGAGGTGGTTGTTGCCATGAGGGTTGATCAAATTCTTGTGGCTCCTCCCATCTTTGATTATTCCAACCATGGTGCATGTTGTCATTATAATCTCCTCTTCCTGCAACATAATTGTAACCAGACTCATAGCCAAAGGGGTGAGAGTTCATGGTAGTAAGAGAAAATAAAAACAAAAATTAATAAAAAGAAAATATTTTGAAAAAGATATAATTTTTGAAAAAAATAAGATAAGATAAAAAAAATTTAAAATAGAAATCTGAAAAAAAAAATTTTTTGAAAAATATTTACAATAACCAATAATAAGGCACACGTTTGCAATTCCCCGGCAACGGCGCCATTTTGACGTTAGAATTTTTGCCAGTAAAGAATTTCATAAAAACAGTCACGTTGTAGATATAGTCTCTAAACCGACAGAAATCCCTTCGTACAAACGTTTTGGTTGTCACAAGTAACAAACCCCTAAATGAATTGATAACCGAGTATTTAAACCTCGGGTCGTCTTCTCAAGGAATTGCAAGGAGGTATGTTCTTATTATTGGTTATGAGTTGTAAATTGGGGTTTAGGAGGTAAGGGGGCAGTATGTTGCACAAAAAATAATAAGAAAAATAAATAAATAACTATAAAATAAACTCTTAGCAAGGTATGGGAACTGGAGGTCCTATCCTGGTTATCCTTATCAATTGTAATGAGAATTGGATTTTTCTCCCACTTTGTTAACCTCTAACTATGAAGGTAAGTTAAGTGGATGAATTAATTTTGATTCCTCATGTCCTAGTCTTTCCTTGGGAAAGACTAGAGTTATTGGAACTTGAATTAATGAAACGAAGAAATCCAATTTTCAATCAACAATGAGTTTGATAACTCTAGAGTCACCAATTATTTAACCAAAGCCAAGAATGTAAAAAGCTAAATTAAAATCATAAATATCTGGAATACCTTCAATTCATTCAAAGCAGTAAAATCTAAAACTAACAATATTCATAAGCCAATTGGGCAATAGGAAAATCCAAATTATTTATATAAATAAAAGACAGCAATCATCAATCTGAAATATCTCAAATAACATTAATTTAAAAGAGTAATCTGTAACATGGAAGAATTCATAAATTAAATTGGGATAAATAAAAATAAAGAACCTGGGATTGAGAGTCACTCCTAAAACTAAGAGAAGTCCTAAATCCTAATCCTAAGAGAGAGAGAGGAGAGAACCTCTCTCTCTAAAACTACATCTAAAACTTGAAAAGTGAATTATGAGTGAATGATTATGAATGCATGCATTTCCCCACTTTATAGCCTCTAATCTGTGTGTTCTGGGCTGAAAACTGGGTCAAAAGCAGCTCAAAAGTCACTCCCAGCGCTTTTTGGTCCGTACAGGTCGTAGAAGAGTGACGCGGTCGCGTCGTCCACGCGGCCGCGCGGGTTGCGCTCCTGCCAGGTCACGCGTCCGCGTGACCCACGCGTTCGCAGCCTGGCGTCGAGGCAGCTATGGGAAATTATATATCAAATCGAAGCCCCGGATGTTAGCTTTCCAACGCAACTGGAACCGCGTCGTTTGGACCTCTGTAGCTAAAGTTATAGCCGTTTGAGTGCGAAGAGGTCAGGCTGGACAGCTTAGCAGTTTCTCCAACTTCTTGTATTCCTTCCACTTTTGCATGCTTCCTTTCCATCCTCCAAGCCATTCCTGCATTATATTATCTGAAAACACTTAACACAAACTTAAGTGGAGAAATTCACCGGCAACGGCGCCATTTTGACGTCGGAATTTTTGCCAGTAAAGAATTTCATAAAAACAGTCGCGTTGTAGATATAGTCTCTAAACCGACAGAAATCCCTTCGTACAAACGTTTTGGTTGTCACAAGTAACAAACCCCTAAATAAATTGTTAACCGAGTATTTAAACCTCGGGTCTTCTTCTCAAGGAATTGCATGGAGGTATGTTCTTATTATTGGCTATGAAAAAGGTAAAATTGGGGTTTTGGAAGTAAGGTGGGAATATATTATATGACAAGTAAAATAAAATAATAATAGCTGTAAAATAAACCTTTGGCAAGGTATAAGAACTGGAGGTCCTTTCCTAGTTATCCTTATAAATTGTGATGAGAATTGGATTTTTCTCCCACTTTGTTAACCTCTAACTATGAAGGTAAGTTAAGTGGATGAATTTCAATTTTCAATCAACAATGAGTTTGATAACTCTAGAGTCACCAATTATTTAACCAAAGCCAAAAGGAAAGAAAATTGAAACTGCTGGAATAAAAATGCCTTCAGATGGGAAGCAATAATCATGTAATTAAAAGAAAGCAATAATAACTGAAATATCTCAAATAATATTAATTCAAAGAAAATCATAACATGAAAGAGTTCATAAATTTAATTGGAAAAATAAATAAAAATAAAGAACCTGGGATTGAGAGTCACTCCTAAAACTAAGAGAAGTCTTAAATCCTAATCCAAAGAGAGAGGAGAGAACCCCTCTCAAAACTAATCTAAATCATGAGAAGTGAATTATGAGTAGCATTCCTATGAATGGATGCATTTCTCCACTTTATAGCCTCTAATCTATGCCTTCTGGACTTGGATTTGGGCCAAAAAGGGCCTCAGAACTCGTTATGAGCGTTTTCTGCAATTTCTGGTGCGTGGCGTCTGTCACGCGTCCGCGTGAGTCACGCGGTCGCGTCATTCGGAGCTTTTCCTTGCCACGCGGTCGCGTCAGTCATGCGACCGCGTCATGTGCGTTCTGCTTAAGGCGCGCGGTCGCGTTAGTCATGCGGCCGCGTTGCTGCTGATTCGTGCTTGGCACGCGATCGCGTCGTCCATGCGATCGCGTGGATACCAGTTTCCTTAAAGCTCCGTTTTGCTTTCTCCTTTCCTTTTAGTATGTTTCCTTTTTCATCCTTTAAGTCATTCTGCCTTAGAAAATCTGAAACTACTCAACACACTAATCACGGCATCGAATGGAAATAAGAGAGGATTAATAATAAGCAAATATAAGTCCAAAGAAACATGTTTTCAATCAAAGCACATAATTAGGAAGGCAAATGTAAAACATGCAAATAGTATGAATAAGTGGGTAAAGAGTTGATAAAATCCACTCAATTCAGCACAAGATAAACCATAAAATAGTGGTTTATCAACCTCCCTGATGAGCGGATAATTTATACGCTTTTTGGCATTGTTTTTAGGTAGTTTTTAGTAAGTTCAAGCTACTTTTAGGGATGTTTTCCTTAGTTTTTATGTTAAATTCACATTTCTGGACTTTACTATGAGTTTGTGTGTTTTTCTGTGATTTCAGGTAAATTCTGACTGAAATTAAGGGATTTGAGCAAAACTCTGAAAAAGGCTGACAAAAGGACTGCTGATGCTGTTGGATTCTGACCTCCCTGCACTCGAAATGGATTTTCTGGAGCTACAGAAATCCAATTGGCGCGCTCTCAACGGCGTTGGAAGGTAGACATCCAGGGCTTTCCAGCAATATATAATAGTCCATACTTTATTCGAAGAATGACGACGTAACTTGGCGTTGAACGCCAAGTACATGCTGCTGTCTGGAGTTAAACGCCAGAAAAACGTCATGATCCGGAGTTGAACGCCCAAAACACGTCATAACTCGAAGTTCAACTCCAAGAGAAGCCTCAGCTCGTGGATAGATCAAGCTCAGCCCAAGCACACACCAAGTGGGCCCCGGAAGTGGATTTATGCATCAATTACTTACTCATGTAAACCCTAGTAGCTAGTCTAGTATATATAGGACATTTATCTATTGTATTAGACATCTTTTGACAGTTTAATCTCTTTGAATATTCGGTCACTTGATCATGGAGAGGGCTGGCCATTCGGCCATGCCTGAACCTCTTTCACTTATGTATTTTCAACGGTGGAGTTTCTGCACACCATAGATTAAGGGTGTGGAGCTCTGCTGTACCTCAAGTATTAATGAAGTTCTATTTTCTTTTATTCAATTCCTCTTTTATTCTTATTCCAAGATATTCATTCGTACCCAAGAACATGATGAATGTGATGAGTTAGATAACCCTCATTATCATTCTCACTTATGAACGCGCGTGATTGACAACCACTTCCGTTCTACATGCAACCGAGCTTGAATGCGTATCTCTTAGATTCCCCAACAGAATCTTCGTGGTATAAGCTAGATAGATGGCGGCATTTATGAGGATCCGGAAAGTCTCACCTTGTCTGTGGTATTCTGAGTAGGATCCTGGGAATCCGGAAAGTCTCACCTTGTCTGTGGTATTCCGAGTAGGATTCCGGTAATGAATGACTGTGACGTGCTTCAAACTTGCAAGTGCTGGGCGTTAGTGACAGACGCAAAAGGATCAAGGGATTCTATTCCAGTAGGCGCGGGAACCAACCAGTGATTAGCCGTACTGTGACAGAGTGCGTGAGCATTAGTTTTCACTGCGAGGATGGGATGTAGCCATCAACCATGGGTGATGCCTCCAGACGATTAGCCGTGCGAGTGACAGCCGCATAGGATCATTTTCCCGAGAGGATTGAAAGTAGCCACCGCTGATGGTGAACCCCTATACACAGCTTGCCATGGAAAGGAGTAAGAAGGATTGAGTAGAAGCAGTAGGAGAGCAGGCGTCCTTGAGCCATACAGCATCTCCATCCACTTATCTGAAATTCTCACCAATGAATCGGCATAAGTATTCTATCCCTTTTATTATTTCTTCTTTTTATATATAATTTTCGAAACCATAAACAATTTTAATCTGCCTAACTGAGATTTGCAAGGTGACCATAGCTTGCTTCGTACCAACAATCTCTGTGGGATCGACCCTTACTCACGTAAGGTTTATTACTTGGACGACCCAGTACACTTGCTGGTTAGTTGAACGGAGTTGTGAATTGAACCAAGAGACACAATAGTTTTTGTGTACATACCAAAGAGCCAATATTGACGATCACAATTTCGTCCACCACTCCCCACACTTAAACAAAAGCATGTCCTCATGCTAAGCTCAAGAGAAACTATAAAGGAATGAAGAGGAATGGTAGAATGCATGAGATGCAACCTATGAATGCAACTAAATGAAAAATGTTTCTACTTACTTGGTTAAAAGCAAATAAATCCCCAAGAATAAATATGAACTGGATTTCACTAATTCAAATCATAAAAATGAAGTACAAATAAATTTGTAGAAGAAAATAGCTCATGAAAGCCGGGAACAAAGAATCGAGCATCGAACCCTCACTTAGTAGTGTATATCACTCTAATCACTCAAGTGTTTTAGGTTCGATTCTCTCAATTCTCTACTAACCTTGCTTTCTAAGGCTTGCTCTTCATCTAACAATCAACATAAATTCAATGCATAAATACATATATCAAAAGGTCTTTTAAGGGTTGTAATGGGGTTAGGGTCAAGGTAGGATTGTATTTGGCCAAGTGGACTAAAATCTGAATCCTTAATTAACTTAAACTTTCCCACCTAACTTTAGACAATCCATGTAATCATAATACCAGATCTAACTATCCATTAACCATGTTTTCTACATATTTATGCATTCCAATTTCAAGTACAGTACATATGCATTGCTTTCACCATTTACTTTGGGGCATTTTGTCCCCTTTTTATTATTTGCTCTTTTTTTTTCTTTTTTTTCTCTTTTTTTTTCATTTTTTTTCTCAATGCATATAATTAATTTATTGAATGCATGAACATGTCCTCAACATTCTTTCACATTTTCAAAAAATTCTAACATACTCAATTCTCAAACCAATTGTTTTCAAACCCACTTTTCCCACACTTAATTTATGAGCACTCTCACTAGTCTAAGCTAACTAAGGATTCAAATTAAGAACATTATTGTTTTTCACTTAGAGTTAATGATGTGCTAAAGTAAAGAACAAATGGGTAAAATAGGCTCAAATTGGTTTGCAAAGGATAATGAAAGGTAAGGCCATGTGGGTATGTAAGCTAAGTGAAACAAAGGCCTCAATCATATAAGTGCATGCATACATCAAATTATGAAAATATAGAATTAAGCAAGACAAAGATCACAATTTTAGAGAGAAAAATACACACTAAAACAAAATTTTTGGTTGATAAAATGCAACCAATTCAAACAGGCTCAAAAATCTCACAGGTTTTGTGTGTTCGAGTTCTAAACCATGTTCCAGTATAATATCTCTTCAAACAAGTGTAACATTAAATTTTATTCAAATTAGTGAAATTTTCTAAAAGGTTTCTTGAAAAAGAAAAGTTTACTTTAACCAAGTGGTAAAATATGCACAAAAATCAAACAAACATGCAAATGCAACAATGAACAAACAAATAAAATAAAATATTGATGTTGAGTCAAGAAGTAACTAACCCATGGAGATCGGTATCGACCTCCCCACACTTAAAGATTGCACCGTCCTCGGTGCATGCTGAGATGTGCAGGTGGACGGGTTGCTCCAACTGACGCTTGTAGATGGAGGCGCCTTAGTTGGAGATCTCTTGGTTCCTTTCCTTGCTGGTGTCTTGTCAGTGGCCTTCTCGTTTCCTTTCTTGGTACCCATGCCTAAGGAAGAAGAAAAAGGAAGAGTGTGAAATATAGAAAACTAAGACTAGAAGGGAGGAAATTCCAAGTGATAAAGAATGCCAAAGGAAAGATGATAGTCCATCTACATGGTAGCTACAACATGTAGGGAAGACAACAATAAAGAGCAATTCAAAATAATTAGATGCAAGAGGGTAAAAACATGCAAATAATAGGCATGAGAGGCATAGCTCAAGCATCAAGTAATAAATGTGCCAAATTAAAGAGCATGTATAATGATGACAATTGTGAATGATAATCCCAAATACATTGGGTGTGCAAGTTAAAATAGGGATGAAAATAATGTAATCCAAATGTATATGAGAGCCATAAGTAAATGTCAATTGTCAAATCTCTTCTCCGAGTAGCCACGTGCTCAAATAAAATAAGGCACTTATCCAAATAAAACTCCAACACCAATGAGAATAATGCAATGAATGAAATATACAAATAAATGAAGTAAAATAAAATGAGAGGGAAAAAGGATGAGAAGTAGAAAAAGAAAGTGAGAAAGGAGAGAGAAGGAAGAAATTAGGATTAGAAGAGAAAAGATAAGAAAATTGGCACTAATCTGGATAGGTTGTGCGACGCTGGCGACGCAGTCGCGTGGGTGACGCGGTCGCGTGGTGCGCGATAAGGTTGGGCGATGCGGACGCGTGGGGCACGCGATCGCGTGACTCGATTTGTGCCAGTGGCGCGAGTGCAGCCTCGCGGTCGCACAACTCTCTGTTCGAAACTCGGTATTGCGAAAATCCAGGGTGACGCGGTCGCGTGGTCGACGCGATCGCGCGGGTGGCCTTATTTCCAATATGATGCGGAAAGGGGATATACTCTATATACTTTTAAATTCATGCCTAGCTACCCAT
Organism: Arachis stenosperma; assembly: GCF_014773155.1. NCBI lineage: Eukaryota > Viridiplantae > Streptophyta > Magnoliopsida > Fabales > Fabaceae > Arachis > Arachis stenosperma. The sequence goes on along the minus strand of NC_080379.1, from coordinate 103,439,868 downwards.
AATTCCCACTTTAGTATAATTCCCATACTCATGTATCAACTATTTTCCCCGGCAACGGTGCCATTTTGACGTTGGGATTTTTGCCAGTAAAGAATTTCATAAAAACAGTCGCGTTGTAGATATAGTCTCTAAACCGACAAAAATCCCTTCGTACAAACGTTTTGGTTGTCACAAGTAACAAACCCCTTTAAAATTGATAACCGAGTATTTAAACCTCGGGTCGTCTTCTCAAGGAATTGCAGGGAGGTATGTTCTTATTATTGGCTATGAAAAAGGTAAAATTGGGGTTTTGGAAGTAAGGTGGGAATATATTATATGACAAGTAAAATAAAATAATAACAGCTGTAAAATAAACCTTTGGCAAGGTAAAAGAACTGGAGGTCCTTTCCTAGTTATCCTTATCAATTGTGATGAGAATTGGATTTTTCTCCCACTTTGTTAACCTCTAACTATGAAGGTAAGTTAAGTGGATGAATTCCAATTTTCAATCAACAATGAGTTTGATAACTCTAGAGTCACCAATTATTTAACCAAAGCCAAAAGGAAAGAAAATTGAAACTACTGGAATAAAAATGCCTTCAGATGGGAAGCAATAATCATGTAAATAAAAGAAAGCAATAATAACTGAAATACCTCAAATAATATTAATTCAAAAGAGTAATCTGTAACATGGAAAAGTTCATAAATTAAATTGGGATAAATAAAAATAAAGAACCTGGGATTGAGAGTCACTCTTAAAAACTAAGAGAAGTCCTAAATCCTAATCCTAAGAGAGAGAGAGGAGAGGAGAGAACCTCTCTCTCTAAAACTACATCTAAAACATAAAAAGTGAATTATCAGAGCCTCCCCCTGAATATATGCATTCCCCCACTTTATAGCCTCTAATCTGTGTATTCTGGACTGAAAACTGGGTCAGAAGCAGCCCAGAAGTCACTTCCAGAGCTTTCTGGTCTGTACAGGTCGCAGAAAAGTGACGCGGCCGCATGGCTCACGCGGCCGCGCGGGTTGCATTCCTGCCAGGTCACGCGTCCGCGTGACTCACGCGTTCGCGTCACCTGGCGTCAGGGCAGCTATAAAAAATTATATATCAAATCGAAGCCCCGGACGTTAGCTTTCCAACGCAACTGGAACCGCGTCGTTTGGACCTCTGTAGCTAAAGTTATAGCCATTTGAGTGCGAAGAGGTCAGGCTGGACAGCTTAGCAGTTTCTCCAACTTCTTGTATTCCTTCCACTTTTGCATGCTTTCTTTTCATCCTCTGAGTCATTGCTGCCCTGTAATCTCTGAAAACACTTAACACACATATCAAGGCATCTAATGGTGATAAGAGAGGATTAATAATAAGCAAATATAAGTCCAAAGAAGCTTGTTTTCAATCAAAGCACATAATTAGGAAGGGAAATGTAAAACATGCAAATAGTATGAATAAGTAGGTAAAGAGTTGATAAAATCCACTCAATTGAGCACAAGATAAACCATAAAATAGTGGTTTATCAACCTCCCCACACTTAAACAAAAGCATGTCCTCATGCTAAGCTCAAGAGAAACTATAAAGGAATGAAGAGGAATGGTAGAATGCATGAGATGCAACCTATGAATGCAACTAAATGAAAAATGTTTCTACTTACTTGGTTAAAAGCAAATAAATCTCCAAGAATAAATATGAACTGGATTTCACTAATTCAAATCATAAAAATGAAGTACAAATAGACTTGTAGAAGAAAATAGCTCATGAAAGCCGGGAACAAAGAATCGAGCATCGAACCCTCACTTAGTAGTGTATATCACTCTAATCACTCAAGTGTTTTAGGTTCGATTCTCTCAATTCTCTACTAACCTTGCTTTCTAAGGCTTGCTCTTCATCTAACAATCAACATATATTTAATGCATAAATACACATATCAAGAGGTCTTTTAAGGGTTGTAATAGGGTTAGGGTCAAGGTAGGATTGTATTTGGCCAAGTGGACTAAAATCTGAATCCTTAATTAACTTAAACTTTCCACCTAACTTTAGACAATCCATGTAATCACAATACAACATCTAACCATCCATTAACCATGTTTTCCACACATTCATGCATTCTAATTTCAAGTATAACTCATGCATTGCTTTCACTTACTTTGGGGCATTTTGTCCCCTTTTATTATTTGCTCTTTTTCTTTTCTTTTTCTCCTTTATTTTTCTCTTTTTTTTTATTTTTTTTCAATGCATATGATTAAAGTATTGAATGCATGAACATATTCTCAACATTCTTTCACGTTTTCAGAAAATTCTAACATACTCAATTCTCAAACCAATTGTTTCCAAACCCACTCTTCCCCACACTTAATTCATAAGCATTCTCACTAATCTAAGCTAACCAAGGATTCAAATTAAGGACATTATTGTTTTTCTCTTAGAGTTAATAATGTGCTAAAGTAAAGAATAAAGGGGTAAAATAGGCTCAACATTGGTTTGCAAGGGATAATGAAAGGTAAGGCCATATGGGTATGTAAACACAGTGAAACAAAGGCCTCAATCATGTAAGAGCATGCATACATCAAATAAATGAAAATATAGAATTAAGCAAGACAAAGATCACAGTTTTAGAGAGAACAACACACACCAAAAATAAAATTATTGGTTGGTAAAATGCAACCAATCAAATAGGCTCAAAATCTCACTGGTTTTGTGTTCGAGCTCTAAACTATGTTCCAAAATAATATTTCATCAAACAAGTTTTTCAAAAAGTTTTATTCAAATTAGTGAAATACTATAAAAATTTCTTGAAAAAGAAGAATATTACTTTAACCAAGTAGTAAAATATGCACAAAAACAATTAAACATGCAAATGCAATAACTAATCTACAAAGAAAATTTAAACATTGGTGTTGAGACAAGATTGTACTAACCCATGGAGATCGGTATCGACCTCCCCACACTTAAAGATTGCACCGTCCTCGGTGCATGCTGAGAAGTATAGGTGGGCAGGTGTTGTGATTCCTCAGCTGTTGCTCGTTGTAGAAGCTTTCTCCTTACCCGTTCTGGTGGCCAGCCTGAAAAAGAGAGAAGAGAAAGGCACATGAAGTCAAAGGGGTGGAGCAAAGAGGAGGGCGGTACGAGTGATAATCATGCCAAGCAAAAGAAATAGTGAATGAAAGACATGGTCGCGATTCCATGTGATCAGTTCATCAATAGAAATATAGCAAGGCATGGGGAGTATTGGATGCAAGATGTTTATTAGCATGCCGGCAAGGGCATGAGTAGCATAGATCAAGCATCAAAAGCTTTTAATGTATTGTTAGTCGTGAGAAACTAACAATAACGTTTGTATTAATAATTATATTTAATTAATAAAATAGTAAAGGAAGTTTATGAAAAGCAAGCATTGAATAGTATAAAGTAAAATAGAGAAGTGCATAATGCTATATGGCTTTTTCACAAACACATAGCATGCATGGTGAATACCGTATAGAAAGTATTAAAGTGAACATGCAAGCAACCCTTTTAAAAATATAATTGCCAAACAGTTTTGCAACAATCCACAATGACCCAAATAAAATTCCAACACCAATGAAAATAATGCAATGAATGAAAGTATGCAAACAAATTAAAATAAAATAAAAAGAAAAATAAGAAGAATGAGAAGGGAAAGAAAGGAAGAGGAAGTAAATAAGAAAGGAGGGAGGAAAAATTAGGATTGGAGAATAAAAGATAAAATATTTTGGCATATAAGGTTAAGGTGTGCGACGCTGGCGACGCGGTCGCGTGGGTGAAGCGGCCGCGTGGTGCGCAATAAGGTCAAGCAACGCGGACGCGTGAGTCATGCGATCGCGTGACTCGATTTGTGCTAGTGGCGCGAGTGCAGCCTCGCGCTCGCACAACTCTCTATTCAAAATCTTATTAGTGCCAAATTTTAAGTGACGCGATCGCATGGGGCATGCGATCGCGTGAGTGGGCTTTAAAGGAATATGACGCGGTCGCGTGGGTCACGCGGCCGCGTGGGAAGGATTATGCGTTCAGCACCAATCCAGCACCACTCTCGCACAACTTTCGGGTGTGCACCACTTTGACGTCGAAATCTTGGTCACGCGGCCGCGTGGCCATTATTTCCATGCTTCGCGGACGCGTCAGCGACGCGGTCGCGTGGGTCGATTTGTGCCATTGGCACGCCTCCAGCGCTACTCCTGCGAAACTCTCTGTTCATATTAATATTGTCTCTCATCTCCTTGCGACGCGGACGCATCGCTGATGCGGTCGCGTCGCGTGCTCGCTTTTTTTTTATATATAATCTGAAAAATGCAAAATGCAGTGTTAATAAGAATGTGATGCAAAACTCCAGGTTCAATATAACAAAATAAAATAAAATTCAAAAACAAATAAAACTAAATAAAAATGAAAAAGGACAATCATACCATGGTGGGTTGTCTCCCACCTAGCACTTTTAGTTAAAGTCCTTAAGTTGGACATTTGATGAGCTTCCTGTTATGGTGGCTTATGCTTGAACTCATCCAGGAATCTCTACCAGTGTTTGTGATTCCAGTAACCTCCGGGGTCCCAAAATAGGCATGTAAAACCCTTGAGCAGCTTTAAAAAGATTCTTAGGCTCCCGGGGTGTTGGATGTTAGAACAGATTCTAGGATCCCAAATCTTGCTTTTACACCCGTCTTCGTGTTTATTATCATGATTCCATCCAGGTAGCAAGCAATCTGAATTCTCACTAAAGCAGCCAAACAACTTCCTAGACCCATTCAGTTGAGCTCTATACCAACCTTTACGTTTAAGCTTAAAGCTTCCAACCATGATGAACCTTGCAGGACAATTCTTACCACTGACCATCTTCCTTTTACTCTTAATGCCACAAAGAGCTCTAAGTTGACCATCCGTCTCCAATAGCCCATATTCAAGTGGGATTAGAAAGCTATGGGATATGAATTTTACCCACTTGAATATTGTGAAGGATGATGGCGACTTAGGGGGAGGTATCTTTAATGAAATTGCAAGCTCCACTCCCTTGTGCTCTTCTCTGATAATTACCACCTCTTTGCAAACTTTTTCAATTTCAACCTCTTCCTCTTGGTAGCTCTCTTTCAATTCAATCTCCTTTTCATTGCTTTCCAAGGGCATGGGAGGTTGTGCTTCTTCTTCTTGAATCTCCATCTCTTGATCAACCTCTTCCAAGTCTTCAACTATGATATGCTTTGGAGGTTGTACACCCTCTTCAGCATCAATTTCAACCGTCTTGGAAGGAGGCTCTATGTCTTGTCTTTCCCATGGAGGTTCTGCGTCTCCTAAGTCTTCAACCAACTCTTCTTCTTGAACAATGGTAGCTTCTTGTACTTGTTCTAGTATGAATTCATGCTCTGTCTTGTCCACTGGAGTTTCTGGTATCTCCTTTATGCTATGCTCTTCACTAGACTGTCCACATGGGGCTGTGGCTGATCCTTGTGTATTTAAGCGTCTAGAAGCCCATTGAATTAATACTTGCCCCATTTGTTGAGTGGTTGCCTGAAATCGATCTATTGTTTCCTTGAGACGATCCTTTACCTCTTGATGCACTCGGTTTTCATAAGTAGGATCATAATGCTCTTGGATTGATGAATATGGAGATGGTGAATATTGAAGTGATGGTTCTTGTGAGTAATTGGGTTGGAATTGGGGTGGTTCTATATATGGTTCATATGGCTCGTAAGGTGGTTGGTATGGTGGTTGAGGGTTAGGGTCATATGGAGGTGAATGGCGGAAAGTGGCTTGTGAGTATGGTGGTCTAAAGTCATGTTGAGGAGGAGGTTCATAGGCATATGGTGGTGGTTGTTGATAATCAAAAGAGTGCTCACCATAGCCATTGCCTTGATATGCATCACAGAATGGTTGTTGATAGTCCATTGGAGGTGGTTGTTGCCATGAGGGTTGATCAAATCCTTGTGGCTCCTCCCATCTTTGATTGTTCCAACCTTGATGCTTGTTCTAATTATAGTTTCCTCTTCCTACAACATAATTGTAACCAGACTCATAGCCAAAGGGGTGAGAGTTCATAGTAGTGAGACAAAATAAAAATAAAAATTAACAAAAAGAAAATATTTTGAAAAAGATAAGATTTAAAAAAAAAGATAAATATTTTTTTTTGAAATTTTTTTTTTTTGAAAAATATTTACAATAACCAATAATAAGGCACACGTTTGCAACTCCCCGGCAACGGCGCCATTTTGACGTTGGGATTTTTGCCAGTAAAGAATTTCATAAAAACAGTCGCGTTGTAGATATAGTCTCTAAACCGACAAAAATCACTTCGTACAAACGTTTTAGTTGTCACAAGTAACAAACCCCTTTAAAATTGATAACCGAGTATTTAAACCTCGGGTCGTCTTCTCAAGGAATTGCAGGGAGGTATGTTCTTATTATTGGCTATGAAAAAGGTAAAATTGGGGTTTTGGAAGTAAGGTGGGAATATATTATATGACAAGTAAAATAAAATAATAATAGCTGTAAAATAAACCTTTGGCAAGGTAAAAGAACTGGAGGTCCTTTCCTAGTTATCCTTATCAATTGTGATGAGAATTGGATTTTTCTCCCACTTTGTTAACCTCTAACTATGAAGGTAAGTTAAGTGGATGAATTCCAATTTTCAATCAACAATGAGTTTGATAACTCTAGAGTCACCAATTATTTAACCAAAGCCAAACGGAAAGAAAATTGAAACTACTGGAATAAAAATGCCTTTAGATGGGAAGCAATAATCATGTAAATAAAAGAAAGCAATAATAACTGAAATACCTCAAATAATATTAATTCAAAAGAGTAATCTGTAACATGGAAAAGTTCATAAATTAAATTGGGATAAATAAAAATAAAGAACCTGGGATTGAGAGTCACTCTTAAAAACTAAGAGAAGTCCTAAATCCTAATCCTAAGAGAGAGAGGGGAGAGAACCTCTCTCTCTCTAAAACTACATCTAAAACATAAAAAGTGAATTATCAGAGCCTCCCCCTGAATATATGCATTCCCCCACTTTATAGCCTCTAATCTGTGTATTCTGGGCTGAAAACTGGGTCAGAAGCAGCCCAGAAGTCACTTCCAGCGCTTTCTGGTCCGTACAGGTCGCGGAAAAGTGACGCGGCCGCATGCCTCACGCGGCCGCGCGGGTTGCGTTCCTGCCAGGTCACGTGTCTGCGTGACTCACGCGTTCGCGTCGTCTGGCGTTGGGGCAGCTATAGCAAATTATATATCAAATCGAAGCCCCAGACATTAGCTTTCCAACGCAACTGGAACCGCGTCGTTTGGACCTCTGTAGCTAAAGTTATAGCCATTTGAGTGCGAAGAGTTCAGGCTGGACAGCTTAGCAGTTTCTCCAACTTCTTGTATTCCTTCCACTTTTGCATGCTTCCTTTTCATCATCTGAGCCATTGCTGCCCTGTAATCTCTGAAAACACTTAACACACATATCAAGGCATCTAATGGTGATAAGAGAGGATTAATAATAAGCAAATATAAGTCCAAAGAAGCATGTTTTCAATCAAAGCACATAATTAGGAAGGGAAATGTAAAACATGCAAATAGTATGAATAAGTGGGTAAAGAGTTAATAAAATCCACTCAATTGAGCACAAGATAAACCATAAAATAGTGGTTTATCAATGCTATATTTTAATCCTCTTCTATTACCATTCGATGTCGTGATGTGTTTATTAAGTGGATTTAGGATCTATAGGGCAAGGATGGCCTAGAATATGGAAAGGAAGCATAGACAAGTGGGAGGAACATGAAGAATGGAGCTTTAGAGAATTGGTGGCGACGCACACGCGTGGCCGACGCGCACGCGTGGGTGCATGTGGCTAGGACTGGCGCGCAAAAGCTGACGCACTCGCGTGCTACGGCAAAAATCCCACCAATCCGTACGCGTGTTTGACGCGTACACGTGGCTCGCAGAACTCAGCTGATGCGCACGCGTGGCCGACGTGCAAGCATGACGCCTAGCACATGACTTCATTAATGAAAAATCGTGGCTGGAAATTTCTGAAAGGCTCCAGGCCCAAAACCAACTTGATTCTGCATGGAAAAGACCCAACAATTGATGGAGGAAAGGGGGGATTCACTCATTCACACAATACATATAATTTTAGCTAATTTTTTGTTCTTGTTTTCTAGAGAGAGAAACTCTTACTTCTCTTTAGATCTAGTTTGTTTTGATCTCCCTTTGTTGAATTTCTGAATTGGGTCTTGTTAATTTTAGTTTCAATTACTTAATTTGAGTTCTCTACTTATAATTTTGTTTAGATCTTGTGTTGGAATTGAATTCTCTTGTTATTTTCCTCTTTCTTCTCATTTTATTAACTTTGTTGATCTTGAATTTCTATTAGTGCATTGATATTTTCTATGATTGATAATGTTATTTGAGTTGTTTCCTATTGATAATTGTTAGTGGGTAATTGTAATTTTCAATTGATTTGCAATTTGAATATGTCTTTAGCTAGTGCATACCATCTGTTTGATGAAATGTTTCCTTTGATTATGGAGTAGTTTTCTTTACTCTTGGCTTAGGCTAAGGGAATTGGGTGATCTTGAGTCATTGGGTCTAATTGATTTGGTGATTTGAGAACGCTAGTGGTTTAATTGATGCCCATTGACACCAATCTACTACTAAGCCAATTAGTAGTTTGATTGGGACTTATGAGTTGAAATTGATCAAGCCATTTGACATACTTCCCTTGTAGAAGTAGACTTAATGAGCTTGGTTCCTCATAATTGTCAAGATATGGTTATTAGACAAGGATGGTGATCCCAATTCCTATGCCTAGCCAAGAGTTCCTTTTATTATTCATATTTGAAACCCGAAAATCTCAATTGCTTGATTCTTATTATAGTTAGTTCAGTTGTTTACTTAGTCTTAGAATAGAATTGGCTTTATATGTTCTCTTGCTAGATTGCATTTACTTTTACTTTGCTTTAATTACTTGATTTAGTTCCTTGTGCTTTAAGATTCTTGCATGCTAAGCTTTAGTAGTTTAAATTCTTGTTTATGATTCACAACCCCGGAATTCTAACCAATATTGCTGCACATGTTTGCCAATGCTCTTGAGGATGACTCGAGACTAATACTCTCGGTTACTTTTTATTAGGGTTGACTTTGTGACGACCAAATCAAAATTTAACAATAGTGTTACATATCGGTCTAGGACTATACTATGACAATGACATTGATTCTCAATTGATGAAAATTCTAGACCGACTATAATCTTACCATCAAATTTTGGCACCATTGCCGGAGAATGGTTGCAACGTGTGCTTTGATATTGGTTATGTGAATATGTGAATATTGTAGATAGTTTAATTGCTTTCATTACTATGTTTTTAGTTTATATTTCCTTTAATGCATGAGCTATGACTTCTAAGTTGAATGACTCGGTCTTAACCGAATTCTAGCTTAGCCGAGTTTGATCCCGAGATTGAAAAAACCTTGTTACATACTCGAAAAGCTAGTCGGCGGTTGGATTACACGGCTAGTGTTTCGGCCTCTCTTGAGGAACCCTCCGAAACACTAGACGGAACCGAGGGTGACCTAGAGTCCACAACTTCCTATTCCTCCATTGGCACTACTGATACATCTTTGTATATGACGTAAGCGGAAATTGGCAGATTAAGAATTAATTAGGGAAATGGCGTTGCGAGTACAGCTCTTAACCGCCAAAAATCCACTTGTCAATTTAGAAAAAGGGTTGTCACAAATTTTAGAAATAAAATACTGGGAGTATGAGTCCCAGGTCATCTCCCAACGAGTTGCAGGAAGATGTGCTATTTTATCAATCAGAGGTTTTCAAAAGAGGTTTTGAATTTGATGAACAGAAAATTAAATTAGAGAATTTATATGATTTAAATAAAATCTTGACCGAGAGAAGATTAATTGGAAGTTCTATCCTTGTTAGAATTTTATCAAGAGCAACTAATAATTAGTCATTGTTTACATTTAGTTAACCCTCAACAAATGAAGGAAAGTCAAATTAAAAGTCAACTTCTATTCACAAGTCCTAATCCTCTCCCTTGGGAAGGATTAGAGTTAGTGACTAACAAGCCAACCAACAATGAACCAATTACAATTGAACTCTTGAGTATTCTAACTCAAGGTTCTCCTTTTAATCAACTCCTAAACAAGTTGGGGAACTACTCCATCATCATAAATGTAGACTTCACCAAATCAATAGAGAAAATAAGAAAAGACTTAATAAACAATAATGAAAGAGATTAATTAAAAGTAAAAATAGTTTTGTATTAATAAACTATGAAAATAATCCAATGTCAACTCTGAAAAATTGAGAATATGGAAGAGTAAATGAAAAGTAAATAAGAAACTGATAACCAGTTTCGAAGGTAGACTCTTCTCAAAAGCTAAAGCCAAAAATCTTCAAATCCTATCTTATGAATGTCAAAAAGAGAAACCTAGGGGAGGAGTAAAATCAAATCTCAAAAAAACTTCAAATTGTGCGGAATGAATTGTTGTTTTTGTCTCTGTATGTTCCCTGTCTCTAATCTGTATTCATGGGGAGAAAACTGGGTTGAAATGCGGCCCAGAATCTGTGCCAGCGACTTCTGTAATTCTGCAGATTGCGCACGTCACGTGGCTGCGTCGTCCATGCATTCGCGTCACTCAGCATTTTTCGTACCACGCGTGCGCGTCGTCCACCCATTCGCGTCGTTCGTGCAGCTTCCAATCCGCGCGGTCGCGTCAGGCACGCGAACGCGTCACTGTGATTTCTTCCATTTTGCACGGTCGCGTAAGCCATGCGACCGCGTGACTTCTCGCTGCTCATCTCCTTAATTCCTTGTGTTCCTTCCACTTTTGCACGCTTCCTCTTCATTCCTTACGCCATTCCTGCCCTATGAAGCCTGAAACACTTAGCACACAGATCACGACATCGAATGGTACAAAGGAAAGTAAAAATATACAACTAAAAGATCTTTAGGAAGCAAGTTTTCAATCATAGAATATTTTTAGGAAGGAATTGTAAATACATGCAAATCATATGAATAAGTGGGCGGAGACTTGATAAAACCACACAATTAAACACAATATGAATTACAAAATAGCGGTTTATCAACCTCCCCACACTTAAACATTAGCATGTCCTCATGCTAAGTTGAAGGAGATAAATATGAATGAATAAGGACATGTAAGACTCATGCAATGCAATGCAACCTATATACATATGAATGCAGCTATATGATTTTGTCTATAGGATTAAAAATAGATAAGTTCTCTAAGACAAAATATGGGCAGATTTCACTAATTCAAATCATATTGTAAAGGCAGGTAAATTTGTAAGAAGATAGCTCGTGAAAGCAGGGAATACAGGACCGAGCATTAATCCCTTACTGTTGGTGCGTGTGCACTCTAATCATCTCTAGTATATGGGGTAATCACTCTTTCCTTCTCTAATCATGCTTTCAACAATTTTGTTTTTCATCTAACCAATCAACAATTTTAAAATTCCAATGCAAACATCATGAGGTCTTTTCACGGTTGTAATGGGGCTAAGGTAAGGTGAGGGAACATATATGGCTAAGTGAGCTTATATATTGAATCTTTAATTAACCTAAGCTCTCACCTAACATACATATATTCTATATAATTTCAACATTCATCTTAGCTACCCAAAATCTCCTTTTCACATTCCATACTCATGCATCAACCTTTATTTTAATTTTATCACATGTGCATTGATTATTAAACTCTGACTTATCATTGGGGTGATTTTGTCCCCTTATTCACTAAAGTAACGGAAATTTTTTTTAGCTTATCAATGCACATAGATTTGTAATTTTTCTTTTATGGTTTCATATGAATAGGTACCCAAATTCCCTTTATTTTATCATGACATATTTTCCTATTACCCTTTATTCCCACAATTTTCCCATACTCAGTTAACACACAAATTCTATCTTAAGCTAACCAAAGATTCAATTGGGATTTTCAATTGTTTTTCTGCTTAAGGCTAGTAATGTGGTAAAATATAGAACAAATGGGATTAAAAATGGCTCAAAGTGGTTAACAAAGGTAATTAAAAGGGTTGGCTTATTTGGGATACGTGAGCTAAACAAACAATGGCCTCAATCATATGCATGCACATAACACATTAACATTAGACATATGGGATAAAACAAAATTCAGATTATAATCATAGAGAAGAAAACACACGAGAAATAAAAATGTTTATGGTTAAATAGTGTAACGATGTATTTAGGCTCAAAGTCTCACGGGTTGTGTGTTCTTTTAGCTCAAAAATCCTGTTCCAATTTCAACTTCAAAAAAATTTAACATAAGTGTTTTGATTTAAATTAGTGAAATTTTCAAAAAATATATGGTCTTAAAAGAAACTTATTATCTTTTCAATCAGGTAGAACATGCATGCAATTAACCTACTACTATGCAATCTATCCTATTCTAAAGAAAAAGAAATTGGTGTTAGGGGGAAAGAATTACCTCCGGAAGTCAGGTACTGACCAACCTCCCCACACTTAAGGCTTTGCACCGTCTTCGGTGCCATCTGTCAGGAATAACGGTGGGCTGGTGGCAGTATCTCCACAGTCAGGGCCGTCATGGCTCCCTGTGCTGGTAAAGGAAGTGGAGTCCGGAGTGCCTGGGTCCTCGTCAGGTCTGTGGTTGCCTGTGAGTAGCTCCTTGAGGTATTTGAAATGGCGGTGGTTGCGGCGCTCTCATAGCTTCGCTTTCTGGTCTTGCCAGTCCAACCTCTCCAGTATTTGATGCAGCAGCTGACTAGTAGAAGGTGAAATGTCTGCAGCATGTTCTGCTGACTGGCTGGTAGTGGCTAGTAGTGGCTTGAGATATCTTCCGTTAGGGACATATTGATCATCCCGTGGAAGTATGGCTTTGGTGTCCCCAGCTCTGTAGGAGACTCTGGCTGCGGAGACAAGATCAGAGACCAATGCGGGAAAAGGTAGGTTGTCCGCGATTTGCACGTGTCCCATAGAGTTCCGGATGTGTCTCGGTAGATTTAGAGGTTGGTCTGTGAGGATGCACCATAGTAGAACAGCCATGTCTACAGTGAAGGAGGAAGAGGAAAGAAAAAGAAAACACGGATAGGAAAAGTAGAAGAGAAAGAAAAAGAAAACATGAAAATAAGAAGAAGAATGAAAAAGTAGGGAGAGAAGAAGAAAAGAAAAACCTTGATAACGGTGGTGGGAAAGAGGGAGTAGAAGGGAGAAAGAAGAGAGAGAGAAGGGAGGAAGAAGGAAGAAAGAAGATTGGGGTGGGAAAAGATAAGACAATCTGGCATATTTGAATGAGTTGGGCGGCGCAAGCGACGCGGACGCGTGGTGCACGCGATCGCGCGGAGGGCCCTTGAAGGAAATGACGCGAACACGTCGGTCACGCAGACGCCTGACATGATTTGCGCTAGGGGCGCGAGGGCAGCTTCGCACTCACACAACTCTCTGTGTGAAACATGTTTTTGCCAAATTTCAGAGTGACGCGGTCGCGTGGTTGACGCGATCGCGTGGATGACTGGTGGGCGATCTCGTGATTCATTCTTTTCACTTCAACAATCCAAGGTAATGGCTCCAAAGACTTGGTGCACAGAACCATGGTCCAAAATTAACTTCACAGTCTCGCTCAACTAACCAGCAAGTGCACTGGGTCGTCCAAGTAATACCTTACGTGAGTAAGGGTCGATCCCACGGAGATTGTTGGTATGAAGCAAGCTATGGTCATCTTGTAGATCTCAGTTAGTGAGTGGAATCATAGGGTCAAATGTAATTAAATTGGATAAATAAAATAAATAAAAGGGATAGAAGTACTCATGTAATTCAATGGTGGGAATTTCAGATAAGCGTGTGAAGATGCTGTGCTCCTCTTGAATCTCTGCTTTCCTGTTGCTTTCATCCAATTCTTCTTACTCCTTTCCATGGCAAGCTGTATGTAGGGCATCACCATCATCAATGGCTACTTTTAATCCTCTCGGGAAAATGGTCCTATGCGCTGTCACTGCACGGCTAATCGTCTGGAGGCATCACCCTTGGTTGATAGCTACATCCCATCCTCTCAGTGAAAATGGTCCAAAAGCTCTGTCACTGCACGGCTAATCATCTGTCGGTTCTCAATCAGGTTGGAATAGAATCCATTGATTCTTTTGCGTTTGTCACTAACGCCCAGCCTTCAAAAGTTTGAAGCTCGTCACAGTCATTCAATACCGGAATCCTACTCGGAATACCACAGACAAGATTAGACTTTCCGGATTCCCAGGATCCTACTCGGAATACCACAGACAAGGTTAGACCTTCCAGATCCCCATGAATGCCGCCATCTATCTAGCTTATACCACGAAGATTCCGTTGGGGAATCTAAGAGATATGCGCCCGGCCTAAGGTAGAACGGAAGTGGCTGTCAGTCACGCGCGTTCATAGGTGAGAATGATGATGAGTGTCATGGATCATCACATTCATCAAGGTGAAGTGCAACGTATATCTTGGATTAAGAATAAAATTGATTTGGATAGAAAATAATAGTAATTGCATTGAAACTTGAGGTACAGCAGAGCTCCACACCCTTAATCTATGGTGTGTAGAAACTCCACCGTTGAAAATACATAAGTGAGAGAGGTTCAGGCATGGCCGAATGGCCAGCCCCCAAAACGTGGTCACTGGATCAAAATACAATCCAGGGAAAAAAACCAAGATTATAATATGATAGTAAAGAGTTCCATTTATAATAAACTAGCTACTAGGGTTTACAGAAGTAAGTAATTGATGCATAAATCCACTTCCGGGGCCCACTTGGTGTATGTTTGGGCTGAGCTTGATCTATCCACGAGCTGAGGCTTTTCTTGGAGTTGAACTCCAAGTTATGACGTGTTTTGGGCGTTCAACTCCGGATCATGACGTGTTTCTGGCGTTTAACTCCAGACAGCAACATGTACTTGGCGTTCAACGCCAAGTTACGTCATCAATTTCCGAATAAAGTATGGACTATTATATATTGCTGGAAAGATCTGGATGTCTACTTTCCAACGCCGTTGAGAGCGTGCCATTTGGAGTTCTGTAGCTCCAGAAAATCCATTTTGAGTGCAGGGAGGTCAGATTCCAACAGCATCAGCAGTTCTTTTGTCAGCCCTTTTCAGAGTTTTGCTCAAGTCCCTCAATTTCAGCCAGAATTTACCTGAAATCACAGAAAAACACAAAAACTCCTAGTAAAGTCCAGAAATGTGAATTTAACATAAAAACTAATGAAAACATCCCTAAAAGTGACTAGATCATACTAAAAACTACCTAAAAACAATGCCAAAAAGCGTATAAATTATCCGCTCATCACAACACCAAACTTAAATTGTTGCTTGTCCCCAAGAAACTGAAAATCAAATAGGATAAAAAGAAGAGAATATACTATAAATTCAGAATATCAATGAATATAATTCTAATTAAATGAGCGGGACTTGTAGCTTTTTGCTTCTGAACAGTTTTGGCATCTCACTTTTTCCTTTGAAGTTTTGAATGATTGGCTTCTCTAGGAACTTAGAATTTCAGATGGTGTTATTGATTCTCCTAGTTAAGTATGTTGATTTTTGAACACAGCTACTTTTTGAGTCTTGGCCGTGGCCCTAAGCACTTTGTTTTCCAGTATTACCACCGGATACATAAATGCCACAGACACATAACTGGGTGAACCTTTACAGATTGTGACTCAGCTTTGCTAGAGTCCCCAGTTAGTGGTGTCCAGAGCTCTTAAGCACACTCTTTTGCTTTGGATCCTTTTTACCCTTGCCTTTTGGTTTTAAGGGCTATTGGTTTTTTCTGCTTGCTTTTTCTCTTTTTTTCAAAATATTTTTTTTTGCCATTCTTTTTTTTTTTTCACAAGCTTCTTCTTTTTCACTGCTTTTTCTTGCTTCAAGAATCAATTTCATGATTTTTCAGATCATCAATAACATTTTTCTTTGTTCATCATTCTTTCAAGAGCCAACAATTTTAACATTCATGAACAACAAGATCAAAAGACATATGCATTGTTCAAGCATTCATTCAGAAAACAAAAAGTATTGTCACCACATCAATATAATTAAACTAAATTCAAGGATAAATTCGAAATTCATGTACTTCTTGTTCTTTTGAATTAAAACATTTTTCATTTAAGAGAGGTGAAGGATTAATGGATTTTATTCATAATCTTTAAGGCATAGTTACTACATACTAATGATCATGAAGTAGAGACACAAAATATAGATAAACATGAAGGATAAAAACCGAAAAAACAGAGAAAATAAGAACAAGGAATGAGTCCACCTGAGTGAGGGTGGTGCCTTCTTGAAGATCCAATGGTGCTTTTTGAGCTCCTTTATGTCTGTTCCTTGCTTCTGTTGCATGATCCCTAGTGATTTTGGTGTTCCTATCCTTAGTTGCTTCCAATAATTATGTGGTGGAACATGTATCCTCTGAGGTATCTCAGGGATTTCTTGAAGAGGGAATTTCTCATGCTTTCTTGATGTGCAGTCAAATGCTCTTCTACTGAGCTATGGACCCTTTACATGAAACTTTCCATCTCCCATGACTTGGAGGTGGAAGCTTTTTGTCTTTCCTCTTCTCTTTTTTTTTCTTTTTTTTTTTTTTGAGGTTTCTCTGAATTGTTGATTTTTAGTTTCTCTTGACTTCCTCTTCAGAGTCCTTTCAGGTTCATGATCTGCTTCAATAAGAATGTTCTTGTCCTTGCTCCTGCTCATATAGGGAAGAAGAGAACAAGAAAAGAAAGAGAAATTCTCTATGTCACAGTAAAGAGGTTCCTTATTGTTAGTAGAAGAAGAAAGGAATAAAAGTGGAGAATCCAATCACAATGGTGAGGATAGAGGCAGTGATTGGAGATGAAGAGAGGTGAAGAGAAGTGTTAGTAAATAAATAAAATAAATAGAAAGAGATGATGGGGAGAAAAATTCGAAAATAATTTTGAAAAATGGGTTAGTAATTTTCGAAAATTAAAACTAAAATTTGAAACAATTAATTAATTAAAAATAATTTTTGAAAAAGAGGGAGGTATTTTCGAAAATTAGAGAGGGAAAAGTAGTTAGGTGGTTTTGAAAAAGATAAGAAACAAACAAAAAGTTAATTAGTTAGTTGAAAAAAGATATTAAAATCAATTTTGAAAAGATAAGAAGATAAGAAGTTAGAAAAGATATTTTAAAATTTTTTTGAAAAAGATAAAATTTTGAAAAAAATATGATATAAAAGATATGATTTAAAAAGATATGGTTTTGAAAAGATAAGATTGAAATTAGTTTTGAAAAAGATTTGAATTTTAAAATCACAATTAATGACTTGACTGACAAGAAATCACAAGATATGATTCTAGAACTTAAAATTTGAATCATTCTTAACAAGAAAGTAACAAACTTGAAATTTTTGAATCAAAACATTAATTTTTGATGCAATTTTCGAAAATATGATGTAAAGATAAGAAAAAGATTTTGAAAATATTTTGAAAAAGATTTTTGAAATTTTCGAAAATGATGAAAAAATGGAAAAGATATGATTTTTGAAAAAGATTTTAAAAAGATAAGATTTAAAAAGATAAGATATTTTTTTGATTTTTGAATTTTTTTTTTTTTGATGAGAGAGAAAAATACTAAAAATACTCAATGCATGAAAATTTTGGATCAAAACACATGATGCATGCAAGAACACTATGAATGTCAAGATGAACACCAAGAACACTTTGAAGATCATGATGAACATCAAGAACATATTTTTGAAAAATTTTCAAGAAAAGAAAACATGCAAGACACCAAACTTAGAAATTTTTCATGTTTAGACTCTATGAATGCAAGAATGCATATGAAAAACACCATACAACACAAAACAAGAAAATATGAAGATCAAACAAGAAAGTTCATCAAGAACAACTTGAAGATCATGATGAACACTATGAATGCATGAATTTTTCGAAAATTTTATGCAAGAAAAAGATGAACATGCAATTGACACCAAACTTATGACTTGACACAAGACTCAAACAAGAAACACAAAATATTTTTTATTTTTATGATTTTCTAATTTTTTATTTTTGTATTTTATTTGATTTTTTTCGTAAAATATATAGGAAAAATAAAATAAGAAATTCAAAATTTTTAATATGAATTCCAGGAATCTTCGCAATGTTAGTTTAAAGCTCCAGTCCAGGAATTAGACATGGCTTAATAGCCAGCCAAGCTTTTGTGAAAGCTCCAGTCCAAAACACTAGACATGGCCAATGGCCAGCCAAGCTTTAGCATCTGGGTCAGACATACAATAGCTAAATCATCAAATTAACTTGCCTCTATGCTGATGGTTTGGAAGCCTCAGTCCAAAAGAATTTAGACATGGCTTTACAGCCAGCCAGGCTTCAACATTTTTCATGAAACTCCAGAATGGATAGTAAAAAAAATTTGAATAATTTTCGAAAATAGGGAGAAGATTTTGAAAAGATTTTCGAAATTTTTTTTTAAAATAAAATAAAAATTACCTAATCTGAGCAACAAAATGAACCGTCAGTTGTCCATACTCGAACAATCCCCGGCAACGGCGCCAAAAACTTGGTGTTGTTGCCGGATTAAAAACTTGGCACCATTGTGGGTTGGAAACAATTGTTTGAATTGTTGTTCGAAATTGATTATTCCCCGGCAACGGCGCCAAAAACTTGGTGGACGAAATTGTGATTCATTCTTTTCACTTCAACAATCCAAGGTAATGGCTCCAAAGACTTGGTGCACAGAACAATGGTCCAAAATTAACTTCACAGTCTCGCTCAACTAACCAGCAAGTGCACTGGGTCGTCCAAGTAATACCTTACATGAGTAAGGGTCGATCCCACAGAGATTGTTGGTATGAAGCAAGCTATTGTCATCTTGTAGATCTCAGTTAGTGAGTGGAATCATAGGGTCAAATGTAATTAAATTGGATAAATAAAATAAATAAAAGGGATAGAAGTACTCATGTAATTCAATGGTGGAAATTTCAGATAAGCGTGTGAAGATGCTGTGCTCCTCTTGAATCTCTGCTTTCCTGTTGCTTTCATCCAATTCTTCTTACTCCTTTCCATGGCAAGCTGTATGTAGGGCATCACCATCATCAATGGCTACTTTTAATCCTCTCAGGAAAATGGTCCTATGCGCTGTCACTGCACGGCTAATCGTCTGGAGGCATCACCCTTGGTTGATAGCTACATCCCATCCTCTCAGTGAAAATGGTCCAAAAGCTCTGTCACAGCACGGCTAATCATCTGTCGGTTCTCAATCAGGTTGGAATAGAATCCATTGATTCTTTTGCGTTTGTCACTAACGCCCAGCCTTCAGGAGTTTGAAGCTCGTCACAGTCATTCAATACCGGAATCCTACTCGGAATACCACAGACAAGATTAGACCTTCCGGATCCCCATGAATGCCGCCATCTATCTAGCTTATACCACGAAGATTCTGTTGGGGAATCTAAGAGATATGCGCCCGGCCTAAGGTAGAACGGAAGTGGTTGTCAGTCACGCGCGTTCATAGGTGAGAATGATGATGAGTGTCACGGATCATCACATTCATCAAGGTGAAGTGCAACGTATATCTTGGATTAAGAATAAAATTGATTTGGATAGAAAATAATAGTAATTGCATTGAAACTTGAGGTACAGCAGAGCTCCACACCCTTAATCTATGGTGTGTAGAAACTCCACCGTTGAAAATACATAAGTGAGAGAGGTTCAGGCATGGCCGAATGGCCAGCCCCCAAAACGTGGTCACTGGATCAAAATACAATCCAGGGAAAAAAACCAAGATTATAATATGATAGTAAAGAGTTCCATTTATAATAAACTAGCTACTAGGGTTTACAGAAGTAAGTAATTGATGCATAAATCCACTTTCGGGGCCCACTTGGTGTATGTTTGGGCTGAGCTTGATCTATCCACGAGCTGAGGCTTTTCTTGGAGTTGAACTCCAAGTTATGACGTGTTTTGGGCGTTCAACTCCGGATCATGACGTGTTTCTGGCGTTTAACTCCCGACAGCAACATGTACTTGGCGTTCAACGCCAAGTTATGTCATCAATTTCCGAATAAAGTATGGACTATTATATATTGCTGGAAAGCTCTAGATGTCTACTTTCCAACGCCGTTGAGAGCGCACCATTTGGAGTTCTGTAGCTCCAGAAAATCCATTTTGAGTGCAGGGAGGTCAGATTCCAACAGCATCAGCAGTCCTTTTGTCAGCCCTTTTCAGAGTTTTGCTCAAGTCCCTCAATTTCAGCCAGAATTTACCTGAAATCACAGAAAAACACACAAACTCCTAGTAAAGTCCAGAAATGTGAATTTAACATGAAAATTAATGAAAACATCCCTAAAAGTAACTAGATCATACTAAAAACTACCTAAAAACAATGCCAAAAAGCGTATAAATTATCCGCTCATCAATGACCATATTGAGAAAATGGCACGGACGCGTGTGGCACGCGTTCGCATGGCAGGGCTTGTGCGACTAGCACAAGTGCAGCCCAACTCCAGCGCAACTCACTGCCATACACCCTTTTACGTCGAATTGCAGAGCCACGCGTTCGCGTGGTTGACGCGGACGCGTGGGGAGGCCTTGTTATGAATGACGCGATTGCGTCATCCACGCAGACGCGTGGATCAAATGGTGCCAGGGGCAAACCTCCAGCCACATACCTGCGTAACTCTCTGTTCCTTTTCATTAATGCTTCGAAGGCACAATGACGCGAGCGCGTCAGCGACGCTGGTGCGTCGCATGCCGTAACCCATTTTTTTATATAAAAATGCAATATGCAGTATGTGGATGAGATGCAAAAGATAGGCCTTAGTACTGAGAAGAGTTATTGACAAGGGAAGATAAGGAGAGGGGAGGAACGATCATACCATGGTGGGTTGTCTCCCACTTAGCACTTTGCTTTAACGTCCTTAAGTTGGACGCTCCACTAGCTTAGTCTTCTGTTGTGGGCGGATCTTCCAAGAGGAAGATCTCTAGTTCCTGGTTTTTCGCCATCTTTTCACCATGGAATAACTTCAAGCGATGTCCATTGACCTTGATAAGTTCAGAGCTTGAAGGATGGCTCAAGTGAAAGACTCCGTATGGTTCCACCTTCTCTACTCGATAGCGACCATCCCATTTGGATCTCAGCTTGCCTAGCATGAGTCGCATTCTGGAGTTGTAAGTAGGACTAAGTCCCCAGGTTAAAATTCTCTTCGCTTAATGCTCTTGTCATGCACAGCCTTCACCTTGTCTTTATACAGCCTGGAGTTTTCATAAGCTTCTAGGCAAAGGCTCTCTAATTCTTGCAGTTGCAACTTCCATTCAGTTCCGGCTCTCTCATAGTCCATGTTGCACTCCTTTACCGCCCAGAAGGCTTTGTGCTCCAACTCAACTGGGAGATGACAGGCCTTTCCATAAACCAAGCGGAAAGGACTCTTCCTAATTGGTGTCTTGTATGCTGTCCGATATGCCCAAAGCACGTCTTGGAGCCTGGTGCTCCAGTCCTTTCCATGAGGCCTGACTACCTTTTACAGTATGCGCTTTATCTCTCTGTTAGACACCTCTGCTTGCCCATTAGTCTGGGAGTGAAAGGCTGTTGATACTTTGTGAATTATCCCATGCCTCTCTAGTAAACCTGTTAGTCTCCTGTCGCAAAAGTGAGTGCCTTGATCGCTCACGATTGCTCGTGGTGATCCAAAGCGACAAATAATATGGTTTCTAACAAAGGAAACAACAGTGTTAGCATCATCAGTATGGGCAGGAATTGCTTCCACCCATTTAGAAACATAATCTACAGCTAACAGTATATAAAGGTGGCCATTAAAATTTGGAAATGGACGCATGAAGTCAATGCCCCAAACATAAAAAATTTCACAGAAAAGCATAATTTGTTGACATATTTCATCCCTCTGAGATATATTACCAAACCTTTGGCATGGAGGACAAGATTTACAAAGGTCAACAGCATCTTTAAAAAGAGTAGGTCACCAGAATCTGCAGTTTAAAACTTTTCTAGCAGTTCATTGAGGCCCAAAATGTCCTCCACTCTCAGATGAGTGGCAGGCCTCTAAAATGGACTAGAATTCTGATTGGGGTACACACCGTCTAATCTACACCTCCACAGATATGGGTCATCCCATACATAGTATTTGGACTCGCTTTTCAGCTTGTCTCTCTGATGCTTAGTAAAATTGGGAGGAAAAGTATGGCTAACTAGATAATTAGCTACAGGTGCATACCAAGGGGCTACATTAGATACTGCCTGTAAGCTATCAATGGGAAATTATCATTGATAGGAATGGAGTCATCTTTAATGTGCTCAAGGCGACTTAAGTGGTCAGCCACTAAATTTTGGTTACCACTCCTATCTTTAATTTCCAGATCAAATTCTTGCAGCAGTAGCATCCAACGTATTAGCCTTGGTTTAGACTCCTTTTTAGCTAATAAATATTTTAGAGCTGCATGGTCTGAGTACACTACTACCTTAGTACCAAGTAAGTAGGCTCAGAATTTATCCAGAGCAAAAATGATAGCTAGAAGCTCTTTTTCAGTAGTAGTGTAATTACATTGAGCAGCATCTAAAGTCTTAGATGCATAAGCAATTACAAAAGGGTCGTTACCTTCATGTTGAGCCAGTGTTGCTCCTACTGCATGATTGGAGGCGTCACACATGATTTCAAATGGTTGACTCCAGTCTGGTCCCCTCACAATCGGAGCTTGAGTTAAGGCGGTCTTTAGCTTATCAAACGCTTGTTTGCAATCCTCACTGAACTCGAACTCAATGTCTTTCTGTAGTAGTCTGGATAAGGGTAGTGCTACCTTACTAAAGTCCTTAATGAATCTCCTGTAAAAACCTGCATGGCCAAGGAACGAACGAACTTCCCTCACAGAGGAGGGGTAAGGTAAACTAGAAATAACATCCACCTTTGCTGGGTCTACAGAGATACCAGTATCAGAAAGAGCATGTCCTAGAATAATACCTTGTTTTACCATAAAATGACACTTTTCAAAATTTAAAACAAGATTTGAACTAATACACATGTCCAATACTTTAGACAAACTATCCAAGCAAAGGTTAAATGAATCACCATAAACGCTAAATTCATCCATAAAAACTTCCATACAGGTCTTAATGAGATCAGAGAAAAGACTCATCATCCACCTTTGGAAAGTAGCTGGTACATTCCACAAGCCAAAGGGCATTCTTTTATAAGCATAAGTCCCAAAAGGACATGTAAAATTAGTATTTTCCTGATCTTCAAGAGCTATATGGATTTGAAAATAACCTGTATAACCGTCTAGAAAGCAGTAGTGAGATTTACCCGACAGGCAATCAAACATCTGATCAATGAATGGCAAGGGATAATGATCCTTGCGCGTGGCTTGGTTGAGACGCCTGTAGTCAATGCAAACTCTCCATGCGTTCTGCACTCTGGTTGTCAGAAGTTCTCCTTGCTCATTCCTTATTGTTGTGACTCCAGACTTCTTGGGCACCACTTGTATTGGGCTGAACCATTCGCTATCTGAAATGGGGTAAATGATATCTGCTTCAAGTTGTCTGGTTACTTCCTTCTTGACAACTTCTAAGATGGTGGGATTCAATCTTCTCTAAGGTTTATGGACAGGCTTTGCTCCTTCTTCTAAGAATATTCTATGTTCACAAACTTGAGGGCTGATGGCTACTATATCTGCCAAACTCCATCCAATTGCTTTTTTATGCGTCCTCAATACACTAAGCAGTTGTTCTTCTTGTTGGGAAGTGAGCTCCCTTACAATGATAATTGGAAACTTCTGCTTGTCCTCAAGGTACGCATACTTGAGGTGTGGAGGAAGGGGTTTTAATTTTATTTTCCGCTCATGGTTTTGTTCTGGATTCTCTGGGGCTGGTGAAAATGGTGATGAATCTTCAGTATGTTCAGAGGGTGTCCCCACACTTGGGTCTTTGATGAGCGGATAATTTATACGCTTTTTGGCATTATTTTTAGTATGTTTTTAGTATGTTTTAGTTAGTTTTTAGTATATTTTTATTAGTTTTTAGTTAAAATTCACTTTTCTGGACTTTACTATGAGTTTGTGTGTTTTTCTATGATTTCAGGTATTTTCTGGCTGAAATTGAGGGACCTGAGCAAAAATCTGATTCAGAGGCTGAAAAGGACTGCAGATGCTGTTGGATTCTGACCTCCCTGCACTCGAAGTGGATTTTCTGGAGCTACAGAAGCCCAATTGGCGCTCTCAACGGCGTTTGAAAGTAGACATCCTGGGCTTTCCAGTAATGTATAATAGTCCATACTTTGCCCGAGATTTGATGGCCCAAACCGGCGTTCCAAATCAGCTCAAAACTGCCCGGCGTTAAACGCCGAAACTGGCACAAGAGTGGGAGTTAAACGCCCAAACTGGCACAAAAGCTGGCGTTTAACTCCAAGAGAAGTCTCTACACAAAAATGCTTCAATGCTCAGCCCAAGCACACACCAAGTGGGCTCGGAAGTGGATTTTTATGTCATTTACTCATCTTTGTAAACCCTAGGCTACTAGTTCTCTACAAATAGGACCTTTTACTATTGTATTTTTGAATCTTTAGATCTTTGAATCTTTTGATCACTTTAGATCTTAGGATCATCTTTGGACGTCTAGTTCTTAGATCATGGGGGCTGGCCATTCGGCCATGCCTAAACCTTGTTCTTATGTATTTTCAACGGTGGAGTTTCTACACACCATAGATTAAGGTGTGGAGCTCTGCTGTACCTCGAGTATTAATGCAATTACTATTATTCTTCTATTCAATTCAGCTTGTTCTTATTCCAAGATATTCATTTGCACTCAAGAACTTGATGAATATGATGATTATGTGACGCTTATCATCATTCTCACTTATGAACGCGTGCCTGACAACCACTCCCGTTCTACAAGCAAACAAGGCTTGAATGTTTATCTCTTGGATTCCTTAACTGGAATCTTCGTGGTATAAGCTAGAATTGATGGCGGCATTCAAGAGAATCCGGAAGGTCTAAACCTTGTCTGTGGTATTCTGAGTAGGATTCAATGATTGAATGACTGTGACGAGCTTCAAACTCCTGAAGGCTGGGCGTTAGTGACAGACGCAAAAGAATCAATGGATTCTATTCCAACCTGATTGAGAACCGACAGATGATTAGCCGTGCTGTGACAGGGTGCGTTGAACATTTTCACTGAGAGGACGGGACTGTAGCCACTGACAACGATGATGCCCAACATACAGCTTGCCATGGAAAGGAGTAAGAAGGATTGGATGAAGATAGTAGGAAAGCAGAGAGACGGAAGGGACAAAGCATCTCCATACGCTTATCTGAAATTCTCACCAATGAATTACATAAGTATCTCTATCCTTGTTTTATGTTTTATTCATAAATCATCCATAACCATTTGAATCTGCCTGACTGAGATTTACAAGGTGACCATAGCTTGCTTCATACTAACAACCTCCGTGGGATCGACCCTTACTCGCGTAAGGTTTATTACTTGGACGACCCAGTGCATTTGCTGGTTAGTTGTGCGAAGTTGTGATAAAGAGTTGAGATTGCAATTGAGTGTACCATGTTGATAGCGCCATTGATGATCACAATTTCGTGCACCAGTCTTGCCCATGTGACTCTCTTCCATTTCTTCCTGGTGAGTTGCAGCTAAAATTTCATCAATGATGTCACATTGGAATATGGAGTGATCTTCTAGGGGATGCTTTATAGCTTCATCTAGATTGAAGCTCACTATTCTGCCATCTACCTCAAAGGAATAAGTACCCAAAAAGGCATCCAGCTTGAATTTTGAGGTCTTCAAAAATGGTTTACCAAGCAGGATTGACGAAGGTTTTCCTGAGTCATTTTGGGGCATCTCCAGGATATAAAAATCAATGGGAAATGTGAGCCCCTTAATGCTCACCAATACATCTTCAGCAATTCCAATCACTGTGATAATGCTTTTATCTGCTAACACAAAATGAGCTGCCAACTTTTTAAGGGAGGGAGCCTTAAAGCATTATATATAGACAAGGGCATAATACTCACGCATGCTCCTAAATCACACATACAATCAGAAAATATCACACCTCCAATGGTACAGTTAACCATGCATGGGCCTGAGTCACTACATCTTTCAGGTATATTTCCTATTAAAGCAGATATAGAACTACCTAAAGAAATAGTTTCTAATTCATTAATTTTATCTTTATGTATGCACAACTCTTTTAGAAACTTTGCGTATTTGGGCACTTGCTGGATAACATCAAAAAGGGGAACAGTTACCTCAACCTTTTTGAAGATCTCTACCATTTTGGGATCAAGTTCCATCTGCTTTCTGGGCTTCTTAGCAAGGTGAGGAAATGGAATAGGAGTGGCATCTTTTATAGCTTCAGCTTGCTGGGGTTCTGCATTCCTTGGTTGGGCTGCTTCTGCTTCAGCCATGCCTTGTGCTTCATCTTCTTCTTCAACATCCTCTACCTCAACCGTGTCCGCAGCTGGGGCGTGTTCTGATGGGCTTGATTCCTCTGGATTCCTCTCTTGCAGTGTGGTTCCAGATCTCAGGGTAATGGCATTGATGCCACCCTTGGGGTTGGGTAATGGTTGAGAGGGGAGTCCACCAGAGCTTGAGGACTGGTTGTTAGAGTTACTCAGTGATCCAATCTGTGAGACAAGGGCTTGCAAGGTAGAGTTCAGACCATTTAGAGTAGAAGTAGGGTTTTTTTCCATGGCCTGCTGTCTCCGATCAATAGATTGTAGTAACTCGTCATTAGAAGATGAGGAGGGATAAGTGATCTGAGGGGTCTGCTGAGATGCTTGAGGCTGCCTTAGATGAGGTGCTCTATAGGCCTAATTCTGATTCTGCTGCCTGAAGTTATTATTGTTATTCCACCTCTGGTTTCCATTGTTATCTCTGCCTCCTCTGTTATGATTGTCCCTCCAACCCTGGTTAGAATTATCTCTCCAGCCTTGTTTGGGGTTATCCTGCCATCCATGGTTGTAGCCGCCACCTTGATTGTACCCTTGATTGGGGCGGTCATAGAAGTTGTGGGTGGCTGCCACAGTGTGGTCTTCCTGTTGGAGTTGCGGACACTTATTAGTATAATGACTGTAATCGGCACAGATCCCGCATACTCTTTGTGGAACCAACTGTTGGCTGTGCTGTGGTGGAGAAGGCTAAACTTGCTGAGCTTGTTGTTGACTTAGTTGCATCTACGTCAGTAAGTTGGTCATTTCACATAAGCTCTGAGTTATAGCAGCAGTCTCTTTGCTAGAGGATACCTCTGCAACAGCTCTTGACTGACTTTGTTTCAGCCTGTGATTCCTAGTAGATTCAGCTAAATTGCTAATCAATTGCCATGCCTCTTCCGTAGTCTTGTACTTTTATATAGACCAATTGCTAGCACCTTCCAATGTGGTCTTATCCTGAGATTTCATGCCCTGCGTAAAGTAACCGAGCAACACTATCTTGTCAATCATATGGTGGGGACATACTTCCAGAAGATTATTGAAGCGCTCCCAATATTCGTAGAGAGTCTCAGATTCGTCCTAAACGATCATGGAAATGTCTTTCCTTAGTTTATCGGTAACCTCAGCTGGAAGGAATTTCTCCAAAAATTCTCTTCTAAGCATACCCCAATTAGAAACAGTTGCTCTGGATTGAGTGTAGTACCACTCTTTTGCCTTCCCCTTAAGAGAGAATAGGAAAGCCTTCAGCAGAATAGAAGTTTCGTCAGTACCATCACGCTTAACAGTAGAACAAGCTGTCTGAAAATCCCTAAGGTGCTTGATAGGCTCTTGAGCAGGTAAGCCATGAAACTTGGGCATCAAGTTGAGTAATGCAGTCTTTATTTCAAAGTCCACAGCCACCGTTGGGTGGCGTGCCTGGTATGGCTGTAGTGTAAAATCAGGGGCTCCAGCCTCCTGGATAGTGACTCTCCTAGGTGCTGCCATGTCACCTGCACGTGAATCAACTAGATCTGTAGAGGGGGAGCTTGTTTCTCCCTTAGATGACGTTTCAGATTCATCCTCGGAGAGGACTAGCCGACGTCGAGCTTGCCTTATACGTGAAATAGTTCTTTCAATCTCAGGGTCAAATACTGGCAAGCTTGGATCAGGAAGTGAACGCGTCATTTAATGAAAGAAACGTGCAGCTCATAGTAACAAAATCAAAAAGAAAAATGTAATTAAATAAATTCCATTCAATAAATTAGCACACTATTGCAACTCCCTGGCAGCGGCGCCAAAAATTGACGCAAGCGGAAATCGGCAGATTAAGAATTAATTAGGGAAATGGCGTTGCGAGTACAGCTCTTAACAGGCAAAAATCCACTTGTCAATTTAGAAAAAGGGTTGTCACAAATTTTAGAAATAAAATACTGAGAGTATGAGTCCCAGGTCGTCTCCCAACGAGTTGCAGGAAGATGTGCTATTTTATCAATCAGAGGTTTTGGTGCACGAATTTGCAATCCGTACAACTAACCAGCAAGTGCACTGGGTCGTCCAAGTAATACCTTACGTGAGTAAGGGTCGATCCCACGGAGATTATTGGTTTGAAACAAGCTATGTTTATTTTATTAATCTTAGTCAGGATACCAATAGAGTTCTTTAGCCTCGTATAAAGTAAAAAGGGCAATAAATAAATAGTTGTTACTTTTATAATGGAGAATATGTTGGAGTTTTGGAGATGCTTTGTCCTCTGAATTTCAACTCTTCCTTGAAATCCTTTTCCCACACACAAGGTTCCTTCCATGGCAAGCTCTATGTAGGGTGTCACCGTTGTCAATGGCTACTTCCCATCCTCTCAGTGAAAATGGTCCAAATGCTCTGTCACAGCACGGCTAATCATCTGTCGGTTCTCAATCAGGTTGGAATAGAATCCATTGATTCTTTTGCGTCTGTCACTAACGCCCAGCCTTCAGGAGTTTGAAGCTCGTCACAGTCATTCAATCCCAGAATCCTACTCGGAATACCACAGACAAGGCTTAGACTTTCCGGATTCTCATGAATGCCGCCATCAATCCGGCTTATACCACGAAGATTCTGATTAAGGAATCTAAGAGATACTCATTCAATCTGATGTAGAACGGAGGTGGTTGTCAGGCACACGTTCATGGATTGAGGAAGGTGATGATTGTCACGGATCATCACCTTCTTCATGTTTAAGCACGAATGAACATCTTAGATAAGAACAAGCGTGTTTAAATGGAAAACAAAGGTAATTGTATTAATTCATCGAGACGCTGCAGAGCTCCTCACCCCCAACAATGGAGTTTAGAGACTCATGCCGTCAAAGTGTATAAAATTCTGATCTAAAAATGTCATGAGGTACAAGATAAGTCTCTAAAAGTTGTTTAAATAGTAAACTAGTAACCTAGGTTTACAGAATATGAATAAACTAAGATAATTGGTGCAGAAATCCACTTCTGGGGCCCACTTGGTGTGTGCTGGGGCTGAGACTAAAGCTATCCACGAGCTGAGGCTTTTCTTGGAGTTGAACTCCAAGTTATAACGTGTTTCGGGCGTTCAACTCCGGATCATGATGTGTTTCTGGCGTTTAACTCCAGACAGCAGCATGTACTTGGCGTTCAACGCCAAGTTACGTCGTCTATCTTTGCGCAAAGTGTGGACTATTATATATTGCTGGAAAGCCCCGAATGTCTATTTTCCAACGCCGTTGAGAGTGCGCCAATTAGACTCCTGTAGCTCCAGAAAATTCATTTCGAGTGCAGGGAGGTCAGGATCCAACAGCATCAGCAATCCTTTTTCAGCCTAACACAGATTTTTGCTCAGCTCCCTCAATTTCAGCCAGAAAATACCTGAAATCACAGAAAAACACACAAATTCATAGTAAAGTCCATAAATATGATTTTTGCCTAAAAACTAATAATATTTTACTAAAAACTAATTAAAACATACTAAAATCTACATGAAATTACCCCCAAAAAGCGTATAAAATATCCGCTCATCACAACACCAAACTTAAACTGTTGCTTGTCCCCAAGCAACTAGATGAATAAAAGAGAATAAAAAGAAATCAAGAAGCAATAATATCTCAGAATTTTAAGTGAAGCTCAGATTCTAATTAGATGAGCGGGGCTAGTAGCTTTTTGCTTCCAAACGGTTTTGGCATCTCACTTTATCCTTTGAAATTCAGAATGATTGGCATCCATAGGAACTCAGAATTCAGATAGTATTATTGATTTTCCTAGTTAAGTATGTTGATTCTTGAACACAGCTACTTTTATGAGTCTTGGTCGTGGCCCTAAGCACTTTGTTTTCCAGTATTACCACCGGATACACAAATGCCACAAACACATGACTGGGTGAACCCTTTTCAGATTGTGACTCAGCTTTGCTAGAGTCCCCAGTTAGAGGTGTCCAGAGCTCTTAAGCACACTCTTTTTGCTTTGGATCACGACTTTAACCACTCAGTCTCAAGCTTTTCACTTGGACCTTCATGACACAAGCACATGGTTAGGGACAGCTTGATTTAGCCGCTTAGGCCTGGATTTTATTTCCTTGGGCCCTCCTATCCATTAATGCTCAAAGCCTTGGATCCTTTTTACCCTTGCCTTTTGGTTTTAAGGGCTATTGGCTTTTTCTGCTTGCTTTTTCTTTCTCTCTCTCTTTTTTTTTCGCAAAAAAAAAAAAATTTTTCACTGCTTTTTCTTGCTTCAAGAATCAATTTCATGATTTTTCAGATCATCAATAACATTTCTCTTGTTCATCATTCTTTCAAGAGCCAACAATTTTAACATTCATAAAATTCAATATCAAAAATATGCACTGTTCAAGCATTCATTCAGAAGACAAAAAGTATTGCCACCACATATAAATAATTAGAATTTTCCTTATTAAGAACTCGAAAAAATTAAATTGCCTCTTTATTCTACAAATCTACTATTTTATTCATGTTTGATGATGATGAGAAAAATAAATTATAACTTAATTGGAAATAAAACCAAAATAGATATGCTAATTACTACTACTCCTATATAACTTCTAAGGTAAAATCCTATAATAATACTATCACAGAGTTAAAGCTAGAATTAGAACTTAACAACCTGTATTTTGGGAAGTGGATGTTCCTCTAGTCTGTGGGGTGTCTTCAAGAATTAATTTCTGACGCTTCAGCTCCCTTAAGTTCACATCCTTGCTCTTCCTGTTCCCTTAGGTGCCATGATCTTAATGAGTTTTAGCTCAGTGATCATGGCAAATCACACCAAACTTAGAGGTTTGCTTGTCCTCAAGCAAAAGAAAGGAAAGGAGAGGAATAGAATGAGAGGCAGTTTCGAAAAAAAAAGATAAGATGAGTTGAAAAAGATATGAGAAGAAATTAAAAAGATTTGAAGAAGAATTGGATTGGAAAAAGATTTGTGTTTATGAATTAAGATACATTTGATATTTTTGAAAAAGGGATTTTAGAAATTAGGGTTTTTAGAAATTATGATTAAATTTTTTTTGGAATTGAAGGATGATATTTTGAAACATGTTTATGCAAGAAATCATGAATTGAAATATAAAAATTAGAAAATTTGTGAAGAAAAACGAATTTTACCTCCTCCCCACCATTCTGGCGTTAAACGCCCAAATGCTGCTTGTTTTGGGCATTTAACGCCCAATTGCTGCTTCTCCTGGGCGTTCAACGCCCAGCTGTTGCTTCTTTCTGGCGTTGAACGCCCAAATGGTTACCCTTACTGGCGTTGAACGCCCAGTGGGTGCTTCTTTTAGGCGTTCAACGCCCAAAATGTTTCTTACTGGCTTTTTCACGCCAGTGAGCTTCCAAATTCCCTTGTAACTCTGTGAATCCAATCAATTGCTATTTTACCTTTTGAAGATACTTTGACATATACCTGTAAAAATTAATTAGCAAAAACAAATAAAATTAAATTTTGTGAATGGCTGGGTTGCCTCCCAGCAAGCGCTTCTTTATTGTCCTTAGCTGGACAGTGAGCTCTCATCGAGTCTCACAGATGATCAGAGCAAGGTTGGGACCTCCCAACATCAAACTTAGAGTTTGAATGTGGGGGTTCAACACCAAACTTAGAGTTTAGTTGTGGCCTCCCAACACCAAACTTAGAGTTGGACTGTGGGGGCTTTGGTTGACTCTGCAGTGAGAGAAGCTTTTCATGCTTCCTCTCCATGGTTACAAAAGGAGAACCTTGTGTCTTATAGTTTGCAATGTCTACAAACCACAGAGCTTCCTGAACAGCAAACAATTGCTCATCCGGAAAGGTTTCAGAGATCTCAGTAGGAGGGAGGGATGCTCCTGCTACTGGTTCTATCCGGGACAGGTGATCAGCTACTTGATTCTCTGTTCCTTTTCTGTCTCTTATTTCTATATCAAACTCTTGCAGAAGCAACACCCATCTTATGAGCCTGGGCTTTGAATCCTGCTTTGTGAGTAGATATTTAAGAGCAGCATGGTCAGTGTACACAATCACTTTTGATCCTACTAAGTAGGATCTAAACTTGTCAATGGCATAAACCACTGCAAGTAATTCTTTTTCTGTGGTTGTGTAATTTTTCTGGGCATCATTTAAAACACTGCTAGCATAATAAATGACATGCAGAAGCTTGTTATGCCTTTGTCCTAATACTGCACCAATGGTATGGTCACTGGCATCACACATTAGTTCAAAGGGTAGTGTCCAGTCTGGTGCAGAAATAACTGGTGCTGTGACCAGCTTAGCTTTCAGGGTCTCAAACGCCTGCAGACACTTTGTGTCAAACACGAATGGCGTGTCAGCAGCTAGCATATTGCTCAGAGGTTTTGCAATTTTTGAAAAATCCTTTATAAACCTCCTATAGAATCCTGCATGCCCCAGAAAGCTTCTGATTGCCTTAACATTGGCAGGTGGTGGTAATTTTTCAATTACTTCAACTTTAGCTTGATCCACCTCTATTCCCTTGATTGAAATTTTATGCCCAAGGACAATCCCTTCAGTCACCATAAAGTGACATTTTTCCCAGTTTAAAACTAGGTTGGTCTCTTGGCATCTTTTCAGAACAAGTGCTAAATGGTTAAAGCAGGAGCTGAATGAGTCTCCAAATACTGAAAAGTCATCCATGAAGACTTCCAGAAACTTCTCTACCATATCAGAGAAGATAGAGAGCATGCACCTTTGAAAGGTTGCAGGTGTATTGCACAAGCCAAATGGCATCCTTCTGTATGCAAATACTCCAGATGGGCATGTGAATGCCGTTTTCTCTTGATCCTGGGGATCTACTGCAATTTGATTATAACTTGAATATCCATCCAGGAAGCAGTAGTATTCATGACCTGCTAGTCTTTCTAGCATCTGGTCTATGAATGGTAAAGGAAAATGATCCTTTCTGGTGGCTGTATTGAGCCTTCTATAATCAATACACATACGCCACCCTGTAACTGTTCTTGTAGGAACCAGTTCATTTTTTTCATTATGAACCACTGTCATGCCTCCCTTCTTAGGGACGACTTGGACAGGGCTTACCCAGGGGCTGTCAGAAATAGGATAAATAATCCCAGCCTCTAGTAATTTAGTGACCTCCTTCTGCACAACTTCCTTCATGGCTGGATTCAGCCGCCTTTGTGGTTGGACCACTGGCTTGGCGTCACCCTCCAATAGGATCTTGTGCATGCATCTGGCTGGGCTAATGCCCTTAAGATCACTGATGGACCACCCAAGAGCTGTCTTGTGTGTCCTTAGCACTTGAATTAGTGCTTCCTCTTCCTGTGGCTCTAAGGTAGAGCTTATGATTACAGGAAAGGTATCACCTTCTCCCAGAAATGCATATTTCAGGGATGGTGGTAATGGTTTGAGCTCAGGTTTGGGAGGTTTCTCCTCTTCCTGAGAGATTTTCAGAGGTTCTATTATTCTATCTGATTCCTCCAAATCAGGCTGAACATCTTTAAAGATGTCCTCTAGCTCTGATTCGAGACTCTCAGCCATATTGACCTCTCTTACCAGAGAGTCAATGATATCAACACTCATGCAGTCATCTGGGGTGTCTGGATGTTGCATGGCTTTGGCAACATTCAACTTGAACTCCTCCTCATTGACTCTCAGGGTTACTTCCCCTTTTTGGACGTCAATGAGGGTTCGGCCAGTTGCTAGGAAAGGTCTTCCTAGAATGAGAGTTGCACTCTTGTGCTCCTCCATTTCCAGCACCACAAAGTCAGTAGGAAAGGCAAATGGCCCAACCTTAACAATCATGTCTTCAATCACACCTGATGGGTATTTAATGGAGCCATCAGCAAGTTGAAGACATATCCGGGTTGGTTTGACTTCTTCAGTCAAACCGAGCTTTGTGATAATAGATGCAGGTATTAGGTTAATACTTGCCCCAAGATCACATAGAGCTTGCTTGGTACAATTACCCTCTAATGTGCATGGTATCATAAAGCTCCCGGGGTCTTTAAGCTTCTCAGGTAAGCTTTTCAGAATGACTGCACTGCATTCTTCAGTGAGGTAAACTTTTTCAGTTTCTCTCCAATCCTTCTTATGACTTAAGATCTCTTTCATGAACTTAGCATAAGAGGGTATTTGCTCAAGTGCTTCTGCAAATAGAATCTTTATTTCAAGAGTCCTGAGATAGTCTGCAAAGCGGGCAAATTGCTTATCCTGTTCCGCTTGGCGGAGTTTTTGAGGATAAGGCATTTTGGCTTTATATTCCTCAACCTTAGTTGCTGCAGGTTTATTACCTACAGAAGTGGATTGGGAAGCCTTTTTAGAAGGGTTGTTATCAGCACTTGTATGTGACTGATCCCCCACTGGCACTTGAATGCCAGGGGTGGAAGCTGGAGTGGCATTAGACGCCACCTCCTTATTTGTTACTGGCGTCTGAATGCCAGAACTATGCTCCCTTTGGGCGTTCAACGCCGGATTCATGCTTGTTTCTGGCGTTGAACGCCAGGAATGAGCATGGTCTGGGCGTTCAGCGCCAGCCTTATTCCTCTCTGGGATCTGATTGTCCTCAGAGGGATTTTGAGTAGCCATTTGTTCATTTCTTGGCTTCCTGCTACTTTGAAGTGAGGTATTTAATGTTTTCCCACTTCTTAATTGAACTGCTTGGCATTCTTCTACTATTTGTTTTGACAATTGCTTTTCTGTTTGCTTTAACTGTACTTCCATATTCCTGTTAGCCATTCTTGTTTCCTGTAGTATTTCCTTGAATTCGGCTAGCTGCTGAGTTAGAAAGTCTAATTGCTGATTGAATTCAGTAGCCTGATCTACAGGACTGAGTTCAGCAGTTACTGTTTTAGCTTCTTCTTTCATGGAAGATTCACTGCTTAGGTACAGATGCTGATTTCTGGCAACTGTATCAATAAGCTCTTGAGCTTCTTCAATTATTTTTCTCATATGTATAGATCCACCAGCTGAGTGATCTAGAGAAATCTGAGCTTTTTCTGTTAGCCCATAGTAGAAGATGTCTAATTGCACCCACTCTGAAAACATCTCAGAGGGGCATTTTCTTAGCATCTCTCTGTATCTCACCCAGGCATCATAAAGGGATTCATTATCTCCTTGTTTGAAGCCTTGGATGCTTAGCCTTAGCTGTGTCATCCGTTTTGGAGGGAAATAGTGATTCAGGAATTTTTCTGACAGCTGTTTCCATGTTTTTATGCTGTTCTTAGGTTGGTTATTTAACCACCTCTTAGCCTGATCTTTTACAGCAAATGGAAACAGTAATAATCTGTAGACATCCTGATCTACTTCCTTATCATGTACTGTGTCAGAAATTTGTAAAAATTGTGCCAGAAACTCTGTAGGTTCTTCCTGTGGAAGACCGGAATACTGGCAACTTTGCTGCACCATGATAATGAGTTGAGGATTCAACTCAAAACTACTAACTCCAATGGAGGGTATACATATACTACTCCCATATGAAGCAGTAGTGGGGTTAGCATATGACCCCAGAGTCCTTCTGGACTGTTCGTTTCCGCTTATGTCCATGTTGGAGTAAAGGGGTAATGTGGATTTAAATTTTTAGTTTATAAATAAATAAATAAATAAATAATTTTCGAAATAAAATAAAAACCAAAATAAAAATAAGATAAAATAAGAAAATTAAAATAAAAAAATTTAATGAGAATTTGAAAATATTTTATGAAGATTTTTGAAAAAGTGAGGAGAGAGAAATTGGTTAGGATATTTTTGAAAAAGATAATAATTTTTTTTTAACTTAAAAAGATAAGAATTGAAAAATTTTAAAATTGAAATCTGAATTTTTTATAAAAAAAATTCGAAAAAATAGTTCAAAATTAGTTAGAAAAGATATTTTTTTTGAATTTTGAATTTTATGATGAAAGAGAAAAACACACAAAAGACACAAGACTTAAAATTTTTAGATCTAATGCTCCTTATTTTCGAAAATTTTGGAGGAAAAACACCAAGGAGCACCAAACTTAAAAATTTTAAGATCAAAACATAAGGAAGACTCAAGAACACTTTGAAGATTCACAAGAACACCAAGAACAAAAGAAAGAACACCAAGCTTAAAATTTTTAGAAAATCAAGATAAATTTTCGAAAATTATATTAAAATTAACCAGGGAACACCAAACTTAGAGTTTGGCACAAGATTAAATCAAGAAAAATTAGTTTTGAAAAAGGATTTTAAAAAGAAGGTGCCCAATTGCTAAGAAGATAAACCCACGCTATAACCAACTGAGCTAGAAATGTAACGTATTTTAAAGATGTATTATTTTTATGGATAAAAGAATAATTTTTGAAAGTTAATGTTTTGAAAAAGCACAAGAAAAACAAGGAAAGACACAAAACAAGAAAAACTTAAGATCAAACAAGAAAAATAAACAAGAACAACTTGAAGATCAATGAAGAACAAAGAACACAAGTTCGAAAATTTTTTAAAGAAAAAAAAAATCAAATATATAGTTGACACCAAACTTAGAACAAGACACTAAACTCATGAAAAAAAATTAAAAATTGATAAAGAAAAATAATATTTTTGAAAAAAATTTTTTTTAAAGGGATAATAAAAGATGCAATTCTAGTGAAAAGAGGATAAATTCTTCCTAATCTAAGCAACAAAATAAACCTTTAGTTGTTCAAACTCGAATAATCCCCAGCAACGGCGCCAAAAACTTGGTGCACGAATTTGCAATCCGTACAACTAACCAGCAAGTGCACTGGGTCGTCCAAGTAATACCTTACGTGAGTAAGGGTCGATCCCACGGAGATTATTGGTTTGAAGCAAGCTATGTTTATTTTATTAATCTTAGTCAGGATACCAATAGAGTTCTTTAGCCTCGTATAAAGTAAAAAGGGCAATAAATAAATAGTTGTTACTTTTATAATGGAGAATATGTTGGAGTTTTGGAGATGCTTTGTCCTCTGAATTTCAACTCTTCCTTGAAATTCTTTTCCCACACGCAAGGTTCCTTCCATGGCAAGCTCTATGTAGGGTGTCACCGTTGTCAATGGCTGCTTCCCATCCTCTCAGTGAAAATGGTCCAAATGCTCTGTCACAGCACGGCTAATCATCTGTCGGTTCTCAATCAGGTTGGAATAGAATCCATTGATTCTTTTGCGTCTGTCACTAACGCCCAGCCTTCAGGAGTTTGAAGCTCGTCACAGTTATTCAATCCCAGAATCCTACTCGGAATACCACAGACAAGGCTTAGACTTCCCGGATTCTCATGAATGCCGCCATCAATCCGGCTTATACCACGAAGATTCTGATTAAGGAATCTAAGAGATACTCATTCAATCTGATGTAGAACGGAGGTGGTTGTCAGGCACACGTTCATGGATTGAGGAAGGTGATGATTGTCACGGATCATCACCTTCTTCATGTTTAAGCGCGAATGAACATCTTAGATAAGAACAAGCGTGTTTAAATGGAAAACAAAGGTAATTGTATTAATTCATCGAGACGCTGCAGAGCTCCTCACCCCCAACAATGGAGTTTAGAGACTCATGCCGTCAAAGTGTATAAAATTCAGATCTAAAAATGTCATGAGGTACAAGATAAGTCTCTAAAAGTTGTTTAAATAGTAAACTAGTAACCTAGGTTTACAGAATATGAATAAACTAAGATAATTGGTGCAGAAATCTACTTTTGGGGCCCACTTGGTGTGTGCTGGGGCTGAGACTAAAGCTATCCATGAGCTGAGGCTTTTCTTGGAGTTGAACTCCAAGTTATAACGTGTTTTGGGCGTTCAACTCCGGATCATGACATGTTTCTGGCGTTTAACTCCAGACAGCAGCATGTACTTGGCGTTCAACGCCAAGTTACGTCATCTATCTTTGCGCAAAGTGTGGACTATTATATATTGCTGGAAAGTCCTGAATGTCTACTTTCCAACGCCGTTGAGAGTGTGCCAATTGGACTTCTGTAGCTCCAGAAAATCCATTTCGAGTGCAGGGAGGTCAGGATCCAACAGCATCAGCAGTCCTTTTTCAGCCTAACTCAGATTTTTGCTCAGCTCCCTCAATTTCAGCCAGAAAATACCTGAAATCACAGAAAAACACACAAACTCATAGTAAAGTCTAGAAATATTATTTTTGCCTAAAAACTAATAATATTTTACTAAAAACTAATTAAAACATACTAAAATCTACATGAAATTACCCCCAAAAAGCGTATAAAATATCCGCTCATCAGGTTTTCAAAAAGGGTTTTGAATTTGATGAACAGAAAATTAAATTAGAGAATTTATATGATTTAAATAAAATCTTGACCGGGAGAAGATTAATTGGAAGTTCTATCCTTGTTAGAATTTTATCAAGAGCAATTAATAATTAGTCATTGTTTACATTTAGTTAACCCTCAACGAATGAAGAAAAGTCAAATTAAAAGTCAACTTCTATTCACAAGTCCTAATTCTCTCCCTTGGGAAGGATTAGAGTTAGTGACTAACAAGCCAACCAACAATGAACCAATTACAATTGAACTCTTGAGTATTCTAACTCAAGGTTCTCCTTTTAATCAACTCCCAATCAAGTTGGGGAACTACTCCATCATCATAAATGTAGACTTCACCAAATCAATAGGGGAAATAAGAAGAGACTTAATAAACAATAATGAAAGAGATTAATTAAAAGTAAAAGTAGTTTTGTATTAATAAACTATGAAAATAATCCAATGTCAACTCTGAAAAATTGAGAATATGGAAGAGTAAATGAAAAGTAAATAACAAACTATGATAACCAGTTCCGGAGGTAGACTCTTCTCAAAAGCTAAAGCCAAAAATCTTTAAATCCTATCTTATGAATGTCAAAAAGAGAAACCTAGGGGAGGAGTAAAATCAGATCTCAAAAAACTTCAAATTGTGCTGAATGAATTATTGTTTTTGTCTCTACATGTTCCCTAGCTCTAATCTGTATTTCTGGGCCAAAAAACTAGGTTGAAATGCGGCCCAGAATCTGTGCCAGCGACTTATGTAATTCTGTAGATCGCGCACGTCACGCGGCCGCGTCGTCAACGCGTTCGCATCACTCAGCGTTTTTCGTACCATGCGTGCGCGTTGTCCACGCATTCGCGTCGTTCGTGCAGCTTCCAATCCGCACGGTCACGTCAGGCATGCGAGCGCGTCACTGTGATTTCTTCCATTTTGCGCGGTCGCGTGAGCCATGCGACTGCGTGACTTCTCGCTGGTCATCTCCTCAATTCCTTGTGTTCCTTCCACTTTTGCATGCTTCCTCTTCATTCCTTACGCCATTCCTGCTCTATGAAGCCTAAAACACTTAGCACACTGATCACGGCATCAAATGGTACAAAGGAAAGTAAAAATATACAACTAAAAGGTATTCAGGAAGCAAGTTTTCTATCATAGAATATTTTTAGGAAGGAATTGTAAATACCTGCAAATCATATGAATAAGTGGGTGAAGACTTGATAAAACCACACAATTAAACACAATATGAATCACAAAATAGCAGTTTATCAGTATACTACAGGTGAAAATCACAAGATGGAGCCACGTAGAATTACCTTGCACGAACAAGGAGCATCGGATCTCATTCTTCAACCGTTGCAAGCTAGGTATCCGAATCTTGACCCAAATTTTGAGCTGAAGAACAATCTGATTAACTTGCTTCCTAAGTACCATGGACTACCGGGCCAAGACCCCATTAGGCATTTGAGAGACTTTCAAGTTGCTTGTTCCACGGCTCGAAGGCATGGTGCAGATGAGATTGCTATCATGGTTTTTGCTTTCCTCTTCTCTCTTGAGGGGTCGGCAAAAGAGTGGTTCTACTCCCAACCTGATGAAGTGGTGACTGAATGGGACCTATTGAGAAGAGAGTTCTTAGATAAGTTCTTTCCACCGGAGAAGACCGACTACATCCGGAAGAAAATTTTCGATATAATGCAAAGAGACCAAGAGACACTCTATGAATATTGGACTCAATTTAAGAGGTTGTTGGAATCTTGTCCACGTGATGGATTAGACACTCACTTGCTCATTAGCTATTTCGCTGGAGGTCTTTGTGCGGCGGATAAGAGATTGCTCCCCACTTCTAGTGGTGGTTCCCTTTCTAAGAACAAGACGGTGGCAGAAGCATGGAGTTTGATCAATGATGTCGCCGAGGCTACCCAACATGTAAGAGTGAGGAACAATCCTCCCAAGAGTGTGGTGGAAGCGTCTCCTTCCGAATCGACTTTGACCAAAGTGCTTGGAGACATGACCACTCTTCTCAAGGAGATTCACAAAGAACAAAAGGCATTTCAATCAATCCAAGCCATCCAAACCCCGCCTCACATCCTCCAACTTGAAGGACCTCCTAGAGTATGTGGTTTATGCTCTAGTACCGCACATTACACCGACCAATGCCATCAAGTCCAAGAGGATTACACTCTTACGGTAGCCAACAACTACAACAACTGTCCACCCTATCAATCTCAAGGTCAAAACAATTACTCTCATGGTAATAATTCTAATCAAGGGTGGAGGAACAATGCTCAATGGAACAACCACAATCAAAGATGGAACCAAGGCAACTCATCTTCTCATTACCACAACAACCACCAATCTTCTTCCCAATATCACAACAATAACCATCAAGCCAACCAAAACCACCATAATCAATCATACAAAGCACCTCACCAAAACCAAAACAACCACCCTAGGTACCAAGCACCTCACCAAGACAACAATCCAACCAATTCTCTTCCGCTTCCACCAACCAAGGTGATGACTCTAATCGTGAACTCTACCAAGAGCAAGAGAGACTTAGGGCCATGGTAGAGAAAAATGAATAGAACACTAGGAATCTCAATGCACAATTTGGTAACATGAGTGCTCAATTGTCCAACATAACCGAAATACTTTCAAAGATGTCTCTACCTCCTTCCAACAACACCAACACCAACCAAGCCTCAAGCTCTTCTAACCTTCCATCCCAACCCCTTCCAAACCCAAACCGCAGTCTCAACGCCATTACTCTACGGTCAGAGACTACATTGGAGGAGATACCTCCTAGGTCCATGGAAGACATCCATGAGAAGGAAGTGGTTTTTGAAGTTCCACATGAGGAAGATGAGGGAGACACAAAGCAAGAGGAAGAAGAAGAAAGCCTTAAGGAGCCCAAGAGGAAGGCCATAATGGATGAATCCATTTCCATTCCATTCCCTTCCATGGTAAAGAAGGCCAAGAAAACTCCAGAGTTTGATCTAAACATACTTCAAGTATTCAAGAAGGTTG
Source organism: Arachis stenosperma (assembly GCF_014773155.1). Classification (NCBI taxonomy): domain Eukaryota; kingdom Viridiplantae; phylum Streptophyta; class Magnoliopsida; order Fabales; family Fabaceae; genus Arachis; species Arachis stenosperma. The sequence goes on along the minus strand of NC_080379.1, from coordinate 103,398,261 downwards.
AGGTAACCATTCCACTTCTTGATGACATTTAACAAATTTCAAAGTATGCTAAATTTTTAAAGGACTTGTGCACACACAAAGATAGGATTGGTGAGTTGGAAACATTGTCCTTGGGTAGTTCCATTTCTTCATTGATGAAGTCTATTCCGAAAAAGTGTAGTGACCCCGGACCATGTTTAGTATCTTGTTGGATTGGTGGAGTTGCCTTTTATGGTTGCATGTGTGATTTGGGTGCCTGTGTGAGTATCATGCCACTCTCTATATTTGCAAGGTTGAATTTAGCCCCATTGAAAAGGTCGGCCGCCAAATTTGTCCTAGCCGACAAGAGTGTGATCACCGTAGTAGGGATAGCGGAAGATGTGCTTGTGACAATCAAGGATTTACTTTTTTCGGTTGATTTTTATATCCTTGAAATGCCTCCGACGGATAATGGAAGTTCTTCCTCCGTTTTGCTTGGTAAACTTTTCTTGAAGACCTCGAAATTTAAATTGGATGCCTTTACCGGCACATACTCTTTCGAGGTAGGTGACAAGAACATCAAATTTAACATAGAAGAGGCCATGAAACATCCACCTGAAGAGCACTCCATCCTCCGATGTGATGTAATTGATGAGGTGGTAGCGGAGATACAAAGGGAAGATCACAACAGGTTGTACTATCTTGTTATTGAAGGGAAAGATAAACATGAGGATAAACAAAAGGAAGTCGATGAGGATGAGCTTCATAATCTTGCTGAAAAAGAACCTCAACTTGAAGCAAAAAGTGAATTGAAGCCTCTACCTTCTCACTTGAAATATGCATTCCTTGAGGACAACCAAAGGTTTTCGGTAATCATTGCTAGAGCTCTCTAGCCAAGAAGAAGAGAAGCTCCTAGAGGTCCTAAGGCAGCACAAGAAATCAATCGGTTGGAGCTTAGCTGACATTGTGGGAATTGACCCACGTATGTGCATGCATCGCATCTTCCTCCAAGAGGGAGCTTGACCAGTTAGACAACCCGAAAGAAGGGTCAACCCCACCATTCTTGATGTGGTGAAAAAGGAAGTCACAAGGTTGCTTGATGCGGCATTATTTATCCGATTTTCGATAGTGAGTGGGTGAGCCCAGTTCAAGTTGTTCTAAAGAAATCGGGAATCACTGCTATCATGAAAGATGATGGTGAAATGGTCACGACAAGGGTGCAAAATGCTTGGTAGGTTTGCATTGATTATAGGAAGCTGAATGTCGCAACAAGGAAAGACCATTAACCCTTGCCATTCATTGACCAGATGTTGGATCGACTTGCAGGTAAATCTCATTACTGCTTTCTTGATGGTTTTACTGGCTACTTTCAGATACATATTTCTCCTGAGGATCAGGAAAAGACCACCTTTACTTGTCCCTTTAGCACCTTTGCTTACAAAAGGATGCCATTTGGGTTATGCAATGCACCTGCCACTTTTCAGCGGTGCATGACTAATGTCTTCTCTGATCTCATGGAGAGTTGTCAGGAAGTCTTTATTGACGATTTCAATGTATATGGAACTTCTTTTGATAGCTGTTTAGAGAACTTGGCTAAGGTCTTAGAGAGGTGTGTTAACACTAACCTTGTCCTCAATTTCGAAAAATGTCACTTCATGGTGAGACAAGGCATAGTGTTAGGGCACGTAGTTTCTGATAAAGGCATTTCTGTGGACCCGGCCAAGGTTGATGTCATTACTAGTTTACCTCAGCCCTCTTCTGTGAGGGAGGTCCGCTCCTTTTTGGGACATGCAGGATTTTATAGGCGCTTCATCAAGAATTTTAGCAAGATTGCATTGCCGTTATCGTGCCTACTACAAAAGGACGTAGACTTTGAGTTTGATAGTGCTTGTGCGGAAGTATTTGAGGAGTTGAGAAGAGCTCTTACCGCGGCACCAATTGTGAGGGGCCTGACTAAACGCAGCCATTCAAAATCGTGTGTGACGTGTCAAATCATGCTGTAGGTGCCGCATTTGCACAGCGCGATGGTAAGCTCCCTTACATTGTTGCTTATTCTTCAAAGACATTGGATGCGGCGCAATCCAATTACACCACTACGGGAAAAGAGCTTCTAGGGATTGTTCATGCATTGGATAGATTTAGATCTTATTTGCTAGGCTCCAAAATAGTGGTGTATACGGATCATGCATTCCTAAAATATTTGTTGACGAAGAATGAGTCAGAACCTAGGCTCATACGTTGGATCTTGCTCTTGCAAGAGTTTGACATTGAGATTAAGGATCGAAGTGGGTCACAAAATTTGGTTGCAGACCATCTGAGCCGCCTTGAAAATCTTTAGTATGACCCATTTTCGATTGACGATTCATTTCCTTTGGATGGTTTGCATGCTATTTCAAATAGCTCTCCTTCGTTTGCACCTATGGCGAATTACTTAGTTGCCAAAATCTTCCCTCCCAACTTTTCAAAACATCAAAGAGACAAGTTGAGGAGTGATTCCAAGTATTACATTTGGGATGACCTTCACTTGTGGAAATGGGGGGTAGACCAAGTGATTCGTAGATGTGTCCCGAAGTCCAAATTCCAACCTATTCTTGAATCTTGTCATTCATCAGAGTGTAGTGGCCACTTTGGCCCACAACGGACGGCTAAAAAAGTTTTGGATTGCAGATTCTGGTGGCCAACATTGTTCAAGGATGCAAACCAATATTGTTTGTCATGTCACCAATGTCAAAAGTTAGGAAATGCATCCCAAAGGGATGAAATGCTTTAACAACCAATGTTGTTTTGTGAAATCTTTAATGTATGGACATAGACTTTATGGGTCCATTTCCTAACTCAAGTGGATATCTTTACATTCTGTTGGCGGTTGATTATGTATCAAAGTGAGTGAAAGCAATACCTACCTGCCTTGATGACGCTAATAATGTGGTTTCTTTCATTAGAAACAATATTGTATGCCGCTATGGGTCCCCAAAATCAATCGTGAGCGACCAAGCATTACAAGAAAACAGGTTACATTTGAGCTACCACATTTTTTGTATGCCACTATGGGTCGCCACACTTTTTGAGCTACCACCACACTTTTGAAAAGGTTACGTTTGCAAGCGTGGCAATAGAGCAATCACCACGCTTTTGGTGACCTATTGCCACATTTTTTGCCACACTTTTAACAAATGACCACCCTTAAAAGCATGGCCATGTGAGAGATATGACCACGCTTTTTAAGCGTGGCGATAAAGAGAGATATAGCCACACTTTTAGAGCGTGGCGATAGCAAGATACAGCTACGCTTTTGACACTTGGCGATAGCCAGTGATACAGCCACGCTTTAAAAGCATGGCAATAACCTTGTAGAATTTAAAAAAATTCCTTTTTCTTATTTTTACCTTCACATAAATTTTCATCCTTTTTTATTACCAAACCTATAAATATAGTATGCAATTTTTATTACAAGACAAATCGAACAATAATTAGTGACATATATAATTTTTGCTATAATTATTTTATACAATAAAAAACTAATACTCCAATACAAAATAAATCTCAAGTTCAAATTCCAAAACTAAAAACTGAAAAAAAAAATACAAAAACAATACAGCTTAAATCCTAAGTCCTTTGCTGCTCCTCCTTCCTTTAGCCCTCTTAAACTTCCTTCCGTTAGATCATACATAATTGTTTCTAGAACATTTGTGAACTTTTTTACCTACAAAAGATGGCAAAAACAGATACAAAATTGATAAATTATATTGAAGCTTCACTTTCCATTCTGGGCAACACTAGCTTTATTTTCTTTTAGCCTATTACTCAAAGTCGCAAACTAAAACATGTGTTATCCTGTAAAAAAACTTTAAAAGAAGATTAAAGAATAAAAGAAAAGGAAACAAGCATTATTACCAGAACTCCTCCAGCAGATTTTCAGTTATTCTTTTGCCTCCACAAGCAAATACCAGGTCACTTAATATCACTTATGTCCAAGGAAACGAAAAAGAAAAATTAAGAAAATAAGCCAATTTATGTAATTAAAGTAAGCTAGATACCTAAACTTGATTGCCTTGATTAATAAGGAAAAAAACAACACAGTGCACAGGAACTGAACTGAAATGTGAACCAAAACAAGAGAAGAGAGAAATCAATAATTGAGATTAAAGTGAACAGCATACAATTCTTATCATAAAAAATAAATAGCCAAAGAAATATTGTAAATTGCCAAAGTTAGGTCATATTCAAGTCTAAAGGGTATTGCAGGGCTGGAAAAATAAGAATGAATCATGGAGAAGCAATTAAGGGCAGATACTTATTCCTATTTTCATAAAAATTTAAGATAAAAAGTGTTGAAGTACTGTATAGAATCCTTACGGTCGTAACGTATGAACATGTATGTCCTGGTCATAAATATCAAGGTTCAGAAAACCGGACCGGTCATCAAACCGCTCTAGTTACTGGTTTACTGGTTCACTGGTCTAACCGGTTCAACCGATGGTTCAACCGGAAAAACCGTTTAGAGTAGAATAATAAATAAATTATAAATACACATCCTAAAATATAATTATAGTCTGATATAAATCTTAAAATATATTCGAAATTTAAAACACTACATAAAATATCATCAACCAAATACATATGATCTTATCAAAATCCAAACTCAAAAGTTAAATAGTAATAAAAGCATATCTAAATATTAAATCCCAACATCATGGTTTATCAATCAAAATCCGCAAGAACTTGTTGCAAATCTGCTTCGGTGGGATGATCTTCACCTTCATTCCCACCCTGATCATGTTATTATTCACAGAATCATTGTTATCAGCAGTTGCTTCTTGATTAATACTATCTTCCATAACTAAAATTAATAAAACATATATGAAATTAAAAACAGCCATAGCAATAAACATTAACAATTCTATCTACATTCTACACAATGAACATTAACAATTATGCAGAACAAATTTGAGAAATTCAGCCAGTCAACAAATATGCAAAACCGAGTCAATTTCCAGCATTAACAAAGTACAAAACAGTAACAAATTTGAGCTACAAAACAGAAATTTGAGCAACACACAGAAATTGAACTACAAAGTACAAACACAAATTGAACTACCAACAGAAATTGAGCAACAGTGCAACACACAGAAATTCAGCTGCAAACCAAACTACCAACAAATAGAAATTGAGCTGCAAATCAAGTTACCAACAACCAGAAATTGAGCTGCAAACCAGGTTACTAACAAAGAAGTTCACAGAGGTAAAGAACAAAGATGAGCAGAGGAACTCAGTTCACAGAGGCAAGTTGAAGTTCACAGAGACGAGTTACTCACCGCGCGACGATGAAGACGATGAGACGGGGCAGATGAAGACGACTCAGACGGCTGGCTACTGGGCAGGGAACCAGGCGAAGAAGGGCGACGGCGGTTGGGCTGTTGACCGGTGACCGCGGCGACGAAGGAGGGGGCGGTGGCAGGCTGGGGTTCGGGCGTGGAGGGTCAGCTTCTGTCTTCTCTCATTCAGAAGGAGGGTTACTTGGGCTGACGACCAGGCGACGACGGTTGGGCTGTTGACCGGTGACCGCGGCGACGAAGGAGGGGGCGGTGGCAGGCTGGGGTTCGGGCGTGGAGGGTCAGCTTCAGAAATTCTCTGATTCTTTGTTCTCTTCTCTCACGAAGATGAACAACACAGAAGAGTAGAAGACAGAACACGCAGAATTAGGGATTCGGGGGAAGAAAGGGGGGTGGTTGGGGTAACCGGGTCAGGGTGATCCTCGGGTCGGGTTAAGGGTTACTTTGTCTTAAATAATGAAACGCCGTCGTTTATGCAGAACCGGCCGGTTACCGGTTCGGTTCAACCGGCCGGTTTTTGGCCGGTTCGCCGGTTCGTCGCCGGTTTTTTCCAAGACGGTTTCTGCAGGAGGACCGGACCGTCTGTATGGCCGGTTCGCGGTTAAACCGGTCGAACCGGCCGGTCCGGTCCGGTTTTCAGAACATTGATAAATATAGATCGCTTTGCAAAAGCTACGTGCAACAGCTGCCTGGAAAACAGCACAAATATCACTGATCATAACCAAGAGGGAAATCATATTAACTCTACACACTAGTTTAATAAGTGGATGCAGCATGGTTTAGATTGTAATTGGTTGATTCATGTGACATTTCGACCGGGAAAAAAATGGCAAGTCTAAAACTATAGTAGTATAGACACACCTAGTTGGCAACAGATGTTTCCAGAGATTCATGTCCAACTTGATTATCATGTAGTTTATTTTTCAATTTTCCTAATAAATTGTATTGTCAATATATAACATTGGTTCTTAAAAAGTCTCACCATTTGTTCTTAACAAATAATGTCTATTTCACTTACTATCTATTGATATTTAATGGGTGCAATAAACTAGTTGTAACTTTATTCATACTAGTACTACTAATATGAGCTCAAATCCACTAAGAGTAGAAATGTGAACCTAGTTAATCAAATTACATACGTGATACGGAATTGTAAGATATTCTTAATATTCTCTAACATACGTAAAGAAAAAGGTATAAACAAACTCACCTTTGTTCTTGCATTCTTCTTCCTAAATCTGGAAAGTCTTTGAACATTGAAACGGAGCTTCTCACCGATTTCTGCTCAACTCGACACAGGCTTCTAAATATACATCACTTCAAACTGCTGCATGATAAGTCCCGCTTTCTTGTAGCAAATCTCATTGTTCCTTTTATGTTTCTCACTCTATATCAATTTGAATAAGGAATTTGTAGAATGCAAAGACAAGAGGCAGTTGAATTTTCATAACCTGACAAATATTGAATCCAAATAAAAGTCATAAGTGCCAGAAGCAGTGTTATGCTTATACAACAGTTGGTGTACCTCTTCAATTGAAATGAGAAAATTATAATTATAGTTTTGCTAGTGTATTTTTCATACTGCCAATTTTTCCTTTTGATAAAAGACTTTGTTGCCATTAGTACATGCATAGATATTAGAGGTATGAAACTTGATTAATTGCATGAATTCAAGACAGTAGTTTTGGACCACGTCTTTCCTAGGACTTATAGGGCTTGCAAGTTCATCCATGACTCCTGCAATCTCCAAAACCATGACAAGGAGGAAGTGTCGGTAAAAACAAGAAAAGATCTTAGGCCAAAAGAGAAGAGAAAGAAAAGAACTTATTAGAATTTTTCCTTCCAGCTAAAAAGAACTTATTCATTTTGGGTCATTTAACACCAGAAGAAAGAAACTTTCATTTCAGTAATAAATAAAGAAAAAGCATGGAACAAAATCTTCATTTTTTATAACCTCGAGTCCTAATCAAACCAAAAATATAAAGAAATTAAATAGTTTTACAGAAATCCATTTTAATAAGCATATAACAAAACAAGCTTAAGGATGTTGACCAATTTAATAATTAATCATGAGTTGATAAAAATGAAACATTTTTCTGTGATGTGATATATGAATTGACATCTCAAATCTCTCTTTAATATACATTCAACCACAAAATTTACCAAATCAAGCAAATTTAAAATGACAGTATCTATAGCTGATTCAAACTTCACCATCACTTAAGATATTCAAAACCATTTGAAAAGTATTCATATCTGCTAAATACAATAACCAGGCCCAAAAAGCATTAAAGTATTAATCATAGTAGTAGCAATCAGGGGACATAGCTCGCAATTCAAAAAACACCGAAAATTTAATAAAATTAATTGTAAAATTTGCCAACACATAAGAACACGGCCTTAAATCTCTACCCTTTCTACAAATTTGCATGTACAGATTAGTGTTTCCAAAATTCCCCCAGCAAAAACTTAGATTCCTTAAAAAAGGTGATATAATATATAACAAAAACGAAAAAAAAAAAAAAAAAAAAAAGAAGAAACATCCAGAAGGTGAATAATCTAACCTGATCACCGGGAAAAAAAAAACAATTTTTAAAAAAATTACAGGCCGATCTATATGCCTCAGGATTGCAACGAATAAATATCCTGGGTAAATGAAATAGAAGCAAATTAAAAGAATAACAAAAAAAAAAACAGAAAAATATCTTAAAGAAAAATATCTTTAAACCTACCTATCAATTGAATTTTAAGGAAGAGTGGTTTTCTACTGATGGAATTGTGAAAAGACTAATTGATCACACACTATAAAAGCTTGTAAGAAGAGATCTCATAAGACTAACCATATGGTGTGTTGGAACAGCCGTAAGGGTTCCAAATCTTCCATTGATGCGGCAAACTGCTACAACAAGAAAAGTGCTGCTCTAACACTGACAACTGCAACACCAATTCACAAAGCATCAATTATTTTCAGAGTAAACTAAATATTGAAAGCAATCTTATATTTTGAAAAGGGAGCACCAAACTTGTGCTTAGTTACACTAGATTTTTATTTCTCCTGGTTAATGGAATTTGGGATTAATCTTAAATTATTGAATACCTTTCCGATACCGGCTACTAAAAAGATCAAATCATCTTGCTTCAGGTTCAGAAGAACCTTGACCTGCTGCTGTTAAGTCATGCATAACCAAAATTCTAAACATTGTCTGCCAAAAAAATTTCAAGGTTAACAATCATATATATGTTACAATCTCTATTTGATATTTGTATTCAAAAGAAAAATAAACAGCTCAATACCATATAGGATTTCCTGCAAGAGGCAAGCCGGCTACTAATGCTGCAAGAATCCCAATACATATTAAAAGTTGATTAACAGATCCAAGCGCACCGCGAATTTCAGTTGGAGAAATCTGTTCATTGTAAGGAATCACCCAAGCAGTCAATATAAAATATATAAATAAGATCAGAAATGTTAAAATAATTTATAGCAGCAAAATATGTATCTATCAAATGCAAAATCTCAGCAACCAAATATCCATTGTCAAACAAACGCAATCTTTGTGTGTTGCTTGATCTTGACCACAACAGCCTTAACTGAAAAGCCTGTCAAAGTAAACTTTCATATATGACGACTCAGATACTAATCTTCCCCTACACCAATGCTTGGATTAGATGTCATGGTATCTGGTGGGTGCATCCCAACAAGGTGAAAAACAAGATTTGCTAAAATAAAGGATCAGATCACGACTCCAATTTCAAAAGAACATCTTTCACATAATAAAATTTGTTGTGCAACAATAATCCAAGTGTGTCTCCAAACTTTATGATAAAAGGTTAACAAATAAAGTATTCATATAAATCTCATCAAATGGAAGATAAGTGCAAAACAATAAAACATAACCCCTTTGCACAAATGAGTAAACAAAGTAGAATGATTATGACGAAGACAGAAATTAACTCAGCTCGGAGCAATATATAGTTTTTACTTCTTTGGGTAGTGTGTGTGTGTGTACGGACTAAAAAGAAAATGAAATTACCAGTGAAAGAAGGGGCTTCCAAATGTGACCAGATTCAAGACACGTTCACGAAAAGAGAACTAAACAGAAGAATTCCGACCAACAACACAAAAGCGATATAAATTCTCGGAAGAAGTTGATTAGATCCAAGCGCACCGCGAATTTCAGTTGGAGAAATCTGTTCATTTTAAGGAATCCTAAGGTTTACTTTGCTGCAGTTTACCAGCCTCAATTGAAATTAACTGAAAAATAAAAAAACTTAAAAAAAAAGAAAGAAAGAAAGAAATAGGCACCATACTCTGGTCTGCTCTACACGGAGCATATACCTTGTGTTCGCGACGAGCATTGAGCATGTTTGGCAGAAGGTACCTCTCCAGTGCGGTGAAAACCGCTGGGCAATACATCAATTGCAAGTCTTCGTACTCCTCCGCTTTGTGCTCCTTGTTCAGATTCAGCCTCAGCCTCAGCCTTGCTCGAAGAAACCAATGCCCTCGCAGTTGGATTCTCCTCCTTCGCCGCTGTAGAGCCGTTTGCGGCCGTCGCCGGGGACGGCGCCTCCGGGCGGTCGTTTTGTGACATTCTTCAAATCGTTTATTGTGGGAGCAATTGAATACGCCAGAGTTCGCACTTCACACCATGAAGATGCGAGAATCGGAGGGGTAAATTAGGGTTTTGTTGAATTGGATTCGGGGATTTAGGGTTTTATTATTAGTAGTATCTTGTTTTTCTTTCTGGGTGAAGTACTGAAGAAATGGCATAGATGAGAATGACGGTAAGAGTGGAGAGTGAGAGAGTCTCGCGAAGCTTTTGGCCAAGTTTTAGGGTTATTAGGATGCAGGGATATTGGGTTTGGGGTTATTATTTTTTTTTTTTTAAACATTTTGGCCACACTTTTAAAGTATGCCAAAAGAGTATTAGGATATGGCCACGTTTTATAAATGTTACTGTAATGAAATTTTGTTGTCACATTTTTAAAACGTTTCTGTTTTTCTTTATGGCTACGTTTTTGATGTGTGACAAAAAAAACATAGCCGTATCCCTAATCAATTGCCACCCTTACAAAAGCGTGGCCATTGATTCTTTTCGCCACGCTTTTGAAGCGTGACGAGAAAAAACGTGGCTGAATTTCTATTCAATCACTACCCTCACAAAAGCGTGGCCATTGATCACTTTTGACCACGCTTTTAAAACGTGGCAAAAAAACGTGGCCATAGGCCTTTTTTCTTTTAGTGAAGGTACTCACTTTTGCAATAGGAAGATAGAAGCACTACTCAAGCGATATGGGGTTCTACACAAGGTTGCAACCGCTTACCACCCCCAAACTAATGGCGAAGCGGAGGTGTCCAACCGAGAGATAAAGCAGATTTTGGAAAAAGTGGTGAATCCACAAAGAAAAGATTGGAGTTCTCGGTTGGGTGATGCATTGTGGGCATATAGGATGGCCTACAAGACTCCAGATGAGTCCCTTTCAGATTGTCTATGGGAAGGCGTGCCACCTCCCGGTTGAAATTGAATATAAGGCCTATTGGGCGGTCAAGCAATGCAACATGGACTTCACCAAAGCGGGCATAGCAAGGAAGTTGCAATTAGAGGAACTCGAATGTCTTAGGATTGAGGCCTATGAGAATGCAAGGATTCATAAGGAGAAGACTAAGACATTTCATAATCACCATATTTGCAAGAAAGACTTCCAAGAGGGTGATGAAGTTCTTCTATACAATTCAAGACTTAGATTCTTGCCCGAAAAGCTCCGTTCAAGGTGGGATGGTCCTTTTAAGGTGAAGGAAGTGAAGCCCTATGGAGTGGTTGAGCTATTTCACCCTTAAAGTGGTGCAACATTCAAAGTCAACGGACACCGGATAAAGAAGTATCATAGTTATAAGTCACCAAAGGAATTGGAGGTGTTCCTTCTTGAGGATGCACCCAGAGGAGGAGAGTCTTAAGCTCCTGACCTTCCAACTTAAGGACGTTAAAGAAAAGTGCCAGGTGAGAGACACCCCACCATGGTATGATCCTCCTTGTACATAATTTCTTGTGTAAGGTCCCACATTAGTTGGGGAGGGGAACGAAGCATGCCTTATAAGGGTATGGATAACTCTCCTTAGCATGACGCGTTTTGACGAGTGAGTGTGGGGGGGCTTCGGCTATCATCCCTATCGTCAAAGGCAAAACCGTGAGGCCTTGTGTGCCAAAGCGGACAATATCATGCTAGCGGGTGGTCTGGGCTGTTACAGATGGTATCAAAGCCGGAGCTCGGATCGATGTGCCAGCGAGGGCGCTGGGCTCCCTTAGGGGGATGGATTGTAAGGTCCCACATCGGTTGGGGAGGGGAACGAAGCATGCCATATAAGAGTGTGGATACCTCTCCCTAGCATGATGATGCAGTATTTATAACCCACACTTACTAACCGGCAAGTGCACCAGGTCGTACCAAGTAATACATTACGTGAGTAAGGGTCAATCCCACGAGGATTGATGGATCAAGCAACAATGATTGATTGATTGGCTTAGTTAGGCAAGCAGAAATTGGTTTTGATATTGAGATGTTTAAAAAGTTAAGTTTAAAAATATTATAAGGCAGGTACGCAAGTAATTAAGTTAAAAATAAAATATGGAAAAACAGTTAAGGCTTCAGAGTTATCTATTTTTTCGGATTAACTTTTCTTACTAACTATTTTAATTATGTAGGATTTAATTTATGACAAACTATATGTGACTAGACCCTAATTCCTTAGACCTTCCTAGTCTCCTCTAAAATTCATTAACTGCCAATTCCTTGGTCAATTAATTCCAATTAAAGGGTACATGATCAAATTCTAGTTTGCATGCCACAAAAACTCTAATTACCCAAAGAATAAAAGGATTATATGTCACGTATCCCATTAAATCCAGATAATTAGAGTTTAGGAGAATATGTTTTCAAGCTGTTGTTCAAGTATAGAGCTTTTCCAAGTTATACAAGAACTCAAATAGAAAGAGGGTCATACTTCCGTTCCACCCAAATTCATAAGATAAAGAACGAAAACAATTCTTAAATATAAATCCAAAACATAAATTAAAATAGAAAAAGTAATAAAATCAATCCATACAAATAGACAGAGCTCCTAACCTTAACAGTGGATGTTTAGTTGCTCATGGAATGTAGAATGTAAATTTTTATAGAATTCCCTAATGGAATCCCCCTAATGTAATGTACCTAATAGGAGAGAAGTCTTCCCTTTTTATAACTAATCCTAATTTATTTAAAATCTAATTTTTTAAATTAAGATAATATCTTTTCCTACTTTAAAATCAAATTTGAATTTAGATCAGAATTAACTAACTACTCCGCGTCTTGTAACGTGGGGATCACTTGGCTTCACTGGATCTGCGCCTAACTTGGGTGCTAAAATGGGGCCTAGAAATCACCCCCCAGCAGTTTCTACATTTTTTGCACGTGACGCATGTCACGCGTACGCGTCAGTCACGCGTACGCGTCGATAGTCTCTTCCGCAAGTCACGCGGACGCGTCGATCATGCGTTCGCGTCGCTAAGCAAATCTTCAAATCACGCATACGCGTCAGTCACGCGCACGCGTCTTCATGGAAAGCTCCAAATCACGCGTACGCGTCAGTCACGCGTACGCGTCGCTCCTCGCTGAAATCTCTTTTGATTCTTGAGCTGCAGGAACTCCATTGGTGGACGAAATTGTGATCATCAATAATGGCTCCAAAGACTTGGTGCTCTCAAACGTGAATCACACTTTATCACAACTCCGCACAACTAACCAGCAAGTGTACTGGGTCATCCAAATAATACCTTACGTGAGTAAGGGTCGATCCCACAGAGATTGTTGGTATGAAGCAAGCTATGGTCATCTTGTAAATCCCAGTCAGGCGGATTTAAATGTAATTGGATTAGATATTTAGAAGATAAATAAAATAGACAGGAAATAAAGATAAAGTTACTCATGTAATCCAATGGTGGGAATTTCAGTTAAGCGTATGGAGATGCTGTGTTCCTTCCGAATCTCTACTTTCTTATTACATTCATCCAAGCCTTCTTACTCCTTTCCATGGCAAGCTGTATGTAGAGCATCACCGTTGTCAATGGCTACATCCCATCCTCTCAGTGAAAAAGGTCCAAATGCTCTGTCACAGCACGGCTAATCATCTGTCGGTTCTCAATCAGGTTGGAGTAGAATTCCTTGATTCTTTTGCGTCTGTCACTAACGCCCAGCCTTCAGGAGTTTGAAGCTCGTCACAGTCATTCAATCCCGGAATCCTACTCAGAATACCACAGACAAGGTTAGACTTTCCGGATTCCCATGAATGCCGTCATCGATTCTAGCTTATACCACGAAGATTCTAATTAAGGAATCCAAGAGATATGCGCCCGGTCTAATGTAGAACGGAAGTGGTTGTCAGTCACGCGCGTTCATAGGTGAGAATGATGATGAGTGTCACGGATCATCACATTCATCAAGTTGAAGTGCAACGAATATCTTAGAACAGGAATAAATCGAATTGGATGGAATATAATAGTAATTGCATTGAAACTTGAGGTACAGCAGAGCTCCACACCCTTAATCTATGGTGTGTAGAAACTCCACCGTTGAAAATACATAAGTGAAAGATTCAGGCATGGCCGAATGGCCATCCCCCCAAAACGTGATCAATAGCCTCCTAAGATGAAGAATAAAATAAAACTGAGACCAAAGATGTCTAATACAATAGAAAACTATCCTATTTATACTAGACTAGCTACTAGGGTTTACAGGAGTAAGTATATGATGCATAAATCCACTTCCAGGGCCCACTTGGTGAATGTTTGGGCTGAGCTTGATCTATCCACGAGCTGAGGCTTCTTTTGGAGTTGAACGCCAAGTTGTAACGTGTTTTGGGCGTTCAACTCCGGTTCGTGACGTGTTTCTGGCGTTTGACTCCAGACAACAACATGGAACTGGCGCTGAGTGCCAGTTTACGTCATCAAATCACGAATAAAGAATGGACTATTATATATTGCTGGAAAGCTCTTGATGTATACTTTTCAACGCCGTTGAGAGCACGCCATTTGGAGTTTTGTAGCTCCCGAAAATCCATTTCGAGTGCAGGGAGGTCAGATTCCAACAGCATCAGCAGTCCTTTGCAGCCTCCTATCAGAGTTTTGCTCAGGTCCCTCAATTTCAGCCAGAAATTACCTGAAATCACAGAAAAATACACAAACTCATAGTAAAGTCCAAAAATGTGAATTTAGCATAAAAACTAATAAAAATATCCCTAAAAGTAACTAGATCATACTAAAAACTACCTAAAAACAATGCCAAAAAGCGTATAAATTATCCGCTCATCATCCATCAAATCCAGTCGAATGCTATCTAAAATAAAAAAATTTCAAAAGACTCAAAGTAGCATCTATATTGGCTAAAAGATAATTAATTCTTTATTAAACTCAACAATTTAGATGCAAATTCACTAGGAAAAGATAGGAAAGATGCTCACGCATCACAACACCAAACCTAAACTGTTGCTTGTCCTCAAGCAACCAAAACTAATATAAGCTTAGGATGTGAATTTGCATGAGAATGAGAGTTCGATTAAGCTCATGTCTCTTCTCATAGTGGGGTTTACAACTGCAATCCTGAATAGTTTTGGCATCTCACTCTCCTTTGAATCAGAAGAATGTTAATGTCATTCGGATTTAGAATCCAGATAATATTATGAATTCTCTGATCTTTTATACTTCAGTTTAATCCTTGAACACAGCAAAATTTACTTTAATTTTTATTTATTTATTTATTTATTCTTTTTTTTTCTTTGGTGCTTTACACCTTGAGCCTAGCCGTGACTTTAAATGTTTTGTCTCAAGAGTTACTTGACACCGAAACACCACAAGCACTTAACTGGGGAACTCTCTTTGAGTTCTGATTTTTCTTTCAATTACTCCCAGACAGTGGTGCTCAAAGCCTTTGGCATACTCTGTTAAACGCACTTGGTCTCGACTCTAAGTGTTCTGTCTCAAGGATTACTTGACACAATCACACCACAAGCATATGACTAGGGAAACAACTCTTTGAGCTTTTAATCATGTCCGACCTCCCTAGTCATTGATGCTCAGAGCCTTGGACCTTGCTTTTATTATTATTTATTTATTTATATAATGATTTTTTCTTTTGCTGTTTCTTTTGCTTCAAGGATTAAATTTTTGTTTATTTCAGAGAAGTCATAATAATTCTCTAAATTCCTGTTCCTTATACATCAACATCCCTTGATTCAAATTCAAATATGCACTGTTCATATCATGCATTCGAAAATCACAGAAAATACCACCACATTTAAGTAAATAAGACTATTCTTAGAATTAAACTCAATTTCTCATGCAATACATCACTTTTTTTTCTTTTCTTTTTGGATTCAAGTTAAGTGAGTGGTACATGAAACATCTTTTCAGCATAAAAAAAGAAAACTAAACTAGTCCTAGGATTCTAACTAATAAAGGATCATGCAACAAACAACACAAAATAGCAGAAAACCGGAACATAACATAGAAAAAGAAGGAAGGAATAAAAAATATGAAAGGAACTCAACCACCTTAGTTATCCTAGTGGTCGTTTTATTCTTCAGGTTGTGCTCCTCAGTGAAGATGATTCGCCTCCCTCTTTGGTGCCATAGGAATAAATAGAAAAACCCTTAAGCGAAGCGTCAACACCAAACTTAAAGGTTTGCTTGTCCTCAAGCAAAGAATTACTGAAAATAGAAAGAGATAAATATTATGAGGAAAGAAAAAGAAAAATAAAAGGATAAAAGAACGAGAGGATTAGGATTAGAAGAGAGGAGAAAGAAAACTGGGCGGCAAACTAGTGCGGCGCAAGCGACGCGAACGCGTGCATCACGCGTTCGCGTGGGTCGCGAAATTTCCATAATGACGCGTAAGCGTCAAGCACGCGTCCGCGTGCCCTGGGTTTTGTACGATTCGCGCGAAGCCAGCAGCGCGCCCGCACGACTTTCTATTTGCATGGCTTAGGAACCAATATTTCATACGACGCGTTCGCGTCATGCACGCGAATGCGTGGATGGCCATATGTGCAATTGACGTGGACGCGTCAGTCACGCGTCCGCGTGACCAAATTTGTGATTTTAACACACTTCTTGCCCCAAGCCAGCACAACTCTCTGCCCAAACACTCTTTTACGTCGATTTTGCAGGTCACACGTCTGCGTCAGTGGCGCGCCCGCGTGGACGGCGAAAATCACAAACGACGCGAACACGTGGGGTACGCAATCGCGTGGGCTTGTTTGTGCGAAAGACTCCATTCTTGCGCCACTCCCGCGTAACTCTCTGTTCATTTTTATTTTTCACGCACACCCCTTTGACGCGTACGTGATAAACCCCATTTGTAGGGTTTATCTTGTATTGATTTTAGGGGATTTTATAACCTTTTACCCACATTTATCCATTGAAATAACATGGTTTTATAACTTCTCCTTTAATTGTGTTTAAGAGTGAAAACATGCTTTTTAGGTCTTAAAATAGCTAAATCTAATTCTCCTTGATTCCATTAGATGCCTTGATATGTTTGTTAAGTGATTTAAGGTTTAGGAGGCAAAGATTGGATCGAGGGAATGAAGAAAGAAGCATGAAAAGTTGGAGAACTCATGAAGAAATGAAAGAACCGGAAAGCTGCCAAGCCGACCTCTTTGCACTTAAACGACCATAACTTGAGCTACAGAGTTCAAATGATGCGGTTTCAGTTGGGTTAGAAAGCTAACATCCGGGGCTTCGAAACGATATAAGATTTGCCATAGTTGCTACACGTATGGTGGCGCGCACGCGCAAAGTACGCGCACGCGCCGTTGCTGCCACCTGGTTCACTTAAAGCAAAACGTGGCCAGCGAATTCTAAAGCCTTGTGGGCCCAATCCAACTCATTTCTGATACTATTTAAGCCAAGGATTGAAGGGGGAATGAACATACTTTACATACTTTTAATCATTAGCTTAGTTTAGTAGTTAGAGTTAGTTTCTAGAGAGAGAAGCTCTCACTTCTCTCTAGAATTAGGATTAGGTTTAGATTAGAATTCTTAGATCTAGATTTTAATTCATCTTCTTCTACTTTTATCTTCTCAATTCCTTGTAGTTACATTCATTCTTCTTCCATTCCTTTGTTGTAATTTCCTTTATGTTGTTCTTATATTTTGTTGTGGATCTACTTTTGTTCCTCCTATTCTCTTTCAATTCAATTAGAGGTAATTCATAATAATTGTGCTCATTTGATTTGTTGTTGTTTAATTCCTTGCAATTGAGTAGTGTAGATTTACTTTTCTTGCAATTTTACTATGCTTTCCTTTTATGCCTTCCAAGTGTTTGATGAAATGCTTGGTTGGATTTTAGAGTAAAATTTTATACTCTTGGCTTGGAAAGGTAACTTAGGACCTCTTGAGTTACTAATGTCCAAGTGATTGATGATTGGGAGCCATTGACTCTAGTTCTCACTAATTGAATTAGTGGAGAGTTAGGACTTATGGACTAGGATTGATATAGCTCATTTGACTTTCCTTTACTACTAGTTAGAGGATGATTTAATGAGATTAATCCTTGCCAATTCTCATATTGTGGTTAGTGATTAGGATAGAGATCCTTGACCACCAACCCTTGCCAAGACCTTTTTAGCCATTAGTTTACTTTCTTGCCATTTATCTTTCATGTTTCTTATCACAACCCCAAAAAAATAACTCATAACCAATAGCAAGACACTTTATTGTAATTCCTAGGGAGAACGACCCGAGGTTTGAATACTTCGGTTTATAAAATTAGGGGTTTGTTACTTGTGACAAACAATCTTTTGTATGAAAGGATTTTTGATTGGTTTAGAAACTATACTTGCAACGAGACTTCAATAGTGAAATTCTATACCGTCAAAAATTCAATCATCAGTACGCGTCAGCGACGCTTGCGCGTCGTGTGCACGTTTTTTATTTTTTATTTTTTTATTTTTTATTTTTTATTTTTTTTATAGCTTGAGGTGTTCGGTTCCTGTGATAAAAATAGCTGCATGATCAGAAAATTAGTAAGAATTCAATAAAAATAAAATAAATGAGAAAATAAATAAGGATACGAAAAAGAACGATCATACCACGGTGGGTTGTCTCCCACCAAGCACTTTTAGTTAAAGTCCTTAAGTTGGACATGTGGTGAGCTCCTTGTCATGGTGGCTTGTGCTTGTACTGATCCAGGAATCTCCACCAATGTTTGTAATTCCAATGGTCACCGGGATCCCAAACTAGGCGCCTAATGCCTTTGAGCAAGTTGAAGCAAGTGACAAGGCCCAATGGGTGTTGGTTGTGGGAATGAATTCCATGGTCTCAAATCTTGCTTTTACACCCGTCTTCTTGTGTATCACCATTGTTCTCGCTAGGTAGCAAGCGGTCTGAATTCTCACAGAGGCATCCAAACAACCTTCTAGATCCATTCAATTGAGCTCTATACCAATCATTGCACTTCAATTTGGAGTATGCAACCATATTGAACCTTGCGTGACAACTCTTGCCACTAACCATCTTCCTCTTACTCTTAATGCCACAAAGAGCTCTAAGTTGACCATCCGTCTCTAGTAGCCCATATTCAAGTGGGAAGGTAAGGTTTAAGGATAGGAATTTTACCCACTTGAATGTTGTATTGGATGGTGATGGCTTTGGAAGAGGTCTTGCAAGCTCCACTCCCTTGTGTTCTTCTTTGAATTCTTCCACCTCTTTGCAAGCTTCCTCAATTTCAACCTCTTCCTCTTGGTAGCTGTCTTCTAATTCAATTTCTTTTTCATTGCTTCCCAAGGGCATGGGAGGTTGTGCATCTTCCTCCTTTGTAGGTGCATCTTCATCTTTTGCTTTTGCATCTTTCTTTTCTTCTATGTGTGAGGATGGAAAATTCTCTAGTTCACTGGAGTATAAACTCCTTTGATTGATTTCCTCACTTTCTTCCATAGGATCTTGCATTATATCTCTTGAAAAGGAATTTGCTTGCTCCTCTTCCCGTGACTTGATAATTGACTGCACATGTTTCTCTATATTTTTGACACTTGTCTTTATATCATGTAGGCATTCTTTCATGAGGAGCTCAAGATCTGATGGTATTTGAGATGAATAAGGAGATGGTGGCTCTTGGTATGCATAAGAAGGAGATGCTTGTTCTTGATATGAATAGGGAGATGGTGGATCTTGGTATGGGTAGAAAGATGATGGTTCTTGATATGGATAGTGAGATGGTGGTTCTTGGTACGAATATGGAGATGGTGGTTCGTGGTATGAATATAGAAGAGGTGGCTCATGATAGTTGGAACATGGAGCATTGAAGTTTCTTTGGTTTTGACTTTGCCAACCAAAATTTGGATAGTTCCTCCATCCACCATAATATGAATCACTACTTGGGTGTGAGTAGTAACCCACTTGATCTCTCTCCATTATTTTTCCTCAGCACAAAACACCAAAAAGGATTAAACGCACCACGTGGTAAATAGGAAAGCAAAGAAGAAAGAACAGAATTCTAAGAATTAAAATAAAAATAACTGATAGACACCAAACTTATTTTTAGAAATTAAAAAAAAATATTGGTGCTATTTATTTAATTTCTTTTTTAAATAAATAATAAAAAAAATTTTCGAAAATTTAAAATTTAATTAAAATATTTTTTTTTGAAAATCAAGTAAAAAAAAACGAAACAAGGGAAGGGGGAGTAAACGAAAAGGAAAAGTAAAGAAAAAGAAAAAAAATAACGTAAAGGACAAAAGAAAAAATTAACGTAAATAATAAAAAAAATAACGTAAATTTTTTTTCGAAAATTTAAAGCAAAATTTTTTTAAATAAAATTAAAATTAAAACGCCTAAACTAAGCAATCAAACAACTAATAGTTGTTAATCACAATCAATCCCCGGCAACGGCGCCAAAAACTTGATGCGGTATTTATAATCCACACTTACTAACCAGCAAGTGCACCGGGTCATACCAAGTAATACCTTACGTGAGTAAGGGTCGATCCCACGAGGATTGATGGATCAAGCAACAATGATTGATTGATTGGCTTAGTTAGGCAAGCAGAAATTGGTTTTGATATTGAGATGTTTAAAAGGTTATGTTTGAAAATATTATAAGGCAGGTACGCAAGTAATTAAGTTAAAAATAAAATATGGAAAAACAGTTAAGGCTTCAGAGTTATCTATTTTTTCGGATTAACTTTTCTTACTAACTATTTTAATTATGTAGGATTTAATTTATGGCAAACTATATGTGACTAGACCCTAATTCCTTAGACCTTCCTAGTCTCCTCTAAAATTCATTAACTGCCAATTCATTGGTCAATTAATTCCAATTAAAGGGTACATGATCAAATTCTAGTTTGCATGCCACAAAAACTCTAATTACCCAAAGAATAAAAGGATTATATGTCACGTATCCCATTAAATCCAGATAATTAGAGTTTAGGAGAATATGTTTTCAAGCTGTTGTTCAAGTATAGAGCTTTTCCAAGTTATACAAGAACTCAAATAGAAAGAGGGTCATACTTCCGTTCCACCCAAATTCATAAGATAAAGAACGAAAACAATTCTTAAATATAAATCCAAAACATAAATTAAAATAGAAAAAGTAATAAAATCAATCCATACAAATAGACAGAGCTCCTAACCTTAACAGTGGAGGTTTAGTTGCTCATGGAATGTAGAATGTAAATTTTTATAGAATTCCCTAATGGAATCCCCCTAATGTAATGTACCTAATAGAAGAGAAGTCTTCCCTTTTTATAACTAATCCTAATTAATTTAAAATCTAATTTTTTAAATTAAGATAATATCTTTTCCTATTTTAAAATCAAATTTGAATTTAGATCAGAATTAACTAACTACTCCGCGTCTTGTAACGTGGGGACCACTTGGCTTCACTGGATCTGCACCTAACTTGGGTGCTAAAATGGGGCCCAAAAATCACCCCCAGCAGTTTCTACGTTTTCTGCACGTGACGCATGTCACGCGTACGCGTCGATAGTCTCTTCCGCAAGTCACGCGGACGCGTCGGTCACGCGTCCGCATCGCTAAGCAAATCTTCAAATCACGCGTACGCGTCAATCACGCGCACGCGTCGCCATGGAAAGCTCCAAATCACGCGTACGCGTCAGTCACGCGTACGCGTCGTTCCTCGTTGAAATCTCTTTTGATTGTTGAGCTGCAGAAACTCCATCAAATCCAGTCGAATGCTACCTAAAATAAACAAAATTTCAAAAGACTCAAAGTAGCATCTATATTGGCTAAAAGATAATTAATTCTTTATTAAACTCAACAATTTAGATGCAAATTCACTATGAAAAGATAGGAAAGATTCTCACGCATCACATGATGCATTTTGACGAGTGAGTGTGGGGGATTTCGGCTATCATCCTTATCGTCAAAGGCAAAACTGTGAGGCCTTGTGTGTCAAAGCGGATAATGGCGTGCTAGCGGGTGGTCTGGGCTGTTACAATTGGCGCACCATGGTTAGAGGGCACATCATGGATTTCAGCCCGGAGAGTGTGAGGATGGCGCTATAGTTACCACCATCCGAAGAGAGGATCCTCAATCATACACTGGAAGGGTCAATACTGACCAACGGTTGGATCAAGTTCTAGCTGACATTTGCCTCCCCGAAGCTTAGTGGAGGAAGAATTCTAAAGGCAAGCCATACCAGCTGGGTAGGCATGACCTTAAGCCAGTAGCAAGGAGATGGTTGGAGTTTATCCAACGCTCCATCCTTGCTACAGTAATCGTTCTGAGGTTACAATCGAGCGGGTAATGATGATTCACTGTAATATGCTCGGTAATGAAGTGGAGGTGCACGAGGTGATCCTTCAAGAGTTCTACAGAATAGCTGACAAGTCCTCCACTACTGCGAGACTAGCTTTCTCTCATCTTATCTACCGCCTATATGCAGCAGCTGGAGCTCACATTGATGGAGATACCCTGATCGTAGTTGAGAGGTTGATCACAATAAAGGGTATGGAGCATGCTAGAGAGCTCGGACAGGGACTGCAGTAGGAGCTAGTTCCACCGCCTCCACAGGATCTTTTGGAGATGCCTCAGGGAGTTTACTTTCCTCCCTATGACACATCTATAGGGGAGCTGACATCATCAGTTGATCAGCTGAGGCTAGAGCTTCAGGATCATGTTGCACTCCTCCATCAGATGATGGAAGAGCAGAGTAGACAGAGGCGTGATATAGAGGAGCTTAAGCACTCTAGAGGATTCCCGGAGGGAGCAGCAACCACCATCACTAAGGTGGTTGAGTTTCATTCTCCCTTCCCTTATTTTATGTCTGTTTTTCAGTATTTCATTCTATTCTTTTCTTAGTTTGTATGATCAGTATTAGGATTTCCTTGCTTTCTAGTTTAGTTATTTATTTCAGTATTTTTTGTTTATTTTAAAAAGAGGTCTCATGTATTGTGCACTAAGCTTGAACAAAAATCAAAAGAAAAAGAAGCAGCAAAATGCATGAGATTTTGAGTATATATTGCGTGTTCTAGTTACTTGGATATGATGACACTATCTCTGTTTCTGAATGTATGAATTAACTGTGCATATTTGATTTTGGAGTTAAGAATATTGGTTCTTGAGGAATGGGAACTTAGAGAAGTATTATTGATTCTCCCAATTAAAAAAAAATTGATTCTTGAAGCAAAAGAAGCAGCAAAAAGAATTGAAAAGAAAATGTCAAAGCCTTTGAGCATCAATGGTTAGGAGGGTCAAAACTGATCTAAAGCTCAAAAGAGTGGTTTTCCCTAGCCATATGCTTGTGGTGTGAAAGTGTCAAGTAACCCTTGAGACTGAACACTTAAAGTCCTGACCCATTGCTGTTACAGAGTATGCCTAAGGCTCTGAGCACCACTATCTGGAAGAAAAAGCATGAAAAACTCAAACTCAAAGAAGTTTCCCAGTTAAGTGCTTGTGGTGTTCTTGTTTCAAGTCAAGCTTGAAGACAAAACACTTAGAGTCACGGCTAGACTCAAGGTGCAAAGAAAAGAAGAGTTGTGTTCAAGAATCAATTAGAGCCTAAAGAAGAGAATCTATAATATCATCCGAGTTCTAGCTACAAAGGATACTAATATCTCTGAGCTTCAAAGGATAGTGAGATGCCAAATCTATTCAGAATTAGAGTGTCATAAGCCCTATTCAGTAACTAGACCTAAGCTTAAATGATAACTCAAGTCTCAGACATTTTCTCTTCTTGGTCCTATATTATTTTGGTTGCTTAAGAACAAGCAACAATTTAAGTTTGGTGTTGTGATGCGTGAGCATCTTATACCCTTTTTCTTAGCATTTTTCAGTTGTTTTTAGTTAGATTTTATTTAGTTTTACTTGATTTTAGTGCAAAAAATCCCTTTTGGATGCTACTTTGAGTTGTTTTGGTGTTTTTTATGATTTCAGGTGAAATTCGGAGCAATTGATAGAGTTTGGAGCTAAAAGGGAAAATGCTGGAAGCACCCTCCTTAGGCGCTAAACGCCCACCTGCCATTTAGCGCCAGCAGGGGACCTAGAGCCAGAAGCGCATGCTTCCGTTGGGGCGTTAAATGCCCATGCCCAAATTGGCATTTAATGCCAACAGCAGGCCGGATTCACCCGCTCTTTAGGCTTTCAAGTGGATTTAGCATTTTTTAGTTTTATTTTATTTTCTTTTTGTAATTTTTATTTACAAACAATATCTTTTAGTCTTAGGATTTATTATTCTATTTTATTTCCGTATCAAATTAGGTTAGTATATTAGGCAAAAGATCACTTGTGATTCAGATCTTCTTCCTTCCGCACTTTTCAGAACCCTATTTTTTCTGTAAGTATAAGCAACTAAACCTCTTGGTTAAGGTTAGGAGCTCTGTTTATTTCTATATACTAGAACTATTATTCTTCTATTTTAATTAGTGTTTTGATTCAATTCTAAGGATTGTTTTTGTTCTTAATCTTATGAATTTTGGTGGAACGAGAGTATGACCCTTATTCTACATGAGTTCTTGTGATTCTCGAGAGAGTTATCTCGCTTGAACTACAACTTGAAAACAAATTCCTCCTAAATTGCTAATTACATGAACTAATTGGGATACGTGACATATAATCCTGTTAGCTTTGGGTAATTAGGGTTTTTGTGGCCATAAACTAGTTTTTGAACTTAACCCTCTAATCATAATTAAGTGACCACGAGAGTGGCGGTTAATGAAGGTTAGAGGAGGCTAAATCACTAAGAGATTAGGGTTTAGACATTGACAGTTTGCCATGGAATGAATCATGCATTGTTAAAATAGTGTAAGAATTTTTAATCTGAAAAGATAAACATCTCTGAAGCCTTAACTATTTTCTCATTCTATTTTCACACCAAACCCTTATTGTTCTCTTTACTTGCTTATCTACTGTTTTTATGCGAATTTACTTACTAGCCCTTTTTCTGATTCACTTGACTAAGTCCAACCTAACGACCATTGTTTGCTCAGTCCGACATTCCTCGTGGGATTGACTCTCACTCACCTGAGGTATTACTTGGATGACCCAGTGCACTTGCCGGTTAAGTTGTGCGAAATCCCAATTCGCGCACCATGTATGGGAGTGCAACCACGGGTTTAATCAAGATTTTCAAAAATCTCATGAAACTGCTATTACCACGCCGCCTCTTCCTTCCTCTTTATTTCACAGGCCACAACCAACTTCACAAGCTTAAGCATTACTGGCAGCAGTACCACCTCCAACCTGACTCACAGACAAAGCATGGTATTTGGATACTAGCACTTTCCATTACTTGACCTTTGAGGAGAATAACTTGGTTGCAGGCTCAGAGTATGAAGAAATGGAGCAAGTCTTCACAGGTAATGGCCAAGGTATGAATATAAATAGCATTAGCAAAATTGTTATATTCCATGAATCAAGCCCTCAATAATTTAAACTGCTTAACCTCTTACATGTCCCAACCATCACCAAGAACCTTATAAGTGTGGCCAAGTTTGCATTGGATAACCAAGTGTTCTTTGAATTTTACCCATTTGACTGCTTTGTGAAATCTCAGGAGACCAGGAAAGTGCTGCTAAAAGAATCCCTTAGAGGTGGTCTCTACAAGTTTGATAACATTGGAGTGCTTGCAAGGGCAGCACAACCTGGCAGAATGGTAAGGCACAACCAAAATAAATAATTAAGTAACACACATACACTTCATTGTCCATCAAACCAAACCACAACCTTAGATAGAGTCTGTAATGTCACTATCTCTGATTGTATTCTCTTAAATTTAGAAGGTTTAGGGGCAGCAGCCAATGGTGCTAGCTCCAATAAGTCAGTCTTTCAAGTAAATGTATGGCACCAAAGATTAGGTCATCCAGTTGTTGATGTGATTGAAAGAGTTTTAAAACAATGTAATGTTGACACTAACGAATTGAATAAAAGCTCAAAGAATACTTTGTGTAATGCATGCTGTGAGTGTAAACATCATAATCTCCTTTTTTTCTAACTCCACAACAGCTTATAATGCTCCATTGGAACTGGTTTATTCCGATCTTTGGGGTCCAGCCCCTACTACCAGCATTTCTAGATCCAGATTTTACATTATTTTCATAGATGCTAAGACTAGATACACGTGCATATACCTTCTGAACGACAAAGCACAATCGCTTCAAGCTTTCAAACGGTTTAACTTCTCATGGAAAATAAAATTGGCCACAAAATAAAGACTATTCAAACTGATAATGAAAAAGAATACACTTCGCATGCCTTGACACAGTTCCTCATAGAGAATGGTATTGCTCACTGACTTAGTTGCCCCTACACACATCAACAGAATGGACGTGCCAAAAAAAACATAGACACATAATAAAGACTGCCCTTACACTTCTATCTCAAGCATCCATGCCTCTAAAATTTTGGGATGAGGCATGCCTCACTGCTACACACCTTATCAATATGCTTCCCTCGCCTGTCACTAATCAGAAGTCTCCTTTTGAATTGTTGCACAACAAAGCACCAGATTATAAATTTCTAAGAATTTTTGGCTGCTCCCATTACCCGCAACTTAGACATTATAACACTCACAAGTGTCTATTTCTTGGGTACTTCTCATAACACAAGGGCTACAAAGTCTCTCACCCTCTAGGAAGCTCTACATCTCCAGGAATATTTTGTTTAATGAAGAAGAATTCCCTTATCAAAGCATTTTCTTTAACAAACAACCAACCCTCAAAGATTCAGTTCTACATCTATCACAACCAACCTCAATTCTTATAGAAATTACCTATACCACATCAACATAACTAGCAAATCTTACTCCTCACTCACCACAACAGTCTAACAATGCAGTTAACCAAGTGTCTGGTACAGACCCTTCAGTCACAACACCCTTACACCAAGTCATTCAACCTACACCAGCCTCACCTTCCCAACCTTTGCCTCCACAACCGCCTCTCACACCTCAGTCCAACTTTGTTACTAATGCTATTTGTATTGATACATATCAATTAGCTGTTAATTCTTGTGACTTTACTTCTACTTTTGTGTTTCTCTTGAGAAGTGCAGAGTTAATTGAAGAACTACTTGAGGAAACTACTGCTGCATTAGTCCCCAATGTAGGCAAAGTACACTCTATGATCACAAGAGGAAGAGCTGGTATTTTCAAACCAAAGGTGTACAACTTGTAGCTTCCTCACTTGAACCTAGATCTTACACAAACTGAACCAACATTAGTAGCTCAAGTTCTACACTCTTCTCGTTAGAAGGCAGCAATGGACAAAGAGTATGCGACTCTATTGAAATGTAAAACGTGAAAATTGATGGATGCATCCTTAGGCATTGAACCCATTGGTTGTAGGTGGGTGTTTCAGGTGAAACGAAAGTCTGATGATTTCGTTACTCCGACTGGGTAGCTGATCCAATTGTTAGGAAGTCCACTACTGAGTTTTGTGTCTTTCTGGGTTCCAATCTCATTTGCTGGTCCAGCTGCAAACAAGTCTCAGTGTCCAGGTCTAGCATAGAGGCAGAGTTGTGTGTCTTAGTTGATGTCATGGCTAATACTATTTGGATACAAAAGCTCTTGTATGAGATGCATCTGTCTCCAGGTCCTTCTCCTACATTTTTTTATGATAATCAAAGCATTGTCTTCATGAGTGGAAATCCAATTCTGCATAACCAATCCAAACATTTTGAGATTGACCAGCACTTTGTACACAATCGAGTAGTCCAACAGCAAGCACATGTAGTTTATATACTATCATATGATCAAATTGCCGATTTACTTATAAAGTCGGTGTCTCAAAATACCTTTCTTCATTTTTGGCTTAATTTGAGGTTGGTTGAGCAACCATCCCTCAATTTGAGGGAGGAGGGAAGATGTTAGACATAGCGGTAAAAAGGAAAAATAAGAGCTAAAAATAGTGTTAGTTTATGACCATGACAGTTAATAACAAGGGATAAGTACTTTTTTCGTCCCCAAGGTCTGGGGTCAAAATCAAAATCGTCCCCAACCTTTTTTTCTTATTAAAATCATCCTCAACGTTACAAAACGTTATAAAATCGTCCTTTTTACAAAAAATAATAATACTTTGACAATTTTACCCTTAAAACAAAAATAAAAATAATATTAAAAAAAAAAGAAAAACCCCACCCCACCCCACTCCTAGCCTCTTCGGTCTCTCCCTCCCCCCCCCTTCATTCCCAAAATTTTACCTTCCTCCTAAAGGACTTGAAGGACTTGAAGGAGATCGTGGAAGCCATTAAAGAGAGCTTTGATAAAGGGGGGTGGCTCTGTTCGACGGTGATGGTGTTGGATCTTAGTGGCGGCGGCGACGGCAGAGGCACGGCGGTGGCTGAGCACGGGTTTTCCCTCACTCTCCTCTGCTCCCGAGCTCTCTCTCTCTCCTCAGATCTCGCTTGCTCTCTTTCTCCTCTGGCTCTCTCTTCCTCCAGTGACCACCACGGC
The DNA here is from genome assembly GCF_014773155.1 of Arachis stenosperma. NCBI lineage: Eukaryota > Viridiplantae > Streptophyta > Magnoliopsida > Fabales > Fabaceae > Arachis > Arachis stenosperma. The sequence continues at coordinate 103,370,030 of NC_080379.1, read as the reverse complement.
GCACCCACCACCGCTTCTTCTTCTTCTGTGAACTAGATTTTTTGTGAAATCTCTGAATTTTCGGTGAAATTTGTTATGGAATATTGTTATTGCTAAATTTTTTGAATTTTCTGTTGAATTTTTTGGATTTCTGGATTTCTTCTGTTTCTGAATTTCTGAATTTTTGAATTTCTTCTGTTTCTGGATTTCTTGAATTTTCTGTTGATGATGATGATGACCATGAAGAAAGGGGCATGAGGAAGGGGGATGGAAGATTACAGTGAGAGGGTGAGGGGGTGGGGAGGGTTATGGTGATGGGGTGAGTGGTGAGGGGTGAGAGGTTACGGTAAGAGGTGAGGGGATGAAGAAGTGGGGTGAGGGGGTGGGGAGGGTTACGGTGATGGAGTAATGGGGTTAGGGGGTGAGGGAATGGGGTGAGGGTGGGGGGTTACGGTGAGGGAGTGGGATGAGGGAGTGGGGTGATGGGGTGGGAAGGGTTACGGTGATGGGGTGATGGGGTGAGGGGGTGAGGGAGTGAGGTGAGGGGTGGGGGGTTACGGTGAGGGGCTTGATGTTGATGGTGGTTGTGGTGGTGGTGATGGTGGTGTTGATGGTGGTTGTGGCAGTGGAGGTGGTGGGGTGAGGAAGGTAAAGAGGAGAATGATGATGATGAGGGTATTTTGGTCAAAAAATTCGAAAAAGGACGATTTTATAACGTTTTGTAACGTTGAGGATGATTTTAATAACAAAAAAAGGTCGGGGACGATTTTGATTTTGACCCCAAACCTTGGGGATGAAAAAAGTACTTATCCCTAATAACAATTAGTAATTTAGTTGAATTAACAATTCTATTGAAAAATAGTTACAAAAATAGAGCATGTGATTGTTATGACTAGAACCTTAGGTTAGTGTAAATACTAAGCTACAGTATAATAAATATCAGATGTGATTATTTTTAATGATCTTCATAATGAAATCATTAATCTCTCCCACGCTTCCTCTCTTACTCTCTCACTCTCTCACTCTCTCTTTCTCATTCTTTTATTTCTACTCTATTTTCTGATTCTCAAAGAGCCTCTAATACAGTTTATTGATGGCAAAACGATTTCTTTAACTCGTTTAGCCTGTGATTCGTAGTTTTTCTCTTTTTTTTTAGACTTTAAACTTCCATGTAATTAAAAAAAAAAAAAAAACTTCCTCCTTATTTGGTTGCTTTCTTATTTTCCCCGATTCGGTGGTTTTCCTTGACCATTTACCATTTCTACCATTTTTTTTTTCAAACAAGCAGTCATGGAATAGAATCTGTTCATAGGAAGTAACGTTCTAGTCACGTCTCCAGAGATAATATTGTGTTCTAGAATGTTAGTAGGTCCTGGATCTTTTTATTAGTATTAAAAACACAACCTTACTAATAATATTCCGTATTTCAAATTGTTATTGCATCAACTTCAAATTTTATAAAAGATCCAACTGACTTTTGAGTCTATATCAAATCAGCTGGTTTCAATTTGGGACATGAACAGCCTACTGACAACTAATAAGTCTATTCTTTGTCTAGTACAATGTTTTTTATTTTTTAATTTTTTGTTTATGAGAGTGCCTTCCAAGTTACAATTATTGAATAGGAGTACTATTCCTATGAAAAATATCAGAATTTTTGTAATTTTTTTACAAAATTAACTGATGTCAATAAGACAGTACCTATTAACTAATTGTGACTAAAAGTTAATTACATATTTTATTATCTAGATTTTTAATTATATTTAAATTTTATAATTTCATCACAAGTATTATAGGAGAAATATATCAAAACTTGAATACAAAAGAAAAAGAGGGGGTGTGTATATTTATATATATAGAATCCTAAAAAGTTATATATAAACATAGAAAAACCACCAGCAGCCATATCCCAGGTATGGTGGACAACAGAATCGAATTTTAAAATAATAATAATTTTTAATATTAAAATAAGATAAAATTTACAGATACCTTATAAGAACAACGGTAGAAAATGAAATTCAATAAAAAAGTAATAAAATAAGGTGAAATATATGGTAAAGATGTTGTTTTAAAGATGTGCTTATGTGGCAAAATCTAAACCACACATTCTAAAACCACACTTTTAACTTAAAACCGTAGCCCTTTACAAAGAAAAGCGTCACCTAATGGAAAAAAAGTAAATTAGAAGATTTAAGAGAAGAAATAATTAAATTATCAAAACTAATAGATCAAAAATTAATGATTTTAACCAATGTTAATTGTAATGACACTGAATTCTTAAAATCAATACAAAATGATTTTTCTCAAAATCTTTATTTTACTATAAGTTTTATTGAGGGACTTCAAAAACCTGAAAAAACTTATTTTTCACATGGAATTTCTAAAAAATGCTACCATGGAAATGATTCCCCAGATCTTCATCATACTTTTAACCCACAATTAAATTCTATAGTAGATATGCTTGAAGAAATATTAGTATCTATAAAATTTCAAAGAAATAAGGAAAAAGAGAATCCCAAAGAAGAAAATTTTCAAAATATAATCAACATAACCGAGTTAAAAGTAAAACCACCATTGAAATTATGAATATTGAAGAAAAACTAGAAGAAGTTACAATGCTTTTTAAACAATTAAAAATGGCTCAAGAAAATAATATTATGGAACATGGTTTTCAAATAGAAGAAGAATTAGTAAATGATGAAAATATAGAAAATGAAGAACACATTCTAGACTATTCAAGTGACGAAGAACCAGCAATACCAATACAAGTAAAAAATGAAGCTGGAACATCTAAGGATAATCAATCTCAATTTAAATGGGAAACAGGTTTTGATAATTATGCTTTTAAAAAAGGATTTATAAATAAAGATTCAAAATATACAAAAATACCATCAAAATATGTTCCTAAAACCCAAGAAATAGAAGGAGAAAGAATGCTCGATTTAGACTGCAAAAAGAACGAAAAAGAAATTTTCGAAAACTGGTTGAATTCCTTCTTATTAGAAGCCTTTACTAATCCAAAACTTAGTGAATTGTCTGGAAGAGACATTTGGAATTACATAGGATTTCATACTAAAGGAACTATAAGAGATTATATGACATCAATAGAAAACCAAATAATAAAAGAATTAGAAACAAAAACAACAGCTTATGATAAGATATTATATATAATGATGATTCTATATAAAGAATTTTTTGGAAAAAATATTATAGATCATAGACAAGAAGTCTATAATAAAGAATATCAAGAAGCAAAAAACCATTTAGCTAATATTCAGATATATGATTTATGTAATGTGGAGTCTTATATATGTGAATATAGAATACATTATTACAAATTAAAAGAAGAAGATAAAAATCATTATCTCAGTATGTATATAACAAAACTTCCATATCCTACTAATGAATTTATAATGGGAAGATTTATAAGAGAAATAAATAGAGGAACAATTGAAAATAATTTTGGTGGAGCAACCTCTGCAATAAGAGAGGAAATAAAAGAACGTTGTATGCAAGAAGCAACTCAAAAAAGATTTGCAAATATAATTAGAATTTGCTGTCAGGATAATGAAGAGATACCTCAAAATATGGTCTTAATAAAAATTTTCAAAGAAAAAGAAAATATCAATTTAGAAGAAGAAAATACTATCCAAACTGGAGAAAAAAGAGATATTTTAGGAAAGAAAATAACAATAAAAACAAAAGACAAAGAAATAACTATTGCCTGAATAAAAAAGAAAATTGTAAATGTTGGTATTGCCAAGAAGAAGGACACTACGCAAATGAATGCCCAAAAAAGAAGGATAAAAAGGATCTTACTAAACAAATAGAAATTGCTAAGTCTTGTCTCATGGAACCATTAGAAGAATCTGATGATAACTTAGACTATATTTTTGAATATGTCTCAGAAACAGACTCAGAGATTGAGTAATAATGCTACATTTATTACTATAAAAATAACAGAAAAATTTATAAATGCTTTCATAGATTCTGGAGCAACACAATGCTTTGCTAGTTCAAATATAAAACTTGATTGGAAAAAATTAAAGAAACCATTAAGAGTTAGAATAGCTGATAAATCAATACATAAAATTGACCAAAAAGCAGAGATGGTTGAAATTTTTATTCAAAATTATAGATTCATTGTTCCATCTATATATATGTTAGATTCTGGAATGGATTTTATCATAGGAAATAACTTTTTAAAGCTATATCATCCATTCATTCAAGAATTAACATATATAGTTTTAAAAGCTCCACACGATTCTTCAATAAATCAAAAATCAAAACGTATAAAAATACCAACTACTACTATAGATAAGATCTTAAGATTTAAAATATTTTCTATATTAGAAACATGTTATTTAAATCTATACTTTCAGATAAATATTCCAAAAAATAATCTTGAAATAAAGATAGAAGAACTTTTGAATGAAATTTGTGCTGAAAATCCTTTAGATATTAAAAATACAAATAACGAATTAGTAAGCATTAAATTAAAAGAACCCACAAAAGAGATCAATGTTCCAAATAAAATTCCTTATTCCGCAAGAGATAGAGAAGAGTTCTCACTAGAATGTAAAGATCTTTTGGAAAAAGGAATTATAAGATTAAGTAAAAGTCCTCATGCGGCTCCAGCTTTTTACGTTGAAAACAATAATGAAATTAAAAGGGGAAAACGAAGAATGGTAATAAACTATAAAAAAATGAATGAAGCAACTATTGGTGATGCTCATAAACTTCCAAGAAAAGATTCTATTTTAGAAAAAATCAAATGAGCAACTTGGTTTTCATCTCTTGATGCAAAATCAGGATATTGGCAACTTCGTTTAGACGAAGAAACAAAGAAATTAACTGCTTTTACTTGCCCAACAAAAGAATCAACAAGTGTGTTGCTCTATGAATGGAATGTATTACCATTCGGATTAAAACAAGCCCCAGGTATTTATCAACGATTTATGGAAGAAAATCTAAAGGAGTTAAATGAATTTGTTTTAGTGTACATTGATGATATACTAATCTTTACAAAACAGGATAAAGAAGATCATCTTCAAAAATTATTAATAGTTTTAGAAAGATGTAAAGAAAAAGGATTAGTTCTTAGCAAAAAGAAAGCAAGAATAGCAAAACAAGAAATAGAGTTTCTTGGATTAATTTTATCCACTGAAGGAAAGCTAAAACTACAACCAAATGTTTTAGAAAAAGTAAATTTATTTCCTAATAAAATAGAAGATAGAAAATAATTACAAAGATTTTTAGGGTGTATAAATTATATTTCTGATCAAGGATTTTTAAAAAATATAACAGAATACACTAAAAGCTTATTTCCAAAAATAAGTACTAAAAAAGAATGGAAATGGGATGAAAAAGATAGTATGCAAATTCAAAGAATTAAAGAATTATCTGAAAAACTTTCAGAACTTTATATTCCAGAAGAAAATGACTACTTAATAGTAGAAACAGATGCCTCAGACATAACCTGGTCAGGATGTCTAAAAGCTAAGAAAGCTATAAAAAGCTTAGACCAAAAAAAAAAAAGAATCACTAGATTCTAAATATCCCCCAAAGGAATTACTTTGCAGGTATATTTCAGGAACTTTTACTCCAACAGAACAGAGATATACCACTCATGAAAAGAAAACTCTGGCAGCAATTAAATCTCTTAAGAAAAGGAAAATCGATTTACTACCCAAAGAATTTACATTAAGGACAGATTCAAGTTACCTAACAGGTTTTATACGATATAATTTAAAAGTTGATTATAATCATGGACGATTGGTAAGATGGCAATTATTTTTGTTACAATATCCAATAAAAATTGAATATATTAAGGGTGACAAAAATGTTATTGCAGATACATTAACAAGAGAATGGAGTTCGTCTACAACGCATTAGATCAAGAAATTCAAAAATACGAACAAGAACTCGAAAAATGCAAGCATTGCCAGCAAATAAGGATACAGATCCAATCCCTCAAGAAGGCCATTGAAGCAATGAAATCAACACAACAACCAAAACTATCAGAGTTCAGCCAGCTAAGCGTGGTGGACAAATCAGGTGAAGAAAAAATTCCAGAAAACAAAATAATTGCTGAAATTATCAAAAAATCCACCCAAGATAAAAAATATTATGTAATTTATAATGGCCCCATGAAAGGAGTATATGATGCCTGGGAAAAAGGCAGCACCATTTACACATCAATCAAGGATAATTCATAAAGGAGGATTTTTAACACTGGAAGAAGCAAAAGAATCCTTCAGGGAATATGAAGCTCTTCATCCAGAGCAAACCCTAAAAAGAGCAGATAAAGCTCCAATTCAAACCCAGAGAACAGGGATAATAAGAAACATTCCTACAAGGGCTGAAATCAAGGAAAAGAAAAGGATCTGCAGATCAAATCTCAGAGAAACCCTTAACATAGTCCTAAATTGGACTGAAGAAAAAAGGGCAATCTTGGGATATTATCCTATTGCCAAAGAACAGCTAACAAAGCTGGTTATATTTCCAGATGCTTCCCCATCTGACACCTATCAGTTTTTTCAGTATGGATTAATTGATACAATTTTAATTTTTAATGATTTAAAAATTATTAGTGAGTTTCCTGCAGGATTCGTTGATGCAGTAAAGAGATTTAAAAATATGATTGACAACGTAAATCCAAGGGATATATCCCTAAAATTTACGAATAGTCAACCTATTTTTAATGAAGAAGAAGAATGCTTGGTTCCAGCACATCAAGTAATCTTCATGTCCGTCTTCCCAGGAAATTTTCAACCAATTGATCAAGTTCAAGATTTAACAATCTACAGTCATGAAGGAAGACTAGCCAGCACACTAGCAAGGGTCTTCGAAAGAACTCAAAGGATAACAAGGGAATCTCACACAAGAATCAATTATAAAAGCAGAAATACTTTGCTTGTATCCAGTAAAAAGAATGAAATTGAAGAAAGAGAGATGAGACTCTTAGTAGAATTTGAATCAGCATTCTACAACTTATCTGGGCTCTTAGAAAAGCTCCCCGAAGGGATAAAAAGGAATCTCTGCTATTTGATAAAAGACAGAGAAGACCACAAGTGCCAGCTATGTGTCTCAAAGTTATCTGAAGAAAGCAATAATGAAACGGAATCAACCCACATGATAAAGGAAGGAGACAACGCATCTGAAGGCCACATAATGAAAGAAGAGGACAGCACATCTGAAGCATCTCTCAACATTATTGCATAATGACGTAAGCGCTTAGGTCATAGAGCACCAACAATGTTGCTGGTGCAAGATAATAAACAATGACGTAAGCAATGACGTCATAAGAAGGGTAAGGATGGGAATTGTCCATCAGACCCAACCATTATAAATAGGTTGCTTAGGCAATTGTAGAGATCATCAAACCATAGAAAGCAGGAGGCTAAGAGTACTCATATGCTAGGAGAGCAAGGAGGAAGCTGCCGAGGCGATTCTATAGTTTGAAGAAGAATTTCCTTAGGAAAAACCAATTCTAAACTCCCCTCTGGAGTTAGTATCTACAATCTCCCCTCTGGAGATAAAAAACATCTTATGTAAAATATTCTAAATAAAAGAAGTTTTTCTCCAGAAAGGTACGCCTTTATCCTAATCTCTTAGTTATGAATTATTTAGAAAATTTAGAATTAACGGAAGAATCTGACTATTATAGATTATCTGCATTATTAGATAATGAAAAACAGGCTGTTCTAAAAACAGAATTAAATCTCAAATCAAATGAAAATTTTAATAAACAAAATCTTTTAAAAGAAGTTTTTAATAGAAAAAATATAATATACTATGGAAAAATTCAACTTGAAGCCCCAATAAAGATAAAATCTGCCAATGGAGAACTTGAAATAGCTTTGATAAATGATGAAGAATTGAGTAAACAGATTGAGAAAATTAAAGATCAACAAAAAAGATCTAAAATTGGATGGATTCATATTAGTACTATACAAGTCTTAATCAAATCCACATATATGAAAGGAATTAATTCACCAATAAGCTTAGCAATCTGTGACAAAAAAATTACTGATGACCTAATAGATCAAATAATTGGAATTGTTCATGGAAACTTGGCAAACGTAAATGTTAAATTCAATGCCCATCTTGGATATGCTATACCTTTGTCAACTGAAAATCTTGGAAGATCTATAAGTTTGGCTTATAAATTTCACAGAAAGAATCTAATGGAACAAGATGATGAACCATTTTCAATTACATATGCAATAAATTATGCTTTAACAAATAGTCATCATAGTATAATATTTAAAAACAGAGAAAGAATTTATGTTGATGAATTATTTCAGAAAATTGTAAAGACAGAAATACCAAAATATAAAGCTATTGAAAACCCAGTTCTTTTACTAAAAGAACCATCAGGAAAATTAGTTTCATCGAATTTTCAAATAAGAGAATCCAAAATTAATAGCCCTTTAAGTTTATCTAAGTTAAAGTCTAAAGAAGAAAATTCTGAAATAAAAGAATTAACAAAAAAGGTCGAAAAATTAAATGAAACCCTAAACACTAAGTTATGACAATAAATAAAGAAAAAATATATGTAACCTATCAAGACAAGAAACAATAGCTCTTTGAAAGAGAAAATCGGTTGAATTATTTACAGTTTTCTGAAATAAATCAAGGAGCATTTAAAGCTCTAAAAATAATCTATGACAAATTGAAAAGAGAAGTTGAAGAGTTAGAAAAATTAATAGAATCTCTAGAAAATAGTGATGAATCGATGATAGAATTTGCAGAAATACTAAGATAAATAATGAAGTATACAAATGTTGAAAGACCAGAAAACAAAATAAAAAGAAAAAGGGCGAAAAAATTAAAAAGTAAAATAAAGGAGTATAAGAGGGAATTAAATAATCTTCAGTTCGAAATTAATGACCTTATAATAAAAAGGATAGAAATAAGAACAAATATAAACAAGTTGGAGCTAAACTTAAAAAATTTATAAATGCCTGAAAAACCATATTATGACTTAAAAGAATTAAAGTTGTTAAAAGAAAAAATGGAGAATGAAGTTGAAAAATTAAAAAGATATTTAGAAACAATAGAAAATGTAGAAATAAAAGAAGTTTTTGAGGATTTAAAAAATTATATTAAAGAAAAAGACAAACAGATAAAAGATTTTAATCCATGCAAAAAAGAATATTATAAACTAAAACAAGATTGAAAAACTATAAAAATGAAATCAGAATTAGTAATAATAGAAATGGTTAATACTTTTGATTATGAAATTGTAAACTATAAAGTATCACCAACCAAATTTATACAAATTATAAACTCATATGAAAAGTTAATGGAAATTTTGAAAAAGATATTAAAAAATTGGTATCAGAGCCAAGTTAACGATTAAAGGTAACACTTTTTCTTTAAGTAACACTTTTAGTGACACGCTTTCAAAACCATAAAAGACAAAAGTCTTTACAAGTGCATCTGTACACTAGATACCCCATAAAATAATATAAATCGTTAACAGTTAAAAAGGAGAGATATTTGGACTAATAATAAAGATTTTATTAGATAAAGAATAATTTTTATGAATAATATAAATAATAAATTTTAAAATTAGTCTAATAAAATAAAAATATACTACATATTTAAATTATAAAATAATTATTTACACACCTAATAAATTGAACATCCTATATATCTATTATTTATATTATCTACCTATACTTTTTCATAAAACTTCTGCCTTTGTTTATTTTTGGTTACTTGAAAAAATTTCCCCTTTCAAAAGTGACGTGTATATATTAATATTAATAATATTAAGCTCAGACAAAGCTTCGTTGTTGCCAAAACTTAGAGGAGGTTTCTTCCATACGAATCCAAAGGGAGAGAGAACAGAGAGAAGAAAAAAAAGAAAAAAAGGAAAAGAGAAAAAACAAGGAAAGAGGAGACACAGACACAAAGGTAACGCAAAAAGGAACAAACAAACACAACAGGTTAAGATTCGATCTCTTCCTTCTTCCTTTTTTTCTTCTTTTCTAGTTCCTTTTTGCAATTTGCATGCCATCAAACGCGTTCAATTTTCTCATTCTGCCATCTTCATTTATTGCTGCACATCCTTCCGTGAAAATTCTCGTTTTTTACTTCGGGATCTCAGGTCGGTTTTCTCGTTGGAATTTTTTTTAATCTTTTTACATACTCATTCAGTCATACAATGGAAGATACTTGCTCTAAGAATTTCACAATATAGCTGCATTTTTTATTTGTTGGTTTGACTAGATCAGGAAGATGAGAACGCCTCCATTTTTTGTTGTTGTGGATTTTACGTGTAACGGTTATTTGATTTCATTGTGGTGGCTTGCCAACCTTTTGCTTAAATATGTGAAGCATTTTTAATTCTTCTTTTATTTTTTGGGATGAATCAAGATATGTGATTATGTGAAGCAATAATTCCTTCATAGTTTCACTTGTTTGCATTTGAGGTATAAAAAAGGTTTTTGTGTATGAAATTTAGGATTTTGGATGGCATACAATTCATGTTATTAACATTTTGCCGTGATGGTTGCTTTGTTGCAGGTCTGTGCCTCCTCTTACATCACAGAAACATCTTGTTTCTGATAAGAAAACAAAACAAAACAAAACCAAAAAAGAAAGAAAGAAGACCATATGGATTATGACAGTAATAGTTGGATTTGGGAGGGGGTATACAACCACCCACATGTGTTGGGTGGTCTAATGGTTACAGCAGCCTTGCTGGGACTGTCGACGAGCTACTTTGGGGGGATGACCAACTCCTGGTCTAATTTGGGGATTTTCCCTAAGAAGAGATCCGGTAAGAGGCGTGTTCGGGTTTACATGGATGGTTGTTTTGATCTGATGCACTATGGCCATGCCAATGCACTCAGACAGGCAAAAGCTCTAGGAGATGAATTGGTTGTGGGTCTGGTGAGTGATGAGGAGATCCTCGCCAATAAAGGCCCGCCTGTTTTGTCCATGGAGGAGAGGTACAAATATTTGGTCCTTTTCTGTTTTGCTCCTATTGATTTTCTCTTAGACAAAATCTAATTCAGCTTAAACATAAGACTAGAGACTTTGCAGCAAGGGAATAAACTTGTTTGTTTGAATAACTCAAGTTTGCCAACATTGTAAAAGAATTAATGTTGAGAATGTATTTTGTCTTTCCAGGCTGACCCTTGTTAGTGGATTGAAATGGGTGGACGAAGTCATAACCGATGCTCCTTATGCAATTACTGAGGAATTCTTGAATCGTCTTTTCTATGAATACAACATTGACTATGTCATACATGGGGATGACCCTTGCCTGCTTCCAGATGGAACAGATGCTTATGCTGCAGCAAAGAAAGCTGGCCGATACAAGCAAATTAAACGTACTGAAGGAGTTTCCAGCACAGATATTGTTGGTAAGATTTGTCTCTTCTTATGTTCGAAGATAGCAGAAATCTTGTGTTGTTGATGGATAAAGTTAATTTTCTTGTTCCAAGTGTTATATTGATAAAAATTGGGTGGTAGGTAAAAGCTAATTATGTGTATGATCTCTATTTCTATACAGGAAGAATTATGTCTTCGTTAAAAGATCAAAAAGCTCGCGAAGATCTTGATGGTACTGATGCAAAACCTCAAGAAGAAAGCAAGCCAAAGGTTTCCCACTTGTCCCAATTCCTACCAACTTCCCGACGTATTGTACAGTTTTCAAATGGCAAGGTATTTTGATGATCAATGCTTGTATATCTTGACTTGCTGCGACAGACACTGATTTGAAATTTATGCCACAATCATTGGTTTCAAGATGAAAATATTTTGAGCGAATTTGCTCATTAGTTTTTGGAAATATTTTGCATGATAATTCATTGTGGCTTCGTCCTCTTTTAGGGGCCTGGACCTGATGCTCGTATTGTATACGTTGATGGGGCATTTGATCTCTTCCATGCTGGGCACGTTGAGGTATACATGAGTTTTCTATAGGTGTGCAACAGTCAAATAGCATTATTTGATATGGCTGTCTTAATTCAGTATTTCCTGTTCTCTCAGATACTTAAGAAGGCTAGGCAGCTCGGAGATTTTCTTCTTGTTGGTATCCACTCAGACGAGACTGTGAGGTATGCAGTTTTTTATCACGTAAAATTGAAGTTACAGCTATGATCCAAGTATTCATGTGACTAGCAACTTCCTTGCAGCTCACAACGAGGGAATCACTATCCAATTATGCACCTACACGAGCGTAGCCTTAGTGTGCTGGCTTGCGGCTATGTTGATGAAGTCATTATTGGCGCACCATGGGAAATTACAAAGGACATGGTATATGCTCAAGTCTGAACATCGTTTAAGTAGCTGCCACCATTTATATGAAGTTGTTCTTGGTGTATTGATTCGAATTACTGTCTTTTAATAGTACATGCTAGTTTCATTATATCTGCCTTTTCCCTTGCGTTCTTTTTTAAGTGATTAAGGATTTAACTGCTTTTACACATAAATTGCATACTTAAGAATCATCTGAACATGCTTATCCTCTCCATTTGTCTCACCCTTATTGAGCATAGTTTGAGCTAAGTGTTCATATGCATTTCCAATATTTCATGATGATGAGTTCTATTTATTTATTTGGAATCAAACAGATCACAACTTTCAATATCTCAGCGGTTGTGCACGGGACTGTTGCTGAGAAATCATTATATGTAAGTTGGCCTTTTGCAATTTCACATGATTCAATGTCATTTCCTTATTTTATTATTTTTCTTCCATACGAGTGAGCAAGTTGTCATTGTACAGAGTGAAAGAGATCCATATGAGGTCCCAAAGAGCATGGGAATATTCCACTTGCTTGAAAGCCCTAAAGATATCACTACTACCTCAGTAGCCCAGCGTATTATGGCTAACCATGAAGCCTATGTGGTAACGGCTGAATTCTGATAGAACGCTTTACTCCTATTCTATTTGCTTTTCCTGTACAAATTTCTGATAGAAAGTTCTCTGCTTCCATTTGTTTTATGTGATGCAGAAACGCAATGCTAAGAAGGCTCACAGCGAAAAGAGATACTATGAAGAAAAGACTTATGTGACTGGAGATTAGCATATATATATATATATATATAGAGAGAGAGAGAGAGAGAGAATCATAGAGATGCTGGATAGAGAAGAATATCTACATATACTTTCTTAAGGAAGAAGAGTACAGAGTATGACATAGAAGAACAATATTTTCGGCCGTAACTTAGGAATTACATGATGACCTTTCCATTTATATTGTCGTCTGAAAGGCTCCCTTATGATTGACCTGCCAGTTTTTTGGCATTTAATTTTGCTGTGATTCTGGTTTTACCAGAGATGTACCTGTAAAATTGAATTATAAGCTCCAAACCTAAATGAAAAAAACTCCAACCAAGCCCTTTGGATTGTTTGATTTGGATTTGTGGAAAACCATTTAATTCATTCTTAGAAGGATTTTCTTTTTGTAATAAAAATTGAAAGGACCTCCTCCTTCTTTGCACATGTACGCATTCTTTTTCTTTTTATAATAATCTGTAATTCATATCTATGAAAAGCCTTATCGAGTTGACACGAATACAAATACCAATGCAAAATTCATATCTAGTGCTGCTAAGCATTAGCCAGTGACAAGTTTAAATGATGAAGCATGAGGGGCAAAGACGACATAAGAACATGAAATTCTTGGTTAAAAGTGGATGGTCTTCCACATAAGTACAAAGGATTACCGTCCTATCCTCTCAAGTCCCATGGCATGCCTAACCCTATCCACATTCCATTCCTTGATATTGAAAAGGTGCAATTCTCTGCAAAACTGAAAAAAATTGCAATCCCATTCTATTCTAATCTAGTAGCACTACAATGAAAGGAAGGGCGTGTAAAAACTAATAGGTGATTTGCGTCTCAACGTGTCCATGTGATTGGAGTTGACATGTTTTGAGGAAGATGTGGCCACAAGCAATGATGCTGCTGTTGCTGTTGCTGTTGCTGTTGCTGCCACTGGTTGAACCCTTCTGGTGTTGCTGCCACTCCACCAACAAGAACACCACCACCATTACTTAGATTTAGCATTGAACTTGAAGACTTAAAATGACTATTATTTTCTTCTTGTTGGTTTTCTACATCCATCATCACGGATGGTTCTTCTTCTGGTTCTGGACCCATGTGATCAGCTTCCATCATCTCTGTATTTGCAATATTGGAACCTTGCGCGAAATTGGATGAGGGTGCCCAAGGCACAATAGCCATTCCACGATTCCTCTTGTCTTGTTCTTCCTTCTCCACCGCTGATTTTATGAGGCGCTCGCAATCAGAGTCACCTTTCGAGCAATGCGCTTCCCCTGCAGCAAATTAAAGAGTAAAGTCAACTGAATTTTGAATCTCGAATTGAATTGGATGAAGTCGCCTACTAATTAATTTGCGAGAGAGAGAGACGTACTCTTGAATCGAGAGAGGAGATCAGAGTCGAGGGTGAGAGAGAAAGGAGAAGACGAATGCATTAGCGGCTTGAAGATAACGAGAGCTCTCTCTGCGTTGGGAGGTGGAGAAGCATCTGCTTCTGCTTCCGCTGAAATGGGCAAGGGTTGTTCATGTTCGAGTTCCACCTCTGCAATTGGCGGCAACTCACCATCCTGATCACAACCATAATTAACAAAACACGATTTGATTCATTAATAAACCGATGAGGAACTTGGAATGAACAATGAGAACGAAAGAAAGAGAGAAGACGAACCAGACGGCGAATCTTGGTGGCGGGAGAAGAAAGAGGGAAATCGTAGAAATCGTCGGGAACATGATCGATGCCTTTCCGCTTCAACAGTTTGTATCCCGCCATGGATGAAGAAGATGATTAGGATTCGGATTAGAATTACGATTACGATGATGCGTAGAAAGGGGAATGCGTTTGCAGAGTTTAATATACAGAAAGAAAAGAAGAGTGAAGAAAGGGAGAGCGAGTGAGGTCTAGATTTCTCTGGAATTTCTTCCCCCTTTCCGTTCTCCAATTCCCTCACCTCCTATTTCTCACACGTGTCATTTTGCTTCCCCACCAATAATCTTCAATTATTTACTGTTTAGGGTGTTTTAATAAAATCATTTTAGTTAAGTGTATATTTGGATTCTATAAAATACTACGAAAAAATATTTTTTAATTTTTTAATATTGATAATTTTTTTAAAAGAATTATATTTATCTTTTTGGCAAAAAATTTTACAAAATATATTTTAATATAATAAATAAATAAATTTTTTATACTATTATAGTGAAATATAATTACTAGAAATATTACTTTTCAAAAAATGTTTTGAATAAGATAAATGTTAAGGCAGTTAGGCACAAAGATAAATGTACACATCTTTCATTTTAAGCATATATATAGTGACACTTGTCTTCAAATATAGCAAGGAGTAGTTGGTTTAAGTTTAACATAAAAAAAAATATAGCTTTAGAGAATATTAAAAATGGTTCAAAAGGAGCCGATTTTCCGGTGTACATGAATGTTAAATGATAAGATAATATTTAATATAGGTTTGGTTTAGTTTTTGAAAAAGGTGTTTGTATTTTTTAAAAATTTATGTTTTTTATTGGCACCAGATTTAATATTGGCAGAACATTTAGATTACTAAATGGTTTCATTACAAAATATGTTTTTAAATTTTTTAATAACTACTAAATAGTGTTTATCTAATTTTAATTACAAATTAATCCTTTATATGTTATTTAATTATAAAATTTATTTTTTATTTTATAAATTATTATTTT
Organism: Arachis stenosperma; assembly: GCF_014773155.1. Classification (NCBI taxonomy): domain Eukaryota; kingdom Viridiplantae; phylum Streptophyta; class Magnoliopsida; order Fabales; family Fabaceae; genus Arachis; species Arachis stenosperma. The sequence goes on along the minus strand of NC_080379.1, from coordinate 103,354,325 downwards.
ATTATTCATCTATCATGTTTATTAATAATCAAAAACAGAAACAATAACGAATTAGAATCGATTGTATTCACAAAACAATCAATTAAATTTTAGGTTTCTCAAAATTTAATTGATTGAAATTCAGGTTTCCACAAAATAATCGATTAAATGTTGGACGATAGTATGATTTTTCTAAATATCAATCGATTTTAACTTTTACACAATCGATTGAACGATGCTTAGAATGTGGGTTTTTTTTTATTTCAATCGATTGTTCATATTACCCAATTGATTGAAGGCTTCAAAGCAATATGAGATCTCACAATTCAAATGATTGGTTGTGTTATTCAATTGATTTAAGTCTTCAAAGCAATATGGATTTTCACAATTCAATCGATTAGTTTTATTATCCAATCTATTGAATTGTGCACTACGTTATATGTTACGCCGTTCTCAATTTTTTTACTCGTGTTTATAAATTATTATTTCATTATTCATTTATCTTATCTTTAAAATTCTATCTTCAATTTTTAAGTTTTTATTTTGATTTAGATACTCTAATCTTATCTTTTCTTTAATATTAAGGTTATAAATTGGTGAATAATCTATCATCAATTATTCAATCCTATAATTGGAATTGTTTATCAATCTCCTTGATTATAAAAATTTTCATTATTTTTGTTCGGGTTAAATACTTTTTTCGTCCCTAAGGATTAGGGCTAAAATCAAAATCGTCCCCAACCTTTTTTTCTTATTAAAATCATCCTTAACGTTCAAAAACACTTTAAAATCATCCTTTTCGCTCTAAAAAGACAAATTTATCCTTATAAAAAATAAATTATAAAATAAAAATTAAACTCCATGAGCTGCAGTGGCTTCATTATCCCTATCTCTCCATCTTCCCCCCAACTCATTTCTTCTTCCAACCAAAGATTCAAACTTTGTTCTCTTCCCAACAATCTAATAAGCTCAAAGTCCTAACCCAAACTTCTTCCCTCACCCACCTTTCTCTCTCTACACCAATCCTACTTTCTTTCTCCTCAAACTCCATTAACAACAAGCTTTTGTTCAAGTTAACGATCTCCTACAATCCACTTCAATGCCCTTTTCCTCTTCTCCCCCACCGCACTTCTGACCTCTTAGGCGCCACCGCACTCCTGCGCATCGCCGTCGTGTGGTCCCGCAACGACCTACACATTCACAACAACAAAATCCTAAACACCACACACAACAAATCACTGTTAATCGTACCTATTTACTGCTTCGACTCTTTGGATTACAGCAAATCTTCTTCAGGGTTCGATAAGACCAGTCCTTTTTGCACCAATTTCTTGATCCAATTGGTTTTGAATCTCAGGAAGAATCTTTAAGAGCGTGGGTCAGTGATGCACTACTATTTCGTGGTACATCTTGTGCTTAATTCGGTGGATTTTATCCACTAATCTCACACTTATTCACAGAATCCGCATGTTTTACACTTTTCTTCCTGATTTTGTGCTATGATTGAAAACATGCTTCTTTGGCCTTTAATTTACTATTTTTAATCCTCTCTTATTACCATTCGATGCCGTGATATGTGTGTTAAGTGTTTTCAGGTTTTATAGGGCAGGAATGGCTTAGAGGATGGAAAGCAAGCATGTAAAAGTGGAAGGAATACAAGAAGCTGAAGGAACTGCAGAGCTGTCAGCCCTGACCTCTTTGCACTCAATCGATCATAACTTGAGCTACAAAGGTCCAAATGAGGCGGTTTCAGTTGCGTTGGAAAGCTAACACCCGGGGCTTCGCAACGATATATAATTTCTCATAGTTGCATTGCTGTTAGACGACGCGCACGCGTGAAGTACGTGTACGCATGGATTGTGCTACAGACAAGCGACGCGTACGCGTGACGAAACCACGTGTTGTACGTATCAGAAATTACTGGGGGCAATTTTTAGGCTGTTTTTGACCTAGTTTTCGGCCCAGAAAAACACGGATTAGAGGTTGCAGAGTGGAGGAATCATTCATACACTTCTCATTCACATAAATTTAGGTTTTAGATGTAGTTTTCTAGAGGGAGAGGCTCTTTCCTCTCTCTTAGGTTTTAGGATTTTAGGATTAGCTTTTCTTAAATTCAGATTTCTTTCATACTTTAATTTAGTTTTCTTCTACTCCTATTTGTTCTAGTAGTTTAGTTTATTTATCTTCTCTTGTTGATCTATTTATTCTACAATTTAGTTTATGAACTCTTCATGTTAGATTGATTTTTCTTTTTATGCAATTTGAAGTATTTCATGTTTATTACTCTTTCTATTATTTGTTATCATTGATTTTGCAATTGTTGGTTTTAGATTTAATATTTTCTTATTAATTTTCTATATTTTTATGTTATGCCCTCCAAGTACTTGACAAAATGCTTAGAAGAATGTTAAAGTAGGATTTTATGTTCTTGGCTTGGTTGAGTAATTGGTGACACTTGAGTTATCAAACTCCTTTGTTGATTGATAATTGAAAGTTGCTGATTGATTTGGATTCCACTAAAGCTAGTCTTTCCTTATTAGTTAACTAGGACTTGAAGAATCAAATTGATTAGTCCACTTGACTTTCCTTCATTCGTTGAGAGTTAACTACGTGGGAGCAATGAACAATTCTCATCACAATTGATAAGGATAACTAGGATAGGATTTTCAGTTCTCATACCCTGCCAAGAGCTTTTCTAGTCATTTGATTTTCATTACCATTTACTATTCTTGCTTCTTATCTTAAAAACCTCAAAATATACCTTTACATAACCAATAACAAGAACACTTCCCTGCAATTCCTTGAGAGACGATCCGATATTTAAATACTTCGGTTATTATTTATTAGGGGTTTGTTACTTGTGACAAACAATCTTTTGTATGAAAGAATTCTTGTTGGTTTAGAAACTATACTTTCAACGAGAATTTATTTGTGAAATTTTAAACCGTCAAAAATCCATTCGTCAGTCAAATCTCATTGTCAGGATTGGAAAATCAGAAACGGTTTTATTTGAGCTTGTTAAAGCCGTTGGTTTTGTATTAAAAAAATTATTGTTGAATAAGTTAATTATTGTTGTTGTTTTCTTTTCTGTCTTCTCTTCTATTGTTGTTGTTGATAATGTTGGTGGATTATGAGAAAGAGCCTGTGGGTTGCATTGTTGTGGTAAGAGAATGACAGTTGGATGAAGGTAGAGGTGTGGGTGACTGGGAGCATATAGTGGTGGGTGGGTGAGGTTCAGAGATTCACTGGTGAGTAAGGTTGAATGGTGGTAGATGATGATGAAGACGAAGAAATGAAGATGAAGTGGAGGTGAGGGATAATGATGGTGGAAATTGGGAACTGATGATGATAGTTGGATTTTGATTTTAATTTTTTATTTTATAATTTTTTATTTTATAATTTTTTATTTTATGATTTATTTTTTACAAGGTAAATTTGTCTTTTTAGAGCAAAAAGGATTATTTTAAAACGTTTTTGAACGTTAAGGATGCTTTTAATAAGAAAAAAAAAAAGTCAGGGACGATTTTGATTTTGACCCTAAATCTTAGGGACGAAAAAAGTACTTACCCCTTTTTGTTCTAGTTATCCATATACTTAATATCCAATTTTTCTTCATTTTTTATCCATCTCTTTAATATCCAATATTTGTTCATCATTAATTGATAATCACAGTTGCAGCAATCAGCAAAGATCCAACCAATTTCTTCATTGTAGTATTCAGAAAACAATCAACTGTTTTGATTATAAAATCGAGGTCAGTGAATAGAATCTCTAATTTTGCAATTTTTTATTTCGATTCTTTATTCGTGAAATTGATTATGCAATGAAAAATATTTTTTTTATCTTTTAGTAATTCACAAACATTGAGGAATACTAAAAAGTAAATAAATTTTATTATTTTTTATTATTAATTAGCTAGCAATATTTAAAGGTATGGACTTAAAATGTATTATTAAATTATTATACTAAAGAAATTTATATAACTTATATTTTTGTTTTTTCATTGTGAGTCCCACTATAATTAAATTTATATTCCATGGAAAATTAAATTAGATGAATTCAATTTATGGAATAGGTTGAGCGTCATAGCAAATAAAATCAATTAGCATTTTATTAAATATTTAAATTGAAGCAACTAGCTACAAATTATATCACGGGTACTCAACTTTGAGAAAAAATTATTAAATATTACTCAAAATAATAATATTTTAAATATTAAATATTTAACTACCAAGTCTAGCAATTCAAACACTTCCATTAGATACGTTTATTTGTGCTTCTTAGAAAAAAAATTAAAAATAGCAGCAATTTTTCAATATTTTTTATTTTTTTACTTTTCTTTTAGAATAAAAAAAATGTACTAGTATGTAAATTGTTATTAAATGTCTGTTTTGTGCTTTCTCTCAACTTTTGAAGATTGTGGAATTTAATGGTTAAATCTTAATTAGTGTCACCAAATGTAGGGAGATGGTTATGTAGTGTAGATTAGTGTCAATGATGAGAACAAAGAAAAAAACACTAATTATACAAAGTTTTATTTAGTATTTGGAAGTGGTTTTGCGAGTTCATTAAAAACAATAATTTTGTATATCTAGCTATTTAATTTATAATATTTATTTTAATTTTTTTATTATTTTTTGATGAAGAGGACTACTCAACTTAAAGAAGTTGAGGATAAAGTTACAAAAATGTAGAAGAGGATATCGGTGGAATTCTTAGATGAAAATGAAAGAAAATACAAAGTTTATTATGTTAAATATAAGGTTTAATTATTCTGTTGGTCCCTATAGTTTTGTAAAATTTTTAATTAGGTCCCTCTATTTTTTTTCCTTTTAATTGGGTCTCTGCACCAATTTTTTTTCCATTAGGTCCCTACCGTGACCAAACAATTAAATTTAACGGAATATTCCGTTCCTAAATTAAAGATTCTCTAACTTTTTTCTAAATCTCTAATTCTCTTTCACTCTTATTTTTTGAAATACCAAAATAACCCTCCCACACTTAGGAAAAAAACCTAGCTAGCACTCTGTGGAGATCGCGTTCAGTGTCATCTCCTGCGTCCATCGTCTTCATCCATCTGTGGTGTCGTCTGCAGTGGACGCTTGGTAGTCGGTTGTCTGTCGCCTCCTTCTCTCTGCGTTGGTCTGTTCTGCGTTATTCTGTTTGGAGGTCTTCTGCGCTATTTTCCCATCCAAGTTGTCGCCGTCCCTCCCGGTGCTTTGCCTCGTCTGACATCGCTGCGCCGCACCACACCGCGCTGAGCCTCGCCGCGCCGACCTCCCGTCTGGTCTCTCTTTCCCACGCTGCACCTCTCCTCTATCTCCCTGTACTTGATCTGTCACAAAATAGGTAACATATAACATTTAATTTTTTTTTCAGTTTTTAAAACTCGATGTAACATGTTTATGCTAATTTTAATTTTCAAAAAATATGGCATTGTTGAGTACCTAAATTTTGAATTGATTTCTGAATTATTTTGATATAGTAATTTAGGATTTACAATATGAATATTTATGTATAGAAATTTTGTTAATTAGTGAATTGACATATAAATTAATTTTATGCTAATGATGAGTTTTGTTTATTGTTGATTGTTGATTGTTGTTGCTGTGATGATACTGCTTTATTAGGACTCTGTTTCTCTTTTTTAATGTAGTGATGAAGGATTCGGATTTTATCATCATAGTCATCAACATTGGATGAGAACAAAGAGAGATGAGCTTCCATGAAGAATGACTTTCCATCGAAGTAGTTCCCAATCACACTATGAAAGAAACAGAATGATGACTTTAAGGGCTTTTGATTCAGAGGCATAATACCATTAACATCAGCCTCCATAACCAAGAATGAGTTACGTGAATTTTGGGACCAAATTACAGATCAGACTTTTTATTCAAGGCTTCAAACCTTCTTTGACATGTAAGCATTATTTATTTCATTTATTTTAGTTTCATTTCATTTTTTTTTTCAACTAGAAAAATTATTTTTGCATTTTATATTACTATAAAGCTTGTCGGAGGTGTTCCAAAAAATGTATGGACAAAGAGAAGTGAGTTTGGTGTGAAAACTGCAAGGAAGATGCATTCATAAGGTACCTAAATTCATTGTCAATAGATATAACCTAGATATATGCAGCAATGATTTAGATTTTAGAAATGTGGCCAATATGGCAGCACAAAGATTTTTCAAAATTAAATGTGGTTTTATTGACAGATTAAGTTGAACGTATATTTGATTGATGTCATTGGCAACTTTTGCACACTTGAAGCTTTAACACATCCAAAAATGAAAACAAGGGATCAGTTTTGGGTCTTGCAACTGAAAGAAGGGTAGAAAATTGGATTCAAGAAGAGTAACAAATTATCAATGCGTAAAATTCTCGAAAATAGGTAAAACTCAATTTAATGTTAATCATTTTTAAGTGTCATAATTTTCCAAAGAGCTAATTAACCATTTCGGTGCATATGAAAATTGAAAACCAAATTAAGCATAGAGCTACAGTGGATCAAGATGCATGTGTGTTGTGAAGGTTTGACATGTCTTAGAATTTGAAATTTCACAAGCATTTCAAGGAAAAACTTGATAAGGTAATTAAGCCATGAAACTTCCTTTTAGGCATAAATGGAATAAATTCTTTCACTTTTTTTTTTAAATTTTTTTTGTATAGTAGATCTTCACATCATCACTCTGCCTCTCTTTTCATTTATGTTTTTTGCATTCCATCAAGTATAGGAGAAATGGCCAGCATGTTCTTTTGCATTGTTTATCTAACATCAGTGAGTTGATTTTCTTGGGCCTTTGATCATTTTTAACTCTGTGCTATAATTTTTGTTTGGTATTTAATACTTATTTGTTTATTTTGGAGGAAATGTTTAGATACAAAGTTGGTTTTAGACTAGACTTCAAGACTTTCTAGAAGTGCCTGAAGACCTTGAATGTAAAGAAGGTGAGATTTCTTTCATGGCTTAAACAAAATCTGGCACTCACAAGCATATGGCTGATAAGTTAAGGAGATATTTAAGGGAGAAAGAACACTTGACCAAGTGGAAATATTGGCCGGTAGCTGGTGGAGCTCCTTTTTCATATAATGCAAGATTTGTTCTATTATGTTTTAATTGAGAGTGATATGTTGGTTGCAGGTGTTCTCTTTGCTGGAGACTTAGGAAGAGAATTTTCTTTTGAAACATAAGTATGGAATCTAAGTCGAGCTTCTATCTTTATGAGGGCCTAAAAGTTTGATTCAGCTTTGTACAAAAGCATGCATGAAGTACCATGCTATGGTGAAGAATCTTTAAGTCAATTTTCTAGTTGGAATGTTATGTTCATGAATTATTTTTACCATGTTTTAGTCTAGATTGTGGATCATAAATTTAATGTATTTAGAAATTTTCAATATATTAAATTTTATATTTTGATGTAGACATTGTAAATGTTGTTGTATTTATTTGAAAAATTAATCTATGCTCAATTCCTTTTATATTTTGTGGAAATATAATTATTTATGAAAATTTAGTTTTAATAGTGGTTAATCTGAAATTAGTAAAAATCTGTAATTATAAAATTAGGAACAATGACCGAGTTAATGACCGATTTAGATTTTTAGTTCAGAAATTAGCGGCTAAAGGGTTCAGCGACCGATTTTCAAGAGAAATCAATCACTAAATCGGTCGCTATTCCGGTAATTTCTTGTAGTGTGAATAGGGATTATAGGAATATCTTTCATTGAATATTTATAGTTTTACTAAATTTTTAATTAGGTCCCTATACTTTTTTTCTTTTCAATTAGGTTCCTATACTTTTTTTCTTTTCAATTAGGTCACTAAGGGTATACAAGTAATTTCACAAGTCACTAACATTTTTTTGACGTTTAACGTTAATAGGGACTAAATTGAAAAAAAAATTAACGTATAGGGACCCCATTAAAAGGAAAAAAAAGGTATAGGGACCTAATTAAAAATTTTGCAAAACTATAGGGACCAACAGAGTAATTAAACCTAAAATATTTCTCAATTTTCTCTCATTCAATTTTCTAATTCTTCTCCTATTTTCACTTCTAATTTTTATGATAATGGATAATCAAAATATAAAAAAATACGTACTAATAATGTTAGGATTTGAGGAGAAAAATTGTTTGAATGTGATGATTAAACTCTTTTGTCTTAGTAAACTTAAAATTTACAACTATTTTTGATGTTTGAACATTTAACATAAACCACTGTAATAAATACTAGCTTTTAATTTGCTAGTTTGCATTTGACAATTTCAATCATATTTGCAACAAGAATATTATAGCTACAGTAAATAGATTTCGTTTAATCTCTATTAGTTGAAATCTCTTCTGATTTTGGACCTTAATAAGTTTAAAATACGCTTTACAAATATAAATAAGAGGATTTAAGAAAAAAAATTATTGCTCGAAAGATCCTTTATCAAACTGGTTCAAATCTTGAATACATGAAAACATATAAATAGAATGCAAACAAATAAAAAAAATGAAAAATCTTTTTTTTTTAAAACATTAATTGTATAAAATAAAATATAATTCACAAGACATAATATTTGTATGACATTATTGTTGAAATAATAAATGAAAATGATATTTCTTTATCATAAAAATATGAGTTTTTTTTTAAAATAAGATATTTATATAGTGCATAGAATTAGAGAAAAATTGTAAAGCTACAAAGTAAAAAATATCTATTTAAGAAGTCATTGAAAAATAACTAAAGAAGTACATCCATCAAACCTAACAAATAAATACTCAATAACTAAAGTATTATAATTTATCTAGATTATTAATATTATCTTTACGTCTCATGATTTGTGTGCATATTCCAAAATTCATTGGCCGATGCTATAATTCGTGACTTCTTCTAGTTGATTTAACTCTTGAATAAATGCACAGCGGTTATGATGCGAATATCATGATCCTCAAGCTGCAATTTAATTATTACAAATTAGTACCACAAAATGGAGTATAAATATTAGAGATTTATTTTAGCTGATCACCTTATTATTACCCTTTGGTTTAAACTCAAAAGTTATATCTATCCACTTCATTACCCAAATTTGTCTGTCTTGACGCTGTCTTATCTCAACAAATTGTCCCTCAATGTATAATCTTATGCTTTGCAATTCATCCATCAAATCTCGCATTGTCGGTGAAGGAGGCAGTGGTGGTGGGATTCCTGGGATTGTGCTTGCACCTCAGGGTCTTGTGCTTGTCCTTGTACTTGAGGTTCTTGGGCATTCAGATCTCTTCTCATCTGTCTTAGAGTGTTGTCATCAATCTTGACTACATTACTCAAGACAATACTTTTCTCTTCACTCAAGTCAATTTCAAGCTATTTGAAAATCTTGGTCCATTGGCAAGCATATCCTAAACCAATACTTGATTTTTCTCTCTTTATCTCAAACACATGATAAACCATAAAATAAAGCCAATTTATCTCGTTTCCGGTCATCATAGCCCAAAGCACTAGAATATCTTCGTTAAACAAGATTCCATGATTATGTTTTCTTGGAATCAACACGTATGGAAACAAATACATCAATATACGCTGCTTATTATCCAAACCACTACAACTTATATTACCTCTAGCATTCATGTGTAGATCCTCATATTGCAGACTCTGCAAACTAATCAATCTTTTATATTCACCCCATTCCTCATCTGTCGCAATACCTCCAATAAATTTTGCCCCGTGATAAACTAAATTTCATTGTTCAGCTAATTATTCCAAAGTAACTCTATAATGCCGTGACCCTAAATCAAACTCAAGCAACGACATTATTACTTCTTCATTCTCTTCATCACTTTCAAGAACAACATAATTTAAAGTACTATAAACAGTCCTAACCAAGTGAGGATAATATTCATCCTTAGTTTGTACAAAATCAGTATTGTGTTTGTAAAGCATTCCGAAACAAATTATAATGTCTACCATAAATGAAATTGGCTGTTATGTACTTGGGAAGAACAATCACCCTTGACTTGAACTTTTTCACATGGTTGTTCAATGCCTTCAGAGACAACATCCACCTTGCCATGTAATAGGATGAAGCAACTAGTCTGGCGGATGTAGAACTTTCACCTTCAACTCTAGCTCCCTTTACGTTTTTAGTTCTGGCCATTTTGGGGATATTGGTTCGGTGGGTTTTGTAGGAATTTGGATAAAGATTAATAATATGTATGTAGTTTAGAGTGGGTGTTAATGAGATTGGAGAAGATGAAGAGAGAAGTTTTCTACATTTAGAGAAAGAAGAGAGATTATGCAGAAATGGAGTTATATTTTAAAAAGGAGGGATACCAATCGATTGAATGTAGAAAAAACCGACACATTTCAATCGATTGTATTATCAGACCAATCGATTGAATTCGAAAACACCATTAATCACGTAAAAACTTCAATCGATTATATTATCATACTAATCAACTAAATTTTGATATATTATTCTAATAGCATAAGTCAATCGATTGGGTAACACAACCAATCGATTGAATTGTGAGACCTCATGTTGTTTTAAAAACTTCAATCGATTGAATAAGAAAAAGCACACATGTCTTGCAAAATTCAATCGATTGTGTATTAATTCCAATTGGTTGAATTATGGGAAACTTGAAATTCAATCGATTGTTTTGTGAATCCAATCAATTGATTTTCTAAGAAACACAATTTCACAACCGTATACGGATGTAACCGATCAAAGATAAAATTTTAATCAATTAGGATCGCCAAAAAGATTATTACGATTAATGAAAGATATAATTCGTTATTGTTTTTGTTTTTGATTATTAATGAACATGATAGATGAATTATAAAATAGTAATTTATAAAATAAAAAATAGATTTTATAATTAAATAATATATAAAAGATAAATTTGTAATTAAAATTACATATGGACTATTTAGCAGTTATTAAATAGCTTAAAAAACATATTTTGTAATGGGACCATTTAATAGTCTAAACGTTCTAGGATCATCGGATCCGGTGCCCTCCTCATTTTGTGTTTGGTAAATAAAAGAAATCATATGCTTGTATTTGCAGCTTTTAAAAGATCAGAGTACTTTTGAAAGCACCTAAAATAGAACTTTTTAAAGTTGGCTTGTATTTTTCAAAATTTAAAAATCTAATATAATCTCATATGTTAACTAATTTTTAAATTTAATACTTATATTTATGTCTATTATAGTAGTTTTAAATTTTAAAAGTTATTTTACCAAACGCAATTGTTGTTGCTTGTGTTTATTAAAAACTATTTTTAATTTGATTTACCAAATATAAATATTACAACTTTTTAAAAGACATTTTTTAAAAATTAGCTTTTATAAGTTACTTTTAAAAAGTAAAAACTTTACCAAACTAAGCCTTAGTCTCATATAAGTTTTAATTAATTTTTAAATTTTATGAATATAATTTATATTAGTCTCAGAGATAATTTTTGATACACAGATATTAACAAAATACTGATGTAGATAATCGAATATTATATTGGATTCTGTAAATCAACATTGTTTTTTTTTAGCACTCAAATAGTAAAAAAATACCATCATAAATGATGTTTGTTGAAACTTTTTCTCCTAAAATAAGTGATTTGATATCGTTTTACAAGTTTTAGCGTGACATCTAGTTGTTCATGTCAACGCTCCATTAATATTTGTATAGTAAAAGTTATTCCAAAAATTAACGTGAGTTATATTTATAAAATTTAAAAACTAAAAACAATAAAAATTTAAAGAACTAAATTAAAATTTACGTGCAAGTTTCAAAATTAAATTGAATATTAACTCTCCAAATGGTCTTTGGATTATATGAAAGAAGCTAAAAGCTTAAATAACAAAAGAGTAAAAAATATTTCAGAAACAATAAAATTATTGTACTTATTAAATAATTGACCACTACTATTAAAAAATATTTAAGACTCAATGAAAAAAATACAAAAATTAATGTTTTAAACTGGTAATTGATATACATAATTTCATTTGGCACTGAATTATTTATTAAATATTTATTATAAAAATAATAAAATTATTGGAATATTTTAGCTTTATTTTGAAATAAACAATTAAGTTTCTATTTTAAATAACTAGTTGTCACTTTAGTATTAATCATTACTAAAAGTAATAAATATTTCATGATTGAAAATTATAGTTAACACTGCATTGTAAATGATATTTCTATGACTGGTTAAAAGGTTAAAATAATAAAAAAATTAAATAAATTTAGATAGCTAATTTTTTTATTAATGATATAAACGTTAGGTATAAAAGTGAAAAGTGAATACATAAAATAAATATAAAATCTATTGGTCAATGAATAAGCACAAAATATTTAAAAGGGAGTTGAATTGAGTATTAACAATTTTAATAAGTTTCTGAATTATTAAAGCAAGGCAAATGAAATAAATGTAATATGGCACGATTAAACGAGAGACAAAAATAAAGAAATTATAATGAGCGAATTTTATTCTAATTCAATCACTTTATTTGTGTTTGCATTTAATCCTTACCATAATTGTACCAAAAATGATTTACAATTTATGGAGTTATACATCATGTATAGTTTTGGATTAGATGTTATTAAGGTGATCCTTAAAGTACCCCAATTGAGCTTTTGATCGAAACAGTTGTCGGAGACTTCCAACGAAGATGCTGTGAAATTGAATGTAGACAGATCCTACATGGTACCATCAACAATGCTGCTTGCGGTGGGATTATTAAAAACCACTTCGGAGGCTTTATCAAAAGCTTGTTTTACAATCTTGGAAGTTATTCTATCATATATGTAGAACTTTGGGGAATGAGTCATGGTCTTCCGGTTGTTATTGCTCTGAATTTTTCTTGTATAATTATTCAATCTGATTCCAACCGAATTGTAATCCTCGTGTTCTGGATCTATGTTCCACGTGAAGCAAACTTTGTGGTTGACCACTTAGCGAAAAAAGGACATTATCGATATCTTTCCATTAGTTTGCATATATTTGATTATGTCCGTGGTGATATTGCTCATTTGCTTGTAACTGATCTAGCCTCGATTCCTCTGTTTAGAGGCTTTGTTCAGTTTCCTTTTTTATTTTCTTGTTTGTTAACTTCTTGACTCCCTTCTCTCACCAAAAAAAAAAAAAAAAAACTAAAGAAACTAAATATAGTTATTACAATATATTAATGCATGTTTAAAATTATTAATGATTTCATTGAATCAGACATGTAGTATAAATTAAGTAGTAAAAAAACAACCAAGTTGATATATATATATATATAGTAGCCAAAGTAAAGCCTAGACTAAGATAGTTAAAGATGACTCTCCAATAAATTTTTATTCATGGCAGTTTTGAAAAGTAAAACCAGTAATGTGACTGCAATAAGGATGGTGAATTTTTAATGAAGACTGGGTAAATATTTTATATATGTAATAAAAATTAACTAAAAAGCTAATCAAAGATGTTGGAATGTTCAGGCCCTAAAGCATATCTGAATCGGCAAATCCCTTAGCTCTGACCTGACCTGGCAGAAACTGCAAGACACGCCTTTCCTTTCCTTTCCTTCTCTATGGCAGCCACTATGCTACAAAGAAAAAAAACCACTCTTCGAGCGCCTTCGCTTCCAGCGTCTTCTCCTATTGCCGTCAGACATTGGTATTCGCTGTTGCCAAGTAGTTGTGAGACGAGGTTTTTCGAAGAGGACTTGACAATGCTGCTGAGATTCTCTTCTGGGGCGGAATTTATAACCACAAACTAACCGGCAAGTGCATCGGGTCGTACCAAGTAGTACTTCAGGTGAATGAGAGTCGATCCCACGAGGATTGATGGATCAAGCAACAATGATTGAGTGATTAGTTTAGTCAGACAAACAGAAAATGGTGTTTGAAGGTTCAAAAATATTAACAGTAATTCAGAGAATCAGAAAAGCAAGCAGTAAACAAGTTGTGAATAATATATGGAGAAAACAGTTAAGACTTCAGAGTTATCTATTTTCTGGATTGACTTTTCTTACTAATTATTTTAATCATGCAAGATTTAATTCATGGCAAACTATATGTGACTAAATCCTAATTCCTTAGACCTTTTTAGTCTCCTCTAAAGTTCATCAACCGCCAATTTCTTGGTACTTAATTCCAATTAGAGGGTGAAGTTCAATTCTAGTTTATATGCCACAGAAATCCTAATTACCCAAATATAAGAGGATTATATGTCACGTATCCCATTAAGTCCATATAATTAGAAATTTAGGAGAATATGTTTTCAAGCTGTTATTCAAGTAAAGAGTTTTTCCAAGTTATACAAGAACTCAATTAGAACATGGGTTATACTTCTGTTCCACCCAAATTCATAAAATAAGGAACGAAAATAATTCTTGAAATATAAATCAGTACATGAATTAAAATAAAAAAATAATAGTATCAATCCATACAATAGATAGAGCTCCTAACCTTAACAGTGGATGTTTAGTTGATCATGGTTCAGAGAGAAAATAAGGATTCAGGTAAACTGTAAAGTACGGAATGAGGTAGAAGAGAAGAGAGCCCGAAGGGCTGATTCTTTTTCCTTTTTATTTCTAATCCTAATGAATGTAAAAAATATATTTTCTAAAACTAAAATAATATCTTTTCCTATTTGAAAATAATATACAAATTTAATCAAAATTAATTGATTATTCGTGCAACCACGCTGACGTATATAGGGACCACGCTGATATTGAAGATCCACGCTGAACTTGGAAAAAGCCAAGTTCAACGTGGAGTGTTGCGCAGGGTTTCCTAGGAGCTTTCAGGTTCCACGTTGAACTTAGCAGGGGCCATGTTCAACGTGGAGGAGGCAGAGGTTGCTTGAGAAGAAGTGTATACTATTATATATCGTTGGAAAGCCTTGAAAGTTAACTTTCCAACGCCTTTAAAAGCACATCAATTGGACCTCTGTAGCTCAAGTTATTCCTTTTTGAGTGCATGAAGGTCAGGATTGACAGCATCATTCGCTTTTCTCCTTTTCTGCTACAAAACTTCGTCAAATCCATTCGAATGCTACCTGAAATAAATAGAATTGTGCACAACTCAAAGTAGCATCTATAGTGGCCAAAAGATATTTAAATTTTGATCAAACTTAGTAATTCAAGTGCAAATTCATAAGGAAAAGATAGATAAGATGCTCACGCATCACAACACCAAACTTGAATTGTTGCTTGTCCTCAAGCAACTAAAATAAATGCATGATTAAGATATGAATTTGCATGAGAAGTGAGAGTTTAGTCATTCTCAAGTCTATTCTTAAAATGGGGTTTACTCATTGTAATTCTGAACAGTTTTGGCATCTCACTCTCCTTTGAATAAGAGGAATGTCAGTGTCATTTCGAAATAGAATCCGGATCATATTATGAATTCTCTGATCTTTATACTCCAGTTTAATCCTTGAACACAGCAAAATTTACTTTAATTATATTTTCTTTGGTGCTTTACACCTTGAGCCTAGCCGTAACTTTAAATGTTTTATCTCAAGCTTTACTTGACATAGAAACACCACAAGCACTTGACCAGGGAACTCTTTTTAAGTTCTGATTGCTTTTTCAGTTTCTCCCAGACAGTGGTGCTCAAAGCCTTTGGCATACTCTGCTGAATGTATTTGATCACGACTCTAAATATTCTGTCTCAAAGGTTATTTGAAACAAGAATACCACAAGCATATAACTAGAAAAATAACTTTTTGAGCTTTTAATTATTTCAGACCCCCTAGTCATTGATGCTCAGACCCTTGGACCTTGCTTTTATGCTTATTTTACTGTCTCTTCTGCTTCAAGGATTAAATTTTTGTTTATTTCAGAGAAGTCATAATAATTCTCTAAATTTCTATTCCTCATACATCAACATCTCTTGATTCAACTTCAAATATGCTCTGTTCATGTCATTCATTCAAAGTTACAAATAACACTACCAAAATTAAGTAAATATGACTAATCATAGATATCAACTCACTCTTTTCATGCATTACATCATTTTCTTCTTTTCTTTTGATTTTCAAGTTCAGTGAGCAATACATGAGACACCTTTTTTTTGGCATATAACTCAAATAACAAGATGAACAGTAAATAAAACTAGACCCTAGGAATTAAAATAGTAGTTGATCATGCAATAACAAAATAAACAGAAAATAGGAGCCTAATCATATAAATAGCAAAATAAGATAGAAAATGAAAAAGGAACTGAGCCACCTCAATCTCCCTGTTAGGGATTGATGAGCGGATAATTTATATGCTTTTTGGCATTATTTTTAGTATGTTTTTAGTATGTTTTAGTTAGTTTTTATTATATTTTTATTAGTTTTTATTTAAAATTCACTTTTCTGGACTTTACTATGAGTTTGTGTGTTTTTCTGTGATTTCAGGTTTTTTCTGGCTGAAATTGAGGGACCTGAGCAAAAATCTGATTCAGGGGCTCCTCCTGACTTCTCTCCTGCAGTGTGGTTCCAGACCTTAGGGTGATGGCATTAATACCACCCTTTGGGTTGGGGAATGGTTGAGAGGAGAGTCCACCAGAGCTTGAGGACTGGTTACTGGAATTTTGCATTGATCTCATCTGTGAGACAAGAGTTTGTAAAGTAGAAGTGAAAGTATTCAGAGTTGCTTTAATACTATCTTCCATAGCCTGATGTCTCTGATCAATGGCTTGTAATAAGTCAGCATTAGGAGATGAAGAGATGCTAGTGGTCTGAGAGGTTTGCTGAGGGGCTTGAGGTTATCTTAAATGAGGTGCTCTGTAAGGTTGATTCTGCTGCCTGTTGTTATTGTTATTCCACCTCTGATTTCCATTGTTATCTCTGCCTCCTCTGTTAGAATTGTCCCTCCAACCCAGGTTAGAATTGTCTCTCCAGCCTTGGTTGGGATTATCCTGCCATCCTTGGTTATAGTTGCCACCTTGATTGTACCCTTGATTGGGGCGATCATAAAAGTTGTGAGTGGCTGCTACAGTATTGTCTTCTGGTTGGAGCTGCGGACACTCATCAGTATAGTGACTATAATCTGCACAGATGCCGCACACTCTTTGTGGGACTAACTGCTGGCTGTGCTGTGGTAGAGAAGGCTAAACTTGCTGAGATTGTTGTTGATTCAGTTGCATCTGCTTCAGCAAGTTAGTAATTTCACATAGATTCTGGGCTATAGCGGTAGTCTCTATATTAGTGGATACCTCCGCAACAGCTCTTGACCGACTTTGTCTCTGCCTATGATTCCTAGTAGAGTCAGCTAAGTCTCTGATCAATTGCCATGCTTCGTCCGTAGTCTTGTGCTTTTTCATAGAACCATTGCAAGCACCTTCTAGTGTGGTCCTATCTTGAGGTCTCAGACCCTGTGTAAAGTAACCGAGTAAGACTATCTTGTCAATCATATGATGGGGACATGCATTTCGAAGTGTATTGAAGCGTTCCAAAGTACTCATAGAGGGTCTCAGATTCGTCCTGGACGATCATAGACATGTCCTTCCTTAGCTTATCAGCAACTTCAGCTGGAAAAAATTTATCCAGAAATTCTCTCCTAAGTGTATCCCAGTTGGAAATAGTTTCTCTGGGCTGACTGTAGTACCACTCTCTTGCCTTTCCTTCCAGAGAAAACGGGAAGGCTTTTAATAGAATAGAGATTTCATCAGCTCCATCAAGCTTAACAGTAGAGCAAGCAGTCTGGAAATCCCTGAGATGCTTGATAGGCTCTTGAGCAGGTAAGCCATGAAATTTGGGCATCAAGTTGAGTAGTGAAGATTTTATTTCAAAATCTACAGCTACTGCTGGGTGGTGCGCTTGGAATGGTTGGAGCGTAAAATCAGGGGCTCCTTCCTTCTGGATGGTGACTCTTCTGGGTGCTGCCATGTCACCTGCACGTAAATGAACTGGATCAGTAGAAAGGGGGGTTGTTTCTTCCTTAAATGACGGTTCAGGTTCGTCCTCAAAGAGGAGTCGCCTATGCCTAGCTCGCCTTATATGCGAAAGAGTTCTTTCAATTTCAGGGTCAAATGCTGGCAAGCTTGGATCAGAAAGCGAACGCGTCATTTAACGAAAGGAACGTGCAGTTCATAGTGATAGAATGAAAAGAAAAAATTGCAATAGAAATAAATACCAATCAATAAATTAACATACTTTTGCAACTCCCCGGCAACGGCGCCAAAAATTGATGTAGCGAAAATTGGTGAATTAAAAATTATTAAAATGTGTACGTTGCAAGTATAGTTCTTAACTCACCGGAAATCCACTTATCAATTTAGAAATATGTCACAGAAATTCAAATTTTAAATACTGGGAGTATGAATCCCAGGTCGTCTCCCAACGAGTTGCAGAAATGTGTGCTATTTTATTAATCAGATGTTTTCAAAAAAAGTTGAGTTGAATAACAAGAAATTAAATTGATGAATTTGAATAATGTAAATAAAAGCCTTGACTGGGAGTTGATTAGTTGGAATCCCTATTACAGTTGGAATACTCTCAAGATTAATTGATAATTAAAATTTATTCTGTTTTGTTATCCTTTACTAGGCAAAGGAAAGTCAAACAAGTTGGAATGCTACGTCTGTTCACAAATTACAACCCACTTAATTAAAAGGGATTGGTGTTAGTGACTAGAAGGGAATCCAACAGTAACCCAATTACAATCTTTCTTTCAAGCCTTCCAACTCAATTGGTTCCTTTCAATCAACTCCCCATCAAGTTAGGGAACTACTCGCTCATTGTGAATGCAAAATTCATAACATATGAGAAGAAATTAAAGAAAGACATTGTAAATAGAAATAAAAAATAATCCAATTAAAATAAGAATAATCCTTATATTGAATAAATCCTAATAATATTCCAATGGTAAAATTAACAAAGCAAAGGACATGGAAGAGTAAAGCCAAGCAAAGAAAACGAACTAGAATGACGAAGTCTTGATGAGGTAATGACTCTTCTCAATATCCCAATGCAAAAGTAGTAGAAAAATAATATCCTAAAAGTATCAATTGTGTAGAGAGAAAACCTAGAGGAGGAGTAAAACTAGATCTAAAAACTCAAAACTGTGTAGAATGACTGTTGTTCTTCGTTTCTGCATGTTCTCTGGCTCTAGTCTGCTGTTCTGGGTCGAGAACTGGGTCAAAACAGGATCCGAAATCGCCCCCAGCGAAATCTGCAGATTATGCAGATCGCGCATGTCACGCGATTGCGTCGTCCACGCGGACGCGTCATTCGCGTTTTTCCTTGCCACGCGTTTGCGTCGTCCACGCCTCCGCGTCACTTGTGCTTTTCCTTTCCGTGCGGTCGCGTGAGCCATGCGGCCGCGTCACCGCGATTTCTCCTCTTCCGCGCGAACGCGTGAGCCATGCGGCCGCGTCACTTTCTCCTCAATTTCTTGTGTTCCTTCCATTTTTGCTAGCTTCCCTTCCAATTTCCAACTCATCCATGCCCTATAAAGCCTGAAATACTTAACACACAGATCACGGCATCGAATGGGATAAAGGAGAACTAAAATGCATAATAAAAAGTCTCTAGGAAGCAGTTTTCAACCATGTAATAATTCCAGGAAGGAAATATAAATGCATGCTAAATTAATGAATAAGTGGGTAAGGATCATGATAAAACCACATAATTATACACAATATAAACCATAAAATAGTGGTTTATCAATGGCGCCATTGATGATCACAATTTCGTGCACCAAGTTTTTAGTGTCGTTGCCGAGGATTGTTCGAGTTTGGATAACTGACGGTTCATCTTGTTGCTTAGATTAGGTAATTTTATTTTATGTTTAAGCTTTTTACTTTTCGAAAATTTTTCAAAAATACAAAAAAAATTTATAAAATCTTAAAATAAAAAAAATGTTTTATGTTTCTTGTATAGTGTCTAATTTTAAGTTTGGTGTCAATTGCATTCATCTAATTTTCAAAAAAAATTGCATGCATTGTGTTCTTCATTGATCTTCAAGTTGTTCTTGATGATTTCCTTGTTCAGATCTTTAAATTCTCTTGTCTTGAGTGTTTTGTTGTTTTTCATATGCATTCTCAATTTGTTAGTGTCAATAGTATACAAACTTCTAAGTTTGGTGTCTTGCATGCATTGTTTATTTGATCTTAGTTTCATTTTGATTATTCCTCATGATTAAAAATTCAAAAAAATTTTTAATTTGTGTCTTTTCAAGTCAATAATACAGAGAATTGAAGATTCAGAACATACAGCAGAGGAATTACACAGAAAAAGCTGGGCATTCAAAACGCCCAGTGAGGAAGGAAAACTGGCGTTTAAACGCCAGCCAGGGTACCTGGCTGGGCGTTTAACGCCCAAAGGGGTAGCATTTTGGGCGTTAAACGCCAGAATGGATACCATTCTGGGCGTTTAACGCCAGGATGGCACAAGAGGGAAGATTTTGTTTTTAATTCAAATTTTTTTTCAAGTTTTCATAATTTTTCAAGATCAAATCTTTTTCAAATCATATCTTTTCAATCATATATTTTCAAAATCAATTTCTTTCCATTTTCAAAAATACTTGCTAACAATTAATGATTTGATTCAAACATTTCAAGTATGTTACCTTTTCTGTTGAGAAAGGTTTAATGTCTGAATCATATCTTTTAAATTTCTTGTTAGCCAAGTCATTAATTTTAAAAATCAAATATTTTTTTAAATTGTTTTTCAATCTTATCTTTTCAATTATATCTTTTTAAAATCATAATCTTTCAATCATATCTTTTTGATTTTTACTTTCAAAAATCTTTTTCAAAAATCACTTTATTTCTTTCCCAACTTTAATTTTCGAAAATCATTCTTCAATTTTTCAAAATTTCTTCAAAATCTTTTAATTTATTTTCAAAAATTCTTCCCCTCTTCTCACATCCTTCTATTTAAGGACTAACACTCCTCCACTATCAACAATTCGAACTCTATCTCTCTTGATAAGTTCGAATTCTTCTTCTTCTACCTCCTCCTTCTATTCTTCTTTTCCTCTGACATCTCAAGGAATCTCTATACTGTGACATAGAGGATTCCATATTTTCTTGTTCTCTTCTCTTTCATATGAGCAGGAGCAAAGACAAAAGCATTCTTGTTGAGGCTGACCCTGAACCTGAAAGGACCTTGAAGCGAAAGCTAAGAGAAGCTAAAGCACTACTCTCTGTAGAAGACCTAACAGAAATCTTCAAACAAGAAAAAGACATGGCAGCCGAAAACAACAACAATGCCAACAATGCAAGGAAGGTGCTGGGTGACTTCACTGCACCTACTCCCGACTTCTATGGGAGAAGCATCTCTATCCCTGCCATTGGAGCAAACAACTTTGAGCTTAAGCCTCAATTAGTTTCTCTAATGCAACAGAATTGCAAGTTTCATGGACTTCCATTGGAAGATCCTCATCAGTTTTTAGCTGAATTCTTGCAAATCTGTGACACTGTCAAGACCAATGGGGTTGACCCTGAGGTCTACAGACTTATGCTATTCCCTTTTGCTGTAAGAGACAGAGCTAGGATATGGTTGGACTCACAACCTAAAGAAAGCCTGAACTCTTGGGAAAAGCTAGTCAATGCCTTCTTGGCAAAGTTCTTTCCACCTCAAAAATTGAGTAAGCTTAGAGTGGAAGTCCAAACCTTCAGACAGAAGGAAGGCGAATCCCTCTATGAAGCTTGGGAAAGATACAAACAATTGATCAGAAAGTGTTCTTCTGACATGCTCTCTGAATGGAGCATCATATGTATCTTCTATGATGGTCTGTCTGAACTGTCCAAGATGTCATTGGACAGCTCTGCTGGAGGATCTCCTCATCTGAAGAAGATGCCTGCAGAAGCTCAAGAACTCATTGAAATGGTTGCAAATAACCAATTCATGTACACTTCTGAAAGAAATCCTGTGAACAATGGGACGAATCAGAAGAAAGGTGTTCTTGAGATTGATACTCTGAATGCCATATTGGCTCAGAACAAAATATTGACTCAGCAAGTCAATATGATTTCTCAAAGTCTGTCTGGAATGCAAGCTGCACCAGGCAGTACTAAGGACGCTTCATCTGAAGAATAAGCTTATGATCCTGAGAACCCATCAATGGAAGAGGTGAATTACATGGGAGAACCCTATGGAAACACCTACAATCCTTCATGGAGAAATCATCCAAATCTCTTATGGAAGGACCAATAGAGGCCTCAATAAGGCTTCAACAACAATAATGGTGGAAGAAACAGGTTTAGCAATGGCACGCCTTTTCCATCATCTTCTCAGCAGCAGACAGAGAATTCTAAGCAGAGCCACTCTGACTTAGCAACCGTCGTCTCTGATCTAATTAAAACCACTCAAAGTTTCATGACTGAAATAAGATCCTCCATTAGAAATCTGGAGGCACAAGTGGGTCAGCTGAGCAAGAAAATTATTGAACTCCCTCCTAGTACTCTTCCAAGCAATACAGAAGAGAATCCAAAAGGAGAGTGCAAAGCTATTAACATGACCCACATGGCCGAACTTAGAGAGGAGGAAGAGGCAGTGATCGCTACTGAGGAATACCTCAATGGACGTCCACTGGCCTCCAATGAGTTCTCTAATAAGGAACCATGGGAATCTGAGGCTCATAATGAGACCATAGAGATTCCATTGGATTTACTTCTGCCATTTATGAGCTCTGATGAGTATTCTTCCTCTGAAGAGGATGAAGATGTCACTGAAGAGCAAGTTGCTAAGTACCTTGGAGCAATCATGAAGTTAAATGCCAAGTTATTTGGTAATGAGACTTGGGAGGATGAACCCCCTTTGCTCACTAAAGAACTGGATGACTTGACTAGGCAGAAATTACCTCAAAAGAGTCAGGAGCCTGGGAAGTTCTCAATACCTTGTACATTAGGCACCATGACCTTCGAGAAGGCTCTGTGTGACCTAGGGTCAAGCATAAACCTCATGCCTCTCTCTGTAATAGAGAAGCTAGGGATCTTTGAGGTACAAGCTACAAGAATCTCACTAGAGATGGCAGACAATTCAAGAAAACAAGCTTATGGACTTGTAGAGGATGTTCTGGTAAAGATTGAAGACCATTACATCCCTGCTGATTTCATAGTCCTAGAGACTGGGAAGTGCATGGATGAATCCATCATCCTTGGCAGACCCTTCCTAGCCACAGCAAAGGCTGTGATTGATGTTGACAGAGGAGAATTGATCATTCAAGTGAATGAAGAATCCCTTGTGTTTAAGGCTCAAGGATATCCCTCTGTAACCATAGAGAGGAAACATGAAGAGCTTCTCTCAAAACAGAGTCAAACAGAGTCCCCACAGTCAAACTATAAGTTTGGTGTTGGGAGGCCACAACCAAATTTTAAGTTTGGTGTTGAACCCCCACATTCAAACTCTAAGTTTGGTGTTGGGAGGTTCCGACATTTCTCTGAACATCTGTGAGGCTCCATGAGAGCCCACTGTCAAGCTACTGACATTAAAGAAGCGCTTGTTGGGAGGCAACCCAATGTTATATTTATCTATTTTCCATTGTTATTTTATGATTTCTATAGGTTGATGATCATGTGAAGTCACAAAATCAATTGAAAAAGCAAAAACAGAATGAAAAATAGAAAGAAAAATAGCACACCCTGGAGGAAAACTTGCTGGCGTTTAAACGCCAGTAAGGGCAGCAAATGGGCGTTTAACGCCCAATCTGGTACCATTCTGGGCGTTTAACGCCAGAAAGGGGCACCAGACTGGCGTTTAACGCCAGAAAAGGGCAGCAGCCCGGCGTTTAACGCCAGGATTGGCAGAAAGGGCGTTTTACACGCCACTTGGTGCAGGGATGAGCTATCCTTGACACCTCAGGATCTGTGGACCCCACAGGATCCCCACCTTTCCCACCTCTCTCTCTCTTCTTCACCCATTCACCAATCACCTCCATACCTCTTCCCCCCAAAAAAAAACCCCTCACCTATAAAATCCTACCTCACCATCCAAACTCAAACCACTTTCCCTCCCAAACCCACCCATACATGACCGAACCCTACCCTCTCTCCACCCCTATATAAACCCATCTTCACCCCCTCATTTTCACACATCATACACACTACTTCTCTCCCTTGGCCGAATCACTCCCACTTCGCCATCTCCTCTATTTTCTTCTTCTTCTCCGTCCCTTTTTCTTCTTTTGCTCAAGGACGAGCAAACCTTCTAAGTTTGGTGTGGTAAAAGTGTTGCTTTTTGTTTTTCCATAACCATTTATGGCACCTAAGGCCGGAGAAACCTCTAGAAAAAGGAAAGGGAAGGCAAAAGCTTCCACCTCCGAGTCATCGGAGATGGAGAGATTTATCTCAAGGGTGCATCAAGACCACTTCTATGAAGTTGTGGCCAAGAAGAAGGTGATCCCTGAGGTCCCTTTCAAACTCAAAAAGGTTCAACTTTGATCAAAGGTTGGACCAAGTCCTCATGGATACCACTAAGAAAAGGATGGAGTAAACAAGAGATCCCACTCATGGACATGAGGAAATTCATCATCATAAAATCCCTGAGATGCCTCAAGGGATGCACTTTCCTCCACAAAACTATTGGGAGCAAATCAACACCTCCCTAGGAGAATTGAGTTCCAACATGGGACAACTAAGGGTGGAGCACCAAGAACATTCCATCCTCCTCCATGAAATTAGAGAAGATCAAAGAATCATGAGAGAGGAGCAACAAAGGCAAGGAAGAGACATTGAGGAGCTCAAGCACTCCATAAGATCTTCAAGAGGAAGAACAAGCCGCCATCACTAAGGTGGACCCGTTCTTTAATCTCTTTGTTCTCTATTTTTCTGTTTTTCGAATTTTTATGCTTATGTTTATCTATGTTTGTGTCTTATGATCATTAGTATCTTAGTATCTATGCCTTAAAGTTATGAATGTCCTATGAATCCATCACCATTCTTAAATGAAAAAATGTTTTAATTACAAAAGAACAAGAAGTACAAGATTTCGAATTCATCCTTGAAACTGGTTTAGTTATTTGATGTGGTGACAATACTTTTTGTTTTCTGAATGTATGCTTGAACAGTGCATATGTCTCTTGAATTTGTTGTTCATGAATGTTAAAATTGTTGGCTCTTGAAAGAATGATGAAAAAGGAGACATGTTACTGAGGATCTGAAAAATCATAAAAATGATTCTTGAAGCAAGAAAAAGCAGTGAATTAAAAAAAAAAGCAAGCAGAAAAAGCCAATAGCCCTTTAAACCAACAGGCAAGGGTAATAAAAAGGATCCAAGGCTTTGAGCATCAGTGGATAGGAGGGCCCACAGGAATAATATCCTGGCCTAAGCGGCTAAACCAAGCTGTCCCTAACTATGTGCTTGTGGCGTGAAGGTGTCAAGTGAAAACTTGAGACTGAGCGGTTAAAGTCGTGATCCAAAGCAAAAAGAGTGTGCTTAAGAACCCTGGACACCTCTAATTGGGGACTCTAGCAAGGTTGAGTCACAATCTGAAAAGGTTCACCCAGTTATGTGTCTGTGGCATGTATGTATCCAGTGGTAATACTGGAAAACAGAGTGCTTTGTGCCACGGCCAAGACTCATAAAGTAGCTGTGTTCAAGAATCAACATACTTAACTAGGAGAATCAACAACACTATCTGAATTCTAAATTTCTATAGATGCCAATCATTCTGAAATTCAAAGGATAAAGTGAGATGCCAAAACTGTTTGGAGGCAAAAAGCTACTAGCCCCGCTCATCTAATTGGAGCTAAGTTTCATTGATAATTTGGAGTCCATAGTATATTCTCTTCTTTTTATCCTATTTGATTTTCAGTTGCTTGGGGACAAGCAACAATTTAAGTTTGGTGTTGTGATGAGTGGATAATTTATACGCTTTTTGGCATTATTTTTAGTATGTTTTTAGTATGTTTTAGTTAGTTTTATTATATTTTTATTAGTTTTTATTTAAAATTCACTTTTCTGGACTTTACTATGAGTTTGTGTGTTTTCTGTGATTTTAGGTATTTTCTGGCTAAAATTGAGGGACCTGAGCAAAAAACTGATTCAGAGGCTGAAAAGGACTGCAGATGCTGTTGGATTCTGACCTCCCTGCATTCGAAGTGGATTTTCTGGAGCTACAGAAGTCCAATTTACGCGCTCTCAATTGCTTTGGAAATTAGACATTGAGGGCTTTCCAAAAATATATAATAGTCCATACTTTGCCTGAGATTTGATGGCCCAAACCGGCGTTCCAAATCAGCTCAAGACTGCCCGGCATTAAACGCCGAAACTGGCACAAAAGTGGGAGTTAAACGCCCAAACTGGCACAAAAGCTGGCGTTTAACTCCAAGAAAAGTATCTACACATAGAAGCTTCAATGTTCAGTCCAAGTACACACCAAGTGGGCCCGGAAGTGGATTTTTATGTCATTTCTGTAAACCCTAAGCTACTAGTTCTCTATAAATAGGACCTTTTACTATTGTATGTTCATCTGGGGTAGCTATCTTTGAGTAGTCTTATGCTATCTTAGATCATGGGGCTGGCCTCACGGCAATGCCTAGACCTTGTTCTTATGTATTTTCAACGGTGGAGTTTCTACACACCATAGATTAAGGTGTGGAGCTCTACTGTACCTCGAGTATTAATGCAATTACTATTGTTCTTCTATTCAATTCAGCTTATTCTTGTTCTAAGATATTCATTTGCACCCAAGAACTTGATGAATGTGATGATTATGTGACGCTCATCATCATTCTCACTTATGAACGCGTGCCTGACAACTACTTCCATTCTACATGCAAACAAGGCTTGAATGTTTATCTCTTGGATTTCTTAATTAGAATCTTCGTGGTATAAGCTAGAATTGATGGCGGCATTCTTGAGAATCCAGAAAGTCTAAACCTTGTCTGTGGTATTCCGAGTAGGATTCAAGGATTGAATGACTGTGACGAGCTTCAAACTCGCGATTGTGGGGCGTTAGTGACAGACGCAAAAGAATCACTGGATTCTATTTCGACATGATCGAGAACCGACAGATGAATAGCCGTGCTGTGACAGAGCGCGTTGAACATTTTCACTGAGAGGACGGGACTGTAGCCATTGACAACGGTGATGCCCAACATACAGCTTGCCATGGAAAGGAGTAAGAAGGATTGGATGAAGACAGTAGGAAAGCAGAGAGATGGAAGGGACAAAGCATCTCCATACGCTTATCTGAAATTCTCACCAATGAATTACATAAGTATCTCTATCTTTATTTTATGTTTTATTTATCTTTTAATCATTAATCCTCCATAACCATTTGAATCCGCCTGACTGAGATTTACAAGATGACCATAGCTTGCTTCATACCAACAATCTCCGTGGGATCGACCCTTACTCGCTTAAGGTTTATTACTTGGACGACCCAGTGCACTTGCTGGTTAGTTGTGCGAAGTTGTGATAAAGAGTTGAGATTACAATTGAGCGTACCATGTTTATGGCGCCATTGATGATCACAATTTCGTGCACCAGGGATCCCTCTCATCAGGCTGAGCACCATAAGGTCCTCTAAGACGACTGTAATCCTGCCTCAGATGTTGAATCTTCTGCCGCTGAGAGCGGTGATAAGCTCTCATTTCATCCAGGGTCATACAGAGATGCTCCCATCGGCTGTCCTGTGTGGCCCTCATCTCATTAACAAACGCCATGTACTCCTGCCAGCGACTGTCATTAGCGACCCTCATTTGCTCCATGGAGGCTGCAAGCTGCTGCAAATAATCTTGCGGCGGCTGATCTTGTCCCTGAGGTAACTCTTCTTCATCTCCTTCCTCAGCCTGTTCTCTGGGGTGCCTTCGATGTTCCCTTGTCTGTTCCAGCTGTTTCTTTGTGGTGGGCTTCTCGGTTGGGATAGGGAAGTCATTATCTATCTTCACTCTAGCAGCATCACAAAGGCAGAAGATGAGATGTGGGAAGCCCAATCTGGCATTATCCTTGGTGTTGGTGACATGTGGTAAAATTGATCAGTAATAATGTCTGCCACCTCTACTGGCTCTCCCAATAGAATACAGTGGATCATGATTGCTCGGTCCGAAGTACACTCGGACCGGTTGCTCGTGGGCATGATGGACCGGCGAATGAAATGGTGCCATCCTCTAGCCAAAGGCTTCAAGTCACCTACTTTGATATGGCCGGGTTCCCCTCGCGCCCCCATTATCCACTGTGCACCTGGAATGCAAATGTTGGCGATTACTTGTTCCAACCGCTGATCTTTGTACATCCTCTCACTGTAGGAACTAAGTGATTGTTCGGTCTCTGGCATCTGGAGGGCCTGTCTGATGATCTCTGGGATGAAGTCAATGGTTCTTTCCCTTACAAAATTTTTGTGGTTCCTTTCATTTATACCAGACACATTCTTGTAGGTAATCCACATGTTCCCATAGAATTCTTGCACCATCAACTGTCCCACCTGTGGGTGTGGTTTGCATAGAACTTCCCATCCTCTTCTCCGAATCTCATGTGTAATTTCCAAAAGTTCATCCGATTGGAGCTTAAACTGCACTTCTGGTAAAACCGGCCTCTTGCCAGTGATATTAAAAAAATGTTCTTCATGTAACTTAGATTTGAAGCGCCTTGAGTCATGAGAACCCGTTGCTGGTTCCTTTCCCTTTCTCTTTTTGGATGATTGGATGGTCTTAGGTTCCATAAAGATAAATCAAATAAACAGCGGAGCGGCAACACCAAACTTAAAACTATTGCTCGTCCTCGAGCAAAATAGAGAAATACAAATGGGAGAAGAAAGAGATGCAGAAATTTAAACAGTAGAAAATAAAATATAATGCTAAAAATATAGATATAGATATATATAGATATTTTTTTATTTTTTTTATTTTTATTTTTTTTTGAAGCTGAAAGAAATAAAAGAAAAAGTAAAATAGAGCAAGGGGGAAAGGACAGAAGGGAGTACGGTTGCAGCTGGGAGGTAAAGGGGAGATATAGCTTGGATGTGGTTAGAGGATGATGATGGAGGGGCTTTTTCTGGTTGCGGTGTTGTGGGAGAAAAAGGTTGGGAGGGTGGTATTTGATGTGCTGTGTGTGTTGAAGGTTGAGGAAGAGGTGTTTAAATAGAAGGGGTTGGTTGGAATGGTGATTTAATGATGGGGTAGGTGGTTGACGTGGCGGAAATTGGCGAGTTAAGAATTCACTAATAGGGACACGTTGCAAGTACAGTCCTTAACCAGCCGAAAATCCACTTATCAATTTAAAAAGGGGTTGTCACAATATTGAAAATTAAAATACTGGGAGTATGAATCCCAGGTCATCTCCCAATGAGTTGCAGAGAGATGTGCTATTTCATCAATCGGGTATTTTCAAAAGTGGTTGAGTTGGTAAACATAAAATTAAAATAGAGAATTTAATTAATTCTAAATAAAAGCTTTGACTGGGGGTAGATTAGTTGGAAGCCCTATTCTTGTTGAAATACTCTCAAGATTAATTAATAATTGGAAGTTACTCTACTTAGTTAATCCTTACTAGGTAAAGGAAAGTCAAGCATGTTGGAAATCGGTTTCTAGTCATAAGTCCTAATCCTCTCCCTTGGGAAGGAATAGAGTTAATGATTAGAGGGTGATTCAACAATAAACCCAATTATAATTTCTCTCTTGAGTAGTTCAACTCAAGGGTTCCTTTCAATCATCCCCAATCAAGTCATGGAACTACTCACTCATCATAATTATAAAATTCATAGAATTAATGGTGAAAATAAAAGAAGACATGATAAACAATAATGAAAGGATTAATTGAAAATAAAAATAGTCTATATTAATAACTTGTAAGAATAAGCCAAAGTCAACTCTAGAGGGATTAAAAATATGGAAGTATAAATATAAAAGGTAAATAACAAAATAAGATGACTAGTACTGGAGGTAGACTCTTCTCAAAAGCTAAGCCAAAATCTTCCCAAAAATCCTAATTATGAATGTCAAGTGATAAAAACCTAGGGGAGGAGTAAATCCAGATCTAAAACTAAAAATTATGCAGAATGAATTGTTCTCCTCCGTTTCTGCATGTTTCCTGACTCTAGTCTGTAATTTCGGGCCGAAAACTGGGTTGAGATCCGGCCCAGAAACTCTGCCAGTGACTTTTGAAATTCTGCAGATCGCGCACATCACGCAGACGCATCATTCACGCGGACGCGTCATTCGGAGTTTTGCTTTTCCATGTGGGCGCGTCGTCCATGCCTCCGCGTCGCTTCTGCTTTTCCAATCCGCGCTTCCGCGTCACTCATGCGGCCGCGTCATTGCGAATTCCTCTCTTTCGCGCGGTCGCGTCGCTGACGCGTATGCGTCACTTCTCGCTAGTCATCTCCTCAATTTCTTGTATTCCTTCCATTTTTGCAAGCTTCCTTCCCAATCTCCCACTTATTCATGCCCTATAAAGCCTGAAACACTTAACACACGGATCACGGCATCGAATGGAATAAAGGGGGATTAAAATACCTAATTAAAGATCTCCAGGAAGTAAGTTTTCAATCATGTAATAACTTTAGGAAGGAAATATAAATGCATGCTAATTATATGAATAAGTAGGTAAAGACCATGATAAAACCACACAATTAAACACATTGTAAACCATAAAATAGTGGTTTATCAACCTCCCCACACTTAAACATTAGCATGTCCTCATGCTTAGTTGAAGGAGACAGAATAAATGAGTAGGAACATGTAAAAACTCATGCAATGCAATGCAACCTATATTTGTGAATGCAACTATATGATTCTTGTCCACTTGATCAAGAATAAATAAGCTCTTCAAACGATGACAAACCAAGTTTCACTAATTTAATTCTCATTTAGTAAGAACAGATAAAAATGCAAGAAGTTGGCTCATGAAAGCGGGGAACATAGAATTTCAAGCATTGAACCCTCACTGATGATGTATGTATGCTTTAATCTTTCCAGTGTATAGGGTAATCACTCTATCCTTCTCTAATCATGGTCTCTAAATTTTGTTCTTCTCTTAACCAATCAACAACATTTAATATACCAATGCAACATCATGAGGTCTTTTCAGGGTTATAATGGGGCCAAGGTAAGGGTGAGGATACATATATGGTTAAGTGAGCTTATAAATTGAATCTTTAATTAACTCAAACTCTAACATAACCTATATATTTTGTATAACTATGGAGTTCGTACCTAGCTACCCAGGATTCTCTTTCACATTCCATACTCATGGAACTGTTTATTTTAATTTTATCCTACATGCATTGACCTTTGGATTCTTAACTCAACATTGGGTAAATTTTTTTTTTAAAACATAGCTTATCAATGCACATAGATTTTTGATTTTCATAGTATCACATGAGTAGGTGTCCAAATTCCTATTATATTATCATGACATATCCCCTTATTATCTTTTGTTCCCACAATTTCCCATACTTAATTAGCACACACAATTCTATCTTAAGCTAACTAAAGATTCAAATTGGGGTATATAATTGTTTTTCCGCTTAAGGCTAGTAATGTGGTAAATTATAGAACAAATGGGATTTAAAGGCTCAAAGTGGCTAACAAAGGTAATTGAAAGGGTATGCTTAATTTGGATAAGTGAACTAAACAATTAATGGCCTCAATCATATGCAGCATATAAATATATTAAACATTAGACATATAAGATGAAACAAAATATAGTTTATAATCATAGAGAAGTAAACACACAAGAATAAAACAAATATGGTTAAATAATATAACCATGCATAAAGGCTCAATTCTCACAGGTTGTGTGTTCTTTAGCTTTAAAAATCATGTTCCAAATACAACTTCAAGCAAATTTAACATAAGAGTTTTGATTAAAATTAGTGAAATTTTGTTCCAAAGATAGATTTTTAGAAGAAACTTATTGTCTTTTTCAATCAAGTAGAACATGCATGCAACTAATCTATTACTATGTAATTTATCCTATTCTAAAAGAAAGAAAAGCTAACTAAATATCCTAATTTATTGGTGTTTAGGGAAGAAGAATTACCTCTGGAAGTCAGGTACTGACCGACCTCCTCACACTTAAGGATTTGCACTGTCCTTGGTGCTATCTGTCAGGAACAATGGTGGGCTGGTGGCAGTGTCTCCACAGTCGGGGCCATCATGGCTCCCTGTGCTGGTGAAGGAAGTGGAGTCTGGAGTGCCTGGGTCGTCGTCAGGTCTGTGATTGCCTGTGAGGAGCTCCTTGATGTATTTGAAACGGCGTTGGTTGCGGCGCTCTCAGAGCTTTGCTTTCTTTTCTTGTTGGTCCAACCGCTTCAGTATTTAATGTAGCAGCTGACTAGTAGATGGTGGAGGAGCTGCAGCATCCTCTGTGGACTGGCTGGTAGTGGCAAGTTGTGGCCTGAGATATCTCCCGTTAGGGACATACTAATCATCCCGTGGAAGAATGGCTTTGGTGTCTCCAGCTCTGTAGGATACTCCGGCTGCTGAGATAAGATCAGAGACCAATGCGGGGAAAGGTAGGTTGCCCGCGATCTACACATGTTCCATAGCATTCTGGATATGTCTTGGTAAATTAAGAGGCTGGTCTATGAGGATGCACCATAGTAGAACGGCCATGTTTGCGGTGAAGGAGGACTCATGAGTATTCGGAAAGACGTAATGGGACATAATCTGTGCCCAAACGTGAGCCTCTAAGGTGAGTACGGAAGCCGAGATTCCCTTAGGACGGGAACGATGGTATCCGAAGATCCATTTGCTGCCAGGTTGAGCGATAACTTTGAGAACATCGTCCCAGTCAAAGGTGTATGCCTGGCGCTTGATTGCGGCTTTCTGAAAGGCGTCTAATCCTTCGGGAGCAGGTGGGAGATCTAAGGCTTGCTGTATGGCCTTTTCTGTAATGGGGACTTGCTTCTGGCGTAAATAAACTGACTGTAGAGTCGGCAGGTGGAAGTTGGAGTAGAACTCAACATCCCAAGAAAGATAAACCTGTCGTGGCTATCTCTGTAAGAATCTCCAATGTGTTTGTGCAATTTGTGGCTCAACAAATTCAGCAATACGAGGCGAAAGGATGAGAAGGTGTTTATTGTTGTAATTTCGAGCTGCCAGAATAGGAAACATCTGCTCACAGTAGCGATTTGGGAATCGTGCAGTGTCCTTGGCTGTGAAGGCTCTCTCCTTTTCATCAACCTTGATAATCCTTTTAATTCTTTTTGTTGAGGGCTTGACTGCAGTTGAAGAAGACTCTGCCACTAATGCTCTCTTCATTCTTTTCCTTGCTGTGGGTTTAGTGGTAGCTTTCTCTTTGCCTTTCTTGGTGGCCATTCTGAAAAAGGGAAGAGAAAGTAAGTTAAATCCAAAGAGATAAAGCAAGGAAGGGGATTGAGTGAGTGATAATCAGTGCACGGTAAAGATGAGTGAAATAAACACATGGTCATGACAACATGTGAAAAGATCACTAAAGGAAATAGAACAAGTACATGATAGGGTAAGTAGATGCAAGATGATTATTGGCATGCCGGCAAGGGCATGAGTAGCATAGATCAAGCATCACTTCGTAACAAACTATCACGTTTGTATTGGCAATTAAATTTAATTAATAAAATAGTAAAGGGAATTTGTGAAAAACATGCATTGAATAGTAGAATAGGATAATGTAGAAAAGTGCATAATACCATACGGGCTTTTTCACAAACACATAGCATGCATGGTAAATAATCCAATGAAAATAATAAATTGAACATGCAAGCAACCCCTTTAAAAATATAATTGCCAAATAATTAAGAAACAATCCACAATGACCAAATAAGTTTCCAACACCAATAAAAAGGAAAAAAAAAAAGAAAAAGAAAACATATGCAAATAAATTAAAAAGAAAAAGGAAGGAAGAAGAAAACATAAATAAAGAAGAAGAATAGAAGAGTTAAGAGGGAAGAAGAGAAGAAAAACCTTGATAATGGTGGGAAGAGAGAGAGAAAGTAGAAAGTGAGAAGGAGGGAAGAAGGAAGAAAGGGGAAGAAAGAAATAAGGAGGGAAAAGAAAAAGTAGGATTGGGGGAAGAGAAAGATAAGATATTTGGCAAATTAGGATAAGTTGTGCGGTGCAAGCGACGCGGACGCGTGGGTGACGCATTCGCGCGAAAGCGCATTAAGTTAATTGACGCGGAAGCGTCGGTCACGCGGACGCGTGACTTAGGTTATGCTACTGGCGCGAGGGCAGCCTCGCGCTCGCACAACTCTCTGTTCGAATTTTTATTTTTGCCAAATGTTAAGTGATGCGAACGCGTGGGTTACGCGTTCGCGTGAGTGGCCATTCGAAGGAAATGACGCGGACGCGTGAGCCATGCGTCCGCGTGGGAAGAATTTGTGCGTTCAGCACCGATCCATCACCACTCTAGCACAACTTTCGGTCGTGCACCCACTTGACGTCGAATTCCAGGGCACGCGGCCGCGTGAGTGACGCGGACGCGTGGGAGGCCAATGTTTGCACTCGACGCGGACGCGTCAACGACGCGGTCGCGTGGGATGATTTGTGCGAAAGGCACGCCTCCAGCCACGCTCTCACGTGACTCTCTGTTCTATTCCCCTTTCTTCAAAACGCACTCGTGACGCGGACGCGTCGCTGACGCGTCCGCGTTGCGTGCGTAAATTTTTTTTTTTAAAATGCAAATGCAGGATGCAGATGAGGTGCAAGATATAAGCAGTAGTATGGAGAAGAGTTATAGATGAGAGAAGAGAAGGAGAAGAAGAGGAACGATCATACCGTGGTGGGTTATCTCCCACCTAGCACTTTGCTTTAATGTCTTTAAGTTGGACGCTTTAGTAGCTCAGTTTTCAGTTGCGAGTGGATCCTCCAGGAGGAAGATCTCTAACTCCTTGTTTTTCGTCGCCTTCTCACCATGGTGGAGCTTCAAACGATGTCCATTAACCTTGATGAGTTCAGAGCTTGAAGGGTGACTGAGATGGAAAACTTCGTGCCGCTCAGCCCTCTCGACTCTATATGGACTTTCCCACCTGGACCGCAGTTTGCCTGGCATGAGCCTCAGTCTAGAGTTGTAAAGAAGGACCAAATCCCCAGGTTGGAACTCCTTTCTCTTGATGTGTTAATCATGTACAGCCTTCATTTTCTCCTTGTACGATCTTGAGTTCTCATAAGCTTCTAGGCGAAGGCTCTCCAATTCTTGCAGTTGCAACTTCCTTTCAGCTCCGGCTTTCTCAAATCCCATGTTGCATTCCTTTACTGCCCAAAAAGCTTTGTGCTCCACTTCAACTGGAAGGTGACAAGCCTTTCCATAGACTAAGCGGAAAGGACTCATCCCAATGGGTGTCTTGTATGCTGTTCTGTATGCCAGAGTGCATCTTGTAGTCTGGTGCTCCAGTCACTTCTATGAGGTTTGACTATCTTCTGTAAGATGCGATTTATTTCTCTGTTAGACACCTCGGCTTGCCCATTAGTCTGAGGATGGTAGGCTGTTGCTATTTTATGAATTATCCCATGCTTCTTTAGTAATCCTGTTAGTCTCCTGTTACAAAAATGGGTGCCTTGATCGCTCACGATTGCTCGTGGTGATCCAAAGCGACAAATAATATGGTTTCTAACAAAGGAAACAACAGTGTTAACATCATCAGTACGGGTAGAAATTGCTTCCACCCATTTAGAAACATAGTCTACAGCTAACAATATATAGAGGTGGCCATTAGAATTTGGAAATGGACCCATGAAGTCAATGCCCCAGACATAAAAAATTTCACAAAAAAGCATAGTTTGTTGAGTCATTTCATCCCTCTGGGATATATTACCAAACCTCTGGCATGGGGGACAAGATTTACAAAATTCAGCAGCGTCTTTAAAAAGGTGGGCCACCAGAATCCACAGTCTAAGATTTTTCTAGCTGTTCTTTGAGGGCCAAAATGTCCTCCATTCTTAGATGAGTGACAGGCCTCTAAAATGGACTGAAATTCTGATTGAGGCACACACCTTCTAATTACCTGGTCAGTGCCACATCTCCATAAATATGGGTCATCCCATATATAATATTTAGACTCGCTTTTCAGCTTGTCTCTTTGGTGCTTAGTAAAGTGTGGAGGAAAAGTGCGGCTAACTAGATAATTCGCTACAGGTGCATACCAAGGGGTTACCGCAGATACTGCTTGTAGGTTATCAAATGGAAAATTATCAGATATAGGAGTGGAGTCATCCTTAATGTGTTCAAGGCGACTCAAGTGGTCTGCCACTAGATTCTGGGTACCACTCCTATCCTTTATTTCTAAATCAAATTCTTGTAGCAGCAGTATCCAACGTATAAGCCTTGGTTTGGATTCCTTTTTAGCTAATAGATACTTTAGAGCTGCGTGGTCTGAATACACTACTACCTTAGTACCAAGTAAATAGGCTCGGAATTTATCCAGAGCAAAAACAATAGTAAGAAGCTCTTTTTCAGTAGT
The DNA here is from genome assembly GCF_014773155.1 of Arachis stenosperma. Classification (NCBI taxonomy): domain Eukaryota; kingdom Viridiplantae; phylum Streptophyta; class Magnoliopsida; order Fabales; family Fabaceae; genus Arachis; species Arachis stenosperma. Next base: position 103,318,059 of record NC_080379.1, on the reverse strand, counting down.
AGTGTAATTAGACTGAGCAGCGTCTAAAGTTTTAGACGCATAAGCAATAACAAAAGGATCCTTACCTTCATGCTGAGCCAGTGCTGCTTCTACTGCATAGTTGGAAGCATTGCACATGATTTCGAATGGCTGGCTCCAGTCTGGTCCTCTCACAATTGGAGCTTGAGTCAGGGCGGCTTTCAGCTTATCAAATGCTTGTTTGCAATCCTCACTGAACTTGAACTCGATATCTTTCTGCAGTAATCTGGATAGGGGAAGTGCTACCTTACTAAAGTCCTTAATGAATCTTCGGTAAAAGCCTGCATGTCCAAGGAACGAACGGACTTCCCTCACAGAAGAGGGGTAAGGCAAACTAGAAATAACATCCACCTTTGCTGGATCTACAGAAATGCCAGTATTAGATACAACATGTCCCAGTACGATTCCTTGTTTAACCATAAAATGACATTTTTCAAAATTCAATACAAGATTTGTACTGACACATCTATCTAATACTCCAGATAAGCTATCCAAGCAAAGGTTAAAAGAATCGCCATAAACACTAAAATCATCCATAAAGACCTCCATACAGTCCTCAATAAGATCAGAGAAAAGACTCATCATGCACCTTTGGAAAGTAGCTGGTGCATTGCACAAGCCAAAGGGCATTCTCTTGTAAGCATAAGTCCCAAAAGGACAGGTAAAGGTAGTCTTTTCTTGATCATCAGGAGCTATATGAATCTGGAAATAGCCTGTGTAACCATCTAAAAAGCAATAATGTGATTTACCTGACAGGCGATCCAGCATTTGATCAATGAATGAAAGAGGGTAGTGATCCTTATGAGTAGCTTGGTTGAGACGCCTGTAATCAATGCAGACCCTCCAGACGTTCTGTACTCTGGTTGCTATGAGCTCTCCGTGCTCGTTCTTCACTGTAGTGACTCCAGACTTCTTGGGCACCACTTGCACTGGGCTCACCCATTCACTGTCTGAGATGGGGTAGATAATACATGCCTCTAATAGTCTGGTCACTTCCTTCTTGACAACCTCTAAAATAGTGGGGTTCAATCTTCTTTGGGGTTGACGAACAGGTCTTGCTCCTTCTTCTAAAAATATCCTGTGCTCACAAACTTGAGGATTGATGCCTACTATGTCTGCTAAACTCCACCTAATTGCTTTCTTGTGCTTCCTCAGCACACTACGTAACTGCTCTTCCTGCTGAGAAGTGAGGTCCTGTGCAATGATAACTGGAAACTTCTGCTTGTCCTCAAGGTAAGCATATTTGAGGTGTGGAGGGAGGGGTTTCAATTCTAACTTCTGGTCATGGTCTGTCTCTGGATTATCTGGAAATGGTGGCAGTGGTAGAGTGCCTGCATTGTCCTTGGAATTTCCCACACTTGGACCTTGTCCTATGTACTTATCTTCAAACTCTTCCTGGTGAACTTCAGCTACGGTTTCATCTATGATGTCACACTGGAAGATAGAACGATCTTCTGGAGGGTGCTTCATAACTCCATTCAGATTGAAGCTTACTACTCGGCCGTCTATTTCAAAAGAGTATGTGCTTGCAAAAGCATCTAATTTGAACTACGAGGTCTTCAAGAAAGGTCTTCCGAGTAGGATTGATGATGGCTTCTCTGATTCATTTTGGGGCATCTCCAGGATGTAAAAATCAATGGGGAAAGTGAGACCTTTGATTCCCAGTAATACATCTTTAGTAACTCCAGCCACTGTAATAATACTTTTATCTGCTAACACAAAACGAGCTGCCGGATAAAAGCATTATACTAACACATGCTCCTAAATCGCACATGCCGTCAGAAAATATCACACCTCCAATTGTACAGTTAACCATGCATGGGCCTGGATCACTACATTTTTCAGGTATATTTCCCATTAAAGTAGATATAGAACTTCCTAAAGGAATAGTTTCTAATTCATTTATTTTGTCTTTATGTATACACAAATCTTTTAGAAACTTTGCATATTTAGGTACCTGTTGAATGACATCAAAAAGGGGAACTGTTACCTCAACCTTTTTGAATATTTCTACCATTTTGGGATCAGGTTCCAACTGCTTCCTGGGCTTCCTTGCAAGTTGTGGAAATGGAACAGGAACAGCGTCCTCTATAGTGTCTGCGCCCTTTGGTGCTTCTCCCTGTGGTTTGGTGTCTTCTTCTTCAACCATGTCCTGTATGCTCTTTTCTTCTTCAACATCTTCTATTTCCACTACCTCTTCAGCTGAGGTGTGTTCAGATAGATTTGGCTCTTCCTGATTTTGCTCTTGCAGTGTGGTTCCGGACCTTAGGGTGATGGCATTAATACCACCCTTTGGGTTGGGTAATGGTTGAGAGGGGAGTCCACCAGAGCTTGAGGATTGGTTGTTGGAGTTGGTCAATGATCCAATCTGTGAGACAAGGGCTTGCAAAGTAGAATTCAAACCATTCAGAGTAGAAGTAAGGTTATTTTCCATGGCCTGTTGTCTCCGATCAATGGCTTGTAGTAATTCATCATTAGGAGATGAAGAGGGGTAAGTGATCTGAGAGGTCTGCTGAGATGCTTAAGGCTGTCTTAAATAAGGTGCTCTATAGGACTGATTCTGATTCTGCTGCCTGAAGTTGTTATTGTTATTCCACCTCTGATTTCCATTGTTATCTCTGCCTCCTCTGTTATGATTGTCCCTCCAACCCTGGTTAGAATTGTCTCTCCAGCCTTGGTTAGAGTTATCCTGCTATCCTTGGTTATAGTTGCCACCTTGATTGTACCCTTGATTGGGGCGATCATGAAAGTTATGAGTGGCTGCTACAGTGTTGTCTTCTGGTTGGAGTTGCGGGCACTCATCGATATAGTGACTGTAATCTACACAGATTCTGCATACTTTTTGTGGAACTAACTACTGGCTGTGCTGTGGTGGAGAAGGCTGAACTTGCTGAGGCTGTTGTTGATTCAGTTGCATCTGCTTCAACAAGTTAGTCATTTCACATAAGCTCTGAGCTATAGCAGCAGTCTCCTTACTAGTGAATACCTCTGCAACAACTCTTGACCGACTTTGCTTCTGCCTGTGATTCCTAGTAGAGTCAGCTAAGTCGCTGATCAATTGCCATGCTTCTTTCGTAGTCTTGTACTTTTTCATAGAACCATTGCTAGCACCTTCCAGTGTGGTCCTATCTTGAGATTTCAAACCCTGTGTAAAGTAGCCGAGCAACACTATCTTGTCAATCATATGATGGGGGCATGCGTCTCGAAGATTATTGAAGCATTCCAAGTATTCATAGAGGATCTCAGATTCATCCTGAACAATCATAGACATGTCCTTCCTCAGCTTATCGACAACTTCAGCTGGAAAGAGCTTATCCAGAAACTCTCTCCTAAGTGTATCCCAGTTGGAAACAGTTGCTCCGGGTTGAGTGTAGTACCACTCTCTTGCCTTTCCCTCCAGAGAAAACGGGAAGGTGATGCGTGGATAATTTATACGCTTTTTGGCACTATTTTTAGTATGTTTCTAGTACATTTTAGTTAGTTTTTAGTATGTTTTTATTAGTTTTTATTTAAAATTCACTTTTCTGGGCTTTACTATGAGTTTGTGTGTTTTTCTGTGATTTCAGGTAATTTCTGGCTGAAATTGAGGGACCTGAGCAAAAATCTGATTCAGAGGCTGAAAAAGGACTGCAGATGCTGTTGGATTCTGACCTCCCTGCACTCAAAGTGGATTTTTTGGAGCTACAGAAGCCCAATTAGGGCGCTCTCAATTGCGTTAGAAAGTAGACATCCTGGGCTTTTTAGAAATGTATAATAGTTCATACTTTGCCCGAGATTTGATGGCCCAAACCAGCGTTTCAAATCAGCTTCAGAATTCCCAGCGTTTAACGCCGGAACTGGCACAAAAATTGGAGTTAAACTCCCAAACTGGCACAAAAGCTGGCGTTTAACTCCAGGAAAAGTCTCTACACATGAAAGCTTCAATCCTCAGCCCAAGCACACACCAAGTGGACCCCGGAAGTGGATTTTTACGTCATTTACTCATTTCTGTATATCTTAGGTTACTAGTTCACTATTAATAGGACATTTTGACATTGTATCTTTACCTCATGACACTTTACCCATTTCATATTGTACCTTTTACGGCATGAGTCTCTAAACCCCATGGTTGGGGGTGAGGAGCTCTGCTGTGTCTTGATGGATTAATGTAATTACTACTGTTTTTCATTCAATCACGCTTGCTTCTATTATAAGATATCAGTTGTTCCTCAACTTGATGAATGTGATGATCCGTGACACTCATCATCATTCTCACCTATGAACGTGTGCCTGACAACCACCTCTGTTCTACCTTAGATTGAGTGGATATCTCTTCGATTCTTTAATCAGAATCTTCGTGGTATAAGCTAGAATCTATTGGCGGCCATTCTTGAGAATCCGGAAGGTCTAAACCTTGTCTGTGGTATTCTGAGTAGGATTCAGGGATTGAATGACTGTGACGAGCTTCAAACTCGAAATTGTGGGGCGTTAGTGACAGACGCAAAAGAATCACTGGATTCTATTCCGACAAGATTGAGAACCGACAGATGAATAGCCGTGCTGTGACAGAGCGCGTTGAACATTTTCACTGAGAGGATGGGAGGTAGCCATTGACAACAGTGAAACCCTACATACAGCTTGCCATGGAAGGAGCCTTGCGTGCATGAAGAAGAAGACAGTAGGAAAGCAGAGATTCAAAAGATAGAGCATCTCCAAAACCTCAACCTGTTCTCCATTACTGCAAAACAAGTATTTATTTCATGTTCTTCTACTTTTCACAATTAAACCTGAGAATTATTGATATCCTGACTAAGAGTTACAAGATAACCATAGCTTGCTTCAAGCTGACAATCTCCGTGGGATCGACCCTTACTCACGTAAGGTATTACTTGGACGACCCAGTGCACTTGCTGGTTAGTTGTGCAGAATTACAAAAGTGTGATTGTGATTTCATGCACCAAGTTTTTGGCGCCGTTGCCGGGGATTGTTCGAGTTTGGACAACTGACGGTTTATCTTGTTGCTTAGATTAGGACTGTTTTATTTTTGCTGGTTTAGAGTCTTTTATTTGAGTTTAGTTTCATATTTTAAGTTTGGTGTTAATTGCATGCTTTTGTTTTCTTTTAATTTTTTCGAATTTGCATGTTCTTAGTCCTTTCTTGATCTTTAAAAATTCTAAGTTTGGTGTCTTCTTTGTGTTTTCCTTTAGGTTTTCGAAAATTTGTGTGTGATTTTCTAAAAATTTCAAAGTTTGATGTCTTCTTTGTATTTTCCTTTAAATCTTCGAAATTTTGCATTAATTTTCAAAATCATATCTTTTCAATCATATCTCTTTCAAAATAATTTTCAATAATATCTTTTTAATTGCTAATTCCAAAATCTTTTTAATTAATTAATCTAGTTTTCAATTTGCTTTGATTTTATTTTCTTTTCTATTTTATTTTATTATTTTCGGTCATTCCTAATTAAACAAAAAAAAATTTATACTTGTGAATCCATATCATTTCCCTTTCTCCATCATGGACCTAAGTGGAATTGAGCAGTCCAGAAGCACTCTGGGGTCATATGCTAACCCCATTACAGCTGCATATGGGAGTAGCATCTGTATACCTCCCATTAAAGCAAGCATCTTTGAGCTAAATCCTTAACTCATTATCATGGTGCAGCAAAATTGCCAGTATTCCGGTCTTCCACAGGAAGAACCTACTGAGTTTCTGGCACAGTTCTTACAAATTGCTAACACAGTACGTGATAAAGAGGTGGATCAGGATGTCTACAGATTATTACTGTTTCCATTTGCTGTAAAAGATCAAGCTAAGAGGTGGTTGAATAACCAACCCACAGCAAGTATAAAAACATGGAGACAGTTATCAGACAAATTCCTGAATCAATTTTACCCTCCAAAAAGGATGACACAGCTGAGACTGGACATCCAAGGCTTTAAACAAGAGGATCATGAATCCCTTTATAATGCCTGGGAGAGGTACAGAGGTATGCTAAGGAAATGACCCTCTGAAATATTTTCAGAGTGGGTACAGTTAGACATCTTCTACTATGGGCTTACAAAAAAAGCTCAGATGTCTCTAGACCACTCAGCTGGTAGATCTATACATATGAGGAAGACGATTGAAGAGGCTCAAGAGCTCATAGATACGGTTGCTAGAAATCAACATCTATACTTAAGCAATGAGTCCTCTACAAAAGAAGAAGCTATGGCAGTAGCTACTGATCCTAATCCTCAAGAACAGATTGTTGAGCTTAATCAGCAATTACACCTGATGACAAAACAGTTAGCAGAATTTAAAGAGATGCTTCAAGAAACTAAAATTGCTAACAAGAACATAGAATCACAGTTGAATCAGAAAAAATAGCAGTTATCTAAACAGATAACAGAAGAATGCCAAGCAGTTCAACTGAGGAGTGGGAAGACATTGAATAACACTGCTCAAAGTGGCAAAAAGCCAAGAAAGGAACAACTGACAGAGGATAACCAAACCACTGCCCAAAATCCCTCTGAGGACAGTAAGAGCCCAGAGAGGAATACTCCTGGCATTCAAACGCCAGAAAGGGGGGAAAAGTTGGCGTTAAATGCCCATTCCTTGCCCAGTTTTGGCGTTCAAACGCCAGAAAGGGGGGAAAAGTTGGCGTTAAACGCCCATTCCTCACCCAGTCCTGGCGTTCAAACGCCAATGAGGAATCAGACACCTGAAAGTGCTGATAGTAACCCCTCTAAAAAGGCTTCTCCAACCACCTCTGTAGGGAATAAACCTGCAGCAACTAAGGTTAAAGAATATAAAGCCAAGATGCCTTATCCTCAGAAACTTCGCCAAGCGGAACAGGATAAACAATTTGCCCGCTTTGCAGACAATCTAAGGACTCTTGAAATAAAGATTCCGTTTGCAGAGGCACTTGAGCAAATACCTTCTTATGCTAAGTTCATGAAAGAGATCTTAAGTCTTAAAAAGGATTGGAGAGAAACTGAAAAAGTGTTTCTCACTGAAGAATGCAGTGCAGTCATTCTGAAAAGCTTACCAGAGAAGCTTCAAGATCCAGGAAGCTTTATGATACCATGCACATTAGAAGGTGCTTGTACCAAGACAGCCCTATGTGACCTTGGAGCAAGTATCAATCTAATACCTGCATCCACTATCAGAAAGCTTGGGTTGACTGAAGAAGTCAAACTAACCCAGATATGTCTCCAACTTGCTGATGGCTCCATTAAATATCCATCAGGCATAATTGAGGACATGATTGTCAAGGTTGGGCCATTCGCCTTTCCAACTGACTTTGTAGTGCTGGAAATGGAGGAGCACAAGAGTGCAACTCTCATCCTAGGAAGACCCTTCCTAGCAACTGGACGAACTCTTATTGATGTACAAAAAGGGGAAGTGACCTTGAGAGTCAATGAGGATGAGTTCAAGTTGAATGCTGTCAAAGCTATGCAGAATCCAGACACATCAAATGATTACATGAGCGCTGACATTATTGACTCTTTAGTGGAAGAGATCAATATGACTGAGAGTCTCGAATCTGAGCTTGAGGATATCTTTAAAGATGTTCAGCCTAACCTGGAAGAACCAGAGGAAATACAAGAACCTCTGAAAATTCCTCAGGAAGAGGATAAACCTCCTAGACTCGAGCTCAAGCCACTACCACCATCCCTGAAGTATGCATTTCTGGGAGAAGGTGACACTTTTTCAGTGATTATAAGCTCTACTTTAAACTCACAAGAAGAGGAAGCACTAATTCAAGTGCTAAGGACACATAAGACAGCTCTTGGGTGGTCCATAAGTGATCTTAAGGGCATTAGTCCAGCAAGATGCATGCATAAGATCCTATTGGAAGATAATGCCAAGCCAGTGGTTCAACCACAGAGGCGGCTAAATCCAGCCATGAAGGAGGTGGTGCAGAAAGAGGTCACTAAGTTACTAGAGGCTGGGATTATTTATCCTATTTCTGATAGCCCCTGGGTGAGCCCTGTCCAAGTTGTCCCCAAGAAGGGAGGCATGACAGTGGTTCATAATGAAAAGAATGAATTGGTTCCCACAAGAACAGTTACAGGGTGGCGTATGTGTATTGACTATAGAAGGCTCAATACAGCCACTAGAAAGGATCATTTTCCTTTACCATTCATAGACCAAATGCTAGAAAGACTAGCTGGTCATGATTATTACTGCTTTTTGGATGGCTATTCAGGTTACAACCAAATTGCAGTAGATCCTCAGGACCAAGAGAAGACAGCATTCACTTGCCCTTCTGCCCTGTTTGCTTACAGAAGAATGCCTTTTGGTCTGTGTAATGCACCTGCAACTTTTTAGAGATGCATGCTATCCATCTTTTCTGATATGGTAGAGAAGTTCCTGGAAGTCTTCATGGATGACTTCTTAGTATATGGAGACTCATTCAACTCCTGTCTTAATCATCTAGCACTTGTCCTGAAAAGGTGCCAAGAGACTAACCTGGTCTTAAACTGGGAGAAATGTCACTTTATGGTGACTGAAGGAATTGTCCTTGGGCACAAAATTTTAGGCAAGGGAATAGAGGTGGATCAAGCAAAGATAGAAGTAATTGAAAAATTACTACCACCTACCAATGTTAAGGCAATGAGAAGCTTTCTAGGGCATGCATGATTTTACAGAAGGTTCATAAAGGACTTTTCAAAAATTGCAAAACCTCTAAGCAACCTGCTAGCTGCTGACACGCCATTTGTGTTTGACACAGAGTGTCTGCAGGCATTTGAGACCCTGAAAGCCAAGCTGGTCACAGCACCAGTCATCTCTGCACCAGATTGGACATTACCATTTGAACTAATGTGTGATGCCAGTGACCATGCCATTGGTGCAGTGTTGGGACAGAGGCACAACAAGCTTCTGCACGTCATTTATTATGCTAGTCGTGTTCTAAATGATGCACAGAAGAATTACACAACCACAGAAAAAGAGTTACTTGCAGTGGTTTATGCCATTGACAAGTTTAGATCCTATTTAGTAGGGTCAAAAGTGATTGTGTACACTGACCATGCTGCTCTTAAATACTTACTCACAAAGCAGGATTCAAAACCCAAGCTCATAAGGTGGGTGTTGCTTCTACAAGAGTTCGATATAGAAATAAGAGACAGAAAAGGGATAGAGAACAAGGTAGCTGATCATCTGTCCCGAATAGAACCAGTAGCTGGGGCGTCCCTCCCCTCTACTGAGATCTCTGAGACCTTTCCAGATGAGCAACTCTTTGCCATTCAGGAAGCTCCATGGTTTGCAGACATTGCAAACTATAAAGCTGTGAGGTTCATACCCCAGGAGTACAGTAGAGTGCAAAGAAAAAAATTAATTTCAGATGTCAAGTACTACCTATGGGATGAGCCATATCTCTTTAAGAGATGTGCAGACGGAATGATCCGCAGATGTGTACCTAGAGAGGAAGCACAAATGATCCTATGGCATTGTCATGGATCGCAGTATGGGGGACATTTCGGAAGTGAGCGAACAGCCATTAAGGTCCTCCAATGTGGCTTCTACTGGCCTACTCTCTATAGGGATGCCTGAAAGTTTCTGCGTAACTGTGACAGTTGCCAAAGAGCTGGTAACTTGCCTCATGGTTACGCCATGCCTCAACAAGGGATCTTAGAGATTGAGTTGTTTGATGTATGGGGTATTGACTTTATGGGTCCCTTCCCACCATCATACTCAAACACTTATATTCTGGTGGCTGTAGACTATGTATCTAAATGGGTAGAAGCAATTGCCACTCCCAATAATGATACTAAGACCGTGCTGAAATTCCTCTAGAAACACATCTTCAGCAGGTTTGGTGTTCCCAGAGTACTAATCAGTGATGGGGGCACTCATTTCTGTAATAAACAACTGTACTCTGCTATGGTCCGATATGGAATTAGCCACAAAGTAGCAACTCTGTATCTTCCACAGACAAATGGACAAGCTGAAGTCTCTAATAGAGAGCTAAAAAGAATCCTGGAATGGACTGTTATTGCCCGTAGAAATGATTGGGCAAAGAGCTTGGATGATGCTCTGTGGGCATACAGAACAGCATTCAAGACTCCTATAGGAACCTCTCCATACCAACTTGTGTATGGGAAGGCCTGTCATCTGCCCGTGGAACTGGAACATAAAGCCTACTGGACAACCAAATTCCTAAACATGGATGCTAAGTTAGCTGGTGAAAAAAGATTGCTCCAGCTAAATGAGCTAGAGGAGTTCAGACTCAGTGCCTTTGAAAATGCAAAAGTTTATAAGGAAAAGGCAAAGAAGTGGCATGACAAGAAGTTGTCATCCAGAGTCTTTGAGCCAGGACAAAAAGTTCTACTCTTCAACTCTAGGCTCAGACTATTCCCAGGAAAATTTAAATCCCGGTGGAGGGGCCCATATGTGATTACAGGAGTCTCACCATATGGATATGTTGAGCTTCAGGATATTGATTCTGACAAAAAGTTCATTGTTAATGGACAGAGAATCAAACATTATCTTGAAAGCAATTTTGAGCAGGAATGCTCAAAACTGAGGCTTGAATGAGTCTCAGTAAAGGTCCAGCTAAAGACAATAAAGAAGCGCTTGCTGGGAGGCAACCCAGTCATTAGTAGGTTATCTGTTTTGTTTAAGTTTGATATATATTCTTCAAGGTTGATCATCGAAATTGAAAGAATTCACAGAGTTACAGAAGGATTCAGTGAAAAAGGCAGAGAAAAGGAGCTTGCTAGCAAGAAAATGCCAGTAAAGGGTGCTCTGGGTGTTAAACGCCAGAATGGATTCCATTCTGGGCGTTTAACGCCAGTAAAGGTACCATTTTGGGCGTTAAACGCCAGAATGGGCACCATTCTGGGCGTTTAACGCCAGGATTGCAGCATCCTGGGCGTTTAGCAAAACGCCCAGTGATGAAGGGGTTTCTGGCATTTAACGCTAGCCAGGGCATCTGGCTGGGCGTTAAACGCCCATAATGGCCACTATTTGGGCGTTAAACGCCAGAATGGATACCATTCTGGGCGTTTAACGCCAGAAAGATAGGGGACAGAGATTTTGTTTTCCACTTCAAATTTTTCAAACTTTCTTATTTTGATCCATAATTTTCTGCATAAACACATTACAAACTTTCATCATTCACCTTCAAATTTCAAAAATTAAACAATTTTCTAAATCATTATTCAAATCTCTTTCAAATCCCTTCCAAATCTTCTTCAAAAACTCAAATATCTTCTCAAATTCTTTCCATATCTTCTCAAATCTCCCTCAAAATTTTCGAAATCTCTCCCCCTCCCTTATAAATACACGTTCGGCCATCCCCCTCTCCCCACCATTCGAATTTGCTCTCCCCCTCTCTCTCCTCTTTCCTTTCTTATTGCTTGAGGGCAAGCAAACCTCTAAGTTTGGTGTGCTTTTCCGTGATCACTAAGCTATGGCTCATCAAGACCATGGCTCCCAAGGAAAAACAAACCAATTCAAGAGGCAAGAAAGAGAATACTCCAAAGAATCTTTGGAGTCAAGAGAAGTTCTTAACCAAAGAACATGCAGACCATTACCACAAAATAATGGGTCTAAGGTCAGTGATCCCGGAAGTTAAATTCGACCTGAAAGAAGACGAATATCCGGAGATCCAAGAGAAAATTCGAAACAGAGGATGGGAAGTTCTAACCAACCCTGAGACAAAGGTTGGAAGAAACATGGTTCAGGAATTCTACTCAAATCTGTGGCTGACAGATAAGCAGAGAATGACTGGAACTGCTTTTCATACCTACAGAACCATGGTCAGAGGGAGAATTATTTGCTTCCATCTGGACAAAATAAGAGAGGTCTTCAAATTGCCTCAACTACATGATGATCCTGAATCCTTTAATAGGAGAATGGTGAGAGCAGATAAGGGGTTGGATCAAGTTCTAGAGGACATATGCCTCCCTGGAACTAAGTGGACAACCAATTCAAAAGGTGTCCCAAACCAACTCAAGAGGGGAGATCTCAAACCAATTGCAAGAGGTTGGCTAGACTTCATTGGGCGTTCTATATTGCCCACTAGCAACTGTTCTGAGGTTACGGTCAAGAGAGCAGTGATGATTCATTGTATTATGCTGGGAAAAGAAGTAGAGATTCATCATCTGATTGCTTGTGAGATTTACACAATTGCAAACAAGAACTCCACTGAAGCCAAACTGGCTTACCTAAGCTGAATCTCTTTGCTATGTAAAGATGCTGGGGTGAGGATGGGAGTAGATGAATTCATCCCAATTGAACATCCAATCACCAAGAAGTCAATGGAAGGACAAATGCAAGATAACTCTATCAAAAGGAGGGCGCAGGAATTCCTCATTGAACTTCCTGAAATTGACCACTGGGCCAGCCTAGAAGCATCTATTGCCAAGCTGCAAGAAACTATGGAACAAATTAAGGAAGAACAGCAGAATCAAAACTGCATGCTCTGCAAATTGCTGAAGGAACAAGAGAAGCAGGGGCGTGAGCTACAGGAGCTGAAGCGCCAGAAGCTCTCCCTTGAAGGGTCAAATACCCCACAAGTTGAGGGAGCATCCATTTCTCAAAATCAAGGTTGTTGAGTCCTAACTCTGTGATAACCTCTATCATTAGGAGTCTATTTTAGAGTCATTTAAGTTTTTGTTTTCTATTACTATTAGTCTTATCTTATATTTATTTTTGAGTCTTGTTCTTAATTCATGATTAATAAAATTTAAGGTTCATGTCTTAAAGCTATGAATGTCCTATGAATCCATCACCTCTCTTAAATCACAAAAGAACAAGAAGTACAGGATTTCGAATTTATTTTGAAACTAGTTGAATTAGTTTGATGTGGTGACAATACTTTTTGTTTTCTGAATGAATGCTTGAACTGTGCATATGTCTTTTGAATTTGTTGATTAAAGAATGTTAAACTTGTTGGCTCTTGAAAGAATGATGGAAAAGGAGAAATGTTATTGAGGATCTGAAAAATCATCAAATTGATTCTTGAAGCAAGAAAAAGCAGTGAATTCAAAAAAAATAAAAAAAATAAAAAATAAATATAAAAAGTGATCCAAGGCAAAAAGAGTGTGCTTAAGAACCCTGGACACCTCTAATTGGGGACTCTAGCAAAGCTGAGTCACAATCTAAAAAGGTTCACCCAGTTATGTGTCTGTGGCATGTATGTTTCCGGTGGTAATACTGGAAGACAGAGTGCTTTGGGCCACAGCCAAGACTCAGAAAGTAGCTATGTTCAAGAATCATCATACTTAACTAGGAGAATCAATAACACTATCTGAATTCTGAGTTCCTATAGAAGCCAATCATTCTAAACTTCAAAGGATAAAGTGAGATGCCAAAACTGTTCAGAAGCAAAAAGCTACTAGTTCCGCTCATCTAATTGGAGCTAAGTTTCATTGATATTTTGGAGTCTATAGTATGTTCTCTTCTTTTTATCCTATTTGATTTTCAGTTGCTTGGGGACAAGCAACAATTTAAGTTTGGTGTTGTGATTAGCGGATAATTTATACGCTTTTTGGCACTGTTTTTAGTATGTTTTTAGTGCATTTTAGTTATTTTTAGTATGTTTTTATTAGTTTTTATTTAAAATTCACTTTTCTGGGCTTTACTATGAGTTTGTGTGTTTTTTTGTGATTTCAGGTAATTTCTGGCTGAAATTGAGGGACCTGAGCAAAAATCTGATTCAGAGGCTGAAAAAGGACTGCAGATGCTGTTGGATTCTGACCTTCTTGCACTAGAAGTGGATTTTCTAGAGCTACAGAAGCCCAATTGGTGCGCTCTTAATTGCGTTGGAAAGTAGACATCCTGGGCTTTCCATTAATGTATAATAGTCCATACTTTGCTCGAGATTTAATGGCCCAAACCGGTGTTGCAAATTAGCTTCAGAATTCTCGGCGTTTAAACGCCCAAACTGGCACAAAAGCTGGCGTTTAACTCCAGGAAAAGTCTCTACACATGAAAGCTTCAATGCTCAGCCCAAGCACACACCAAGTGGACCCCGGAAGTGGATTTTTACGTCATTTACTAATTTCTGTATATCCTAGGTTACTAGTTCACTATTAATAGGACATTTTGACATTGTATCTTTACCTCATGACACTTTACACATTTCATATTGTACCTTTTACGGCATGAGTCTCTAAACCCCATGGTTGGGGGTGAGGAGCTCTGCTGTGTCTTGATGGATTAATACAATTACTACTGTTTTTCATTCAATCACGCTTGCTTCTATTCTAAGATATCACTTGTTCCTCAACTTGATGAATGTGATGATCCGTGACACTCATCATCATTCTCAACTATGAACGTGTGCCTGACAACCACCTCCGTTCTACCTTAGATTAAGTGGATATCTCTTGGATTCTTTAATCAGAATCTTCATGGTATAAGCTAGAATCCATTGGCGGCCATTCTTGAGAATCCGGAAGGTCTAAACCTTGTCTGTGGTATTCTGAGTAGGATTCAGGGATTGAATGACTGTGACGAGCTTCAAACTCGCGATTATGGGGCGTTAGTGACAGACGCAAAAGAATCATTGGATTCTATTCCGACATGATCGAGAACCGACAGATGAATAGCCGTGCTGTGACAGAGCGCGTTGAACGTTTTCACTGAGAGGATGGGAGGTAGCCATTGACAACGGTGAAATCCTACATACAGCTTGCCATGGAAGGAGCCTTGCGTGCATGAAGAAGAAGACAGTAGGAAAGCAGAGATTCAAAAGATAGAGCATCTCCAAAACCTCAACCTGTTCTCCATTACTGCAAAACAAGTATTTATTTCATGTTCTTCTACCTTTCACAATTAAACCTGAGAATTATTGATATCCTGAATAAGAGTTACAAGATAACCATAGCTTGCTTCAAGCTAACAATCTCCGTGGGATCGACCCTTACTCACGTAAGGTATTACTTGGACGACCCAGTGCACTTGCTGGTTAGTTGTGCGGAATTACAAAAGTGTGATTGTGATTTCGTGCACCAAAGTGCTTAGGGCCACGGCCAAGACTCATAAAGTAGCTATGTTCAAGAATCAACATACCAAACTAGGAGAATTAAAAACACTATCTAAAATTCTGAGTTCCTATAGATGCCAATCATTTTAAATTTCAAAGGATAAAGTGAGATGCCAAAAGTGTTCAGAAGCAAAAAGCTCCAAGCCCCGCTCATCTAATTGGGACTAAGTTTCATTGATATAGTGAGATTCATTGTATGTTCTCTTCTTTTTATCCTATTTGATTTTCAGTTGCTTGGGGACAAGCAACAATTTAAGTTTGGTGTTGTGATGAGCGAATAATTTATACGCTTTTTGGCATTGTTTTTAGATAGTTTTTAGTAGGATCTTGCTACTTTTTAGTATATTTTTATTAGTTTTTAAGCAAAATTCACATTTTTGGACTTTACTATGAGTTTGTGTGTTTTTCTATGATTTCAGGTATTTACTGGCTGAAATTGAGGGACCTGAGCAAAAATCTGATTCAGAGGCTGAAAAAGGACTGCAGATGTTGTTGTATTCTGACCTCCCTGCACTCGAAATAGATTTTTTGGAGCTAAATAAGTTCAAATTGCGTGCTCTCAATTGCGTTGGAAATTAGATATCCAGGGCTTTCCAGAAATATATAATAGTCCATACTTTGTCCGAGTTTTGACGACGCAAACTAGTGTTCAAACACCAACTTCCTGCCATATTCTGGAGTTAAACGCCAGAAACAAGTTACAAGCTAGAGTTAAATGCCAAAAACAGGCTGCAAACTGGCGTTTAACTCCAAGAAAAGTCTCTACACATGGAAGCTTCAATGCTCTGCCCAAGCACACACCAAGTGGGCCCGGAAGTGGATTTCTGCATCATTTACTTATTTCTGTAACCCTAGTAACTAGTTTAGTATAAATAGAACTTTTTTACTATTGTACTGGGGGATCTTTGATCAGTTTTATGCTATCTTAGACATTGGGGGATGGCCTCACGGCCATGCCTGGACCATCATCACTTATGTATTTTCAACGGTGGAGTTTCTACACATCATAGATTAAGGTGTGGAACTCTGCTGTTCCTCGAATATTAATGCAAAGTACTATTATTTTTCTATTCAATTCAAGCTTATTCTTATTCTAAGATATTCATTCGCACCCAAGAACATGATGAATGTGATGATCAAGTGAAACTTATCACCATTCTCACTTATGAACGTGTGCCTAACAAACACTTCCATTCTACATGAAAATGAGCTTGAATGCATATCTCTTAGCCTTCTGGTTCACAATCAGAGTCTTCGTGGTATAAGCTAGAATCAATTGGCAGCATTCTTGAGATCCGAAAAGTCTAAACCTTGTCTGTGGTATTTCGAGTAGGATCTGGAATGGGATCTCTATGACGAGCTTTAAACTCAAGAATGCTGGGTGTAGTGACAGACGCAAAAGGATCAATGTATCCTATTCCAACATGAGTGAGAACTGACAGATGATTAGCCCTACGTAACCCGTACCTGGACCAATTTCACTGAGAGGACGGGAGGTAGCCATTGACAACGGTGATACACGAACATACAACTTGCCATGGAAAGGAGTATGAATGGTTGAGTGAAGACAGTAGGAAAGCAGAGATTTTGAAGGAATAACGCATCTCCATGAGCTTATCTGAAATTCCCACCGATGAATTACATAAGTATCTCTATCTTTATTTTGTGTTTATTTATATTTTAATTATCAAAACTCCATAATCATTTGAATCCGCCTGACTGAGATTTACAAGATGACCATAGCTTGCTTCAAGCCGACAATCTCCGTGGGATCAACCCTTACTCACGTAAGGTTTATTACTTGGACGACCCAGTGCACTTGCTGGTTAGTTGTGCGAAGTTGTGAAAAAGATTTGAGATTACAATTGTGCATACCAAGTTATTGGCACCATTGAGATCACAATTTCGAGCACCAGAGAGCCTATATAAAGGCCTTAGTTTTAACATTCAATTCATTCGGGATTGGAGAGAGGATTCTGGGGGGGGGGAGGGGGGCTGGACACACCAGAGAAGAGGGGTCTTCGGACTCACCTCCCCCCTACACTCTTCTTCCTTTTCTCTTCTTTTTCTTTTCTTAGTAGTAGTTTAATTCCAGTTTTGTACTTTTCATCTATGAACTTTGAAGTTTCAGTTTCAGTTTTAATCTTCATCTTTATTTTTCTGCACTTTCTTTCTTTTTTGTTTTGATAGAGCAATGAACAACTAACTCTTTTCATTGGGTTAGAGTGCTCTGTTGTAATTTGTTGGATCAATTGTAGTTTTCATTCTTCTTTCTCTTTCTTTTCTCTTGATCTTACTAGAAAGCTTTCGGTCTTCATTCAAGCATTCAATTGTCTTGGAAGAGAAATTGAATGTACTTGGGTTTTTGTGATAGGCCTGGAAGAGAAATCAAAGAAACCATGCTAGAAATGCTTTCTCACATTGGATTAGGTTGGGGGTTGGATGGATATCGTGACATGTAATCCTACCGATACTTTGTTTTAAGAATGTGTGTGGTATAATCAGTGACCAAACTTCATCTCTTCCCATGAGAAATTAAATCAAGGAATTGGGCAATTGTTCAAGCTTAGAGAGATTGGATTGCCAAGGAATTGGGATCCAATCTCAAGATTTCCAAGGAGATCAACGAATGCATTGACTGAGGAAGAGATGAGAATGAACTTGATCCGGATAATTCAATATCTCTTGATCCCAATGTTCATTTTATTTTTAGTTCTTACATTTACTTTTCTTACCATTTTACTTTTCTGCACTTTAGAGTTTTCCTTTACATTCATGCAATTCACATTTCCTTGTTGCTCATCATCCAGATATGAACCGTCTAACTAGGATAATCAATTAACCATTGATTGCTTAATCCATTAATCCCTGTGGATTCGACTTCACTCTATTGTGAGTTTTTACTTGACGACATTTCGGTATAGCTTCCGAGGGAAATTTGTTGAGAGAACTCATGAAGAAATGGAGAACTCATGAAGAAATGAAGGAATCGCAAAGCTGTCAACCCCGACCTCTTTGTACTTAATCGATCATAACTTGAGCTATAAAGGTCCAAATGATGCGGTTCCAGTTGCGTTGGAAAGCTAACATCCAGGGCTTCAAAATGATATGAGATTTGTCTTAGTTGTTGTGCGTCTAGGGATGCGTACGTGCACTGTATGCATAAGCACTGATGGGTTCACGTGATTCACTTAATACAACTCGTGGCCAGCGATTTTAGGAGCATTTTGGGCCCAATCCAACTCATTTCTGATGCTATTTAACCCAAAGATTGAAGAGGGATGGGACATCTTTAGTCATAGTTAGTTTTAGTTTAAGTTTAGGAGGTGTTCCAAGGGTTACCTGAAACTGTAGGTCGATCTCGGACGAGATCTTCTGTGCTGGTCGGTGCAGTTGTGTCCGACTTGATGATGGTGGCCAGAGCCGCCGTGTCCGACTTGTTGGAGTTGGTGGTTGTGCTGATCCTTCATCACCGGAGGGTGGTGGTACCTGCAAGGGACTCCAATGCTTAAGTTAGCAAGGATATTAAGCAGGTTTTTTGTAGAATCAGAGTATGAGTTATACTTGGGTGCTCCAGTGTATTTATAATTGCGTGGAATGACCTTTGTAGAGATAAGATAGTTATCTTATCTTATCTTTGAGTGAAGTCATCTTTATCTTTAAGGGAACCACCCTTATCTTTTCTAGGCTTGGGCTGCCTTTAGATTTGTGTCGTGTTCCTCTGTTTGGGCTTCGTTGGGCCTCTGTAGCGGTTTGGCCGACCTCTTTTATAAAGAGTTCGGGTAATTCTGATCTTTGAACAAGTCTGTCGTCTTGACTTCGATCAGCCCGGGTCGTGCAGCTCCTAGGGCTTTGAATGCTATTTAACCCTGATAGTTGATGCTCCTAGGGCTTTGAATGCTTTGTTGTTGTCTCTGATTGTGTCCTCTGATTTGAAGCCTTTGGAATAATGAGCTGTTTGAATCTGAGAAAGGTTGCGTCTTTGGTGATTTCTATTTGGCATGCTTTGATGTATGATAGTTCCTTTTGTAAAGAGATGGTGATTTTGAAGACTCTTTGATTTGCTTGTTTGAGAATAGGGTTATTTGTTGAAAGATGTCGAGACATAAGTTTTAGTCCTTACTTCATTGCTGCCTCCAAAGGGTGCCCCTGGACTTTGGTGTGAGTCCTGGGTTTCCCTTTTACTGCTGAGTCTGCTACTTGTTGTTTAATTTTGCTGTCTGATTTGTTACCTTATTTTCCCGAGTTTTTTTGGTAGTAATCCAGTTTTTTCTTTTTCTTGTTGTAGGATTAGTTGATCTCATGTCTTCTCACAAAAATATTGTCGAGATATCCTCCCAGGTCCCTGATGGCATGGCCGACTGGGTGGATTCTATGGTTCTTATGTGTATTTCGCTGGTTGATTCTGAATTTTGTGAGCAGCTTAGGAAGTTTCATAGGGTTTGTAGTAATGGCAGTGATAAAAAGAATTATGAGCTTGTATCCCCTACTTCTGAAGAGAGTTTGTTTTTCTACTCGGGTTGTTGGAGACCGTCTCCTTTTTCTATGCGTACGACTTCTTTTTTAGTCAAATGAATATCACTCTTCCTTTCACTCCTTTCGAGACCAACCTTTAGTGGTCTTGTAACGTAGCTCCGTCCCAACTCCACCCCAATTCTTGGGATTTTATAAAGATTTTTCAATTGTTGTACTGTGAATTAGGTGTACAGCCTTCCCAATCCCTCTTCTTTTATATTTTTGTTCTGACAAAGCCTGGTGTTGTTAAGAAGAAGGCCGCCTGGGTCTCTTTTCAAGCTTCCCAGGGGAAAAATGTCTTTTCCATGTATGATGAATCCTTCCGTGATTTTAAGAACTATTTTTTCAAGGTTCGAGCTGTCGAGGGAGCTCGCCCCTTTTTTCTGGATGAGAATAATGAGCCCGCCTTTCCTTTAGAGTGGCAACAGAATGTAGTGGTATCTAGGTATTCTTGGGAGATGTTGGATGAGGTTGAGAAAGCCTTTGTGACTGTGTTGGAAGAGAACTAGGGGCAGCCTCCTCATCTTGATACCAAGAAATTTCTAGGAGATCCCTCACTTCTGTGAGCTGAGCTGGGTAGTGGTCGACTTCTTTTGTATCTTGTTGTGTTTGTTGCCTTTGTCGTGTTTATTCCTTTTCTTTCCAATTTATAACTTGGTTTGTTGCTGTGTATTTTCAGAGATGGTAAAAAACAATGATTCCATGAAGGCCTTTAAAAAGGCGAGAAAGACGACTACAACTTTAAACATCTTGGCCAAGGTTCCCGGGAAGGGGTTGTCTAAGGCTTCCCTGAAGAGGTCAACCTCAGACACTTCTGGGCCAAAGAAAGTCATCACGACTCCTAATGTTCGACTGGCCTCATCTGTTCCTCCTTTACCGACCTCCAATGCTGCCACCCCATCTGTTGTCGGTCCTTCTCCTAAGAAGCAGAGAACTGCCGAGCCCTTCAATTTGGATGCCCCTAATTTTGATGCCGTGGGGTTTGTCGATCAGCAAATTGCTCCCTATGGTATTGTGCCTTTGAATGATGTGTCCATTCTTTACCATTTGGACTTTATCATGCGAAGTAGTATCAAGATGGCATATATGGGGGCAGCTTTGTTTAGAACTGCCCAAGACATTCCGGTTCATGCTACAAAGGCTTTCATGGAGGAGGCCAAGTCGGAGTATGATAGGATCAAAGGTTTGAAGGAGGAGCTCGAGGTGAAGGTGGCAGAGCTGGAAAAAGAACTGGAGGGTGAGAAGGCTCGGGCTACTGTGGCTGTGGCTTTGGCAGATCTGGCTGAGGAGATGGCCCAAAAGAATAAGGATAGCTATGTCTGAACTTATAGGGAGATGGTAGAGTTCCAGGAGAGTTTGGAATTTGCTCGATCTAATTATGCCGAACTCCAAATTCATCTGGTAAGTAATGTGACTGCTGCTTATGAGAATCTGAAGTCTCAGGTCCAAGTTCTTGCTCCCGAGCTTGACCTGTCTCTCTTCAGTTTAGACAATATTGTAGAAGACGAGAAGATTCTCCCTGCCTCGGATGATGATAATGACGACGTAGATCCGCCTCCTGTACCATCTGCCAAAGCTCCTACTGCCCCGGCTTCTTTGGCTCCTACAACCGAGGTTGGCCATCCCAAGTCGGACCCTAATGTGCAAATCCTGAACCAGTTAGATGGAACTATTGCTGTCCCGCTTGCGACCCGTCTGCCTTCTCCTCAAGATGCCACTACTGAGGAATCTTTACATCCTTTATAGTTTCTGATTTGCCTTTATATCTGTGATGGCCCGACTTTGTGGGTCTTTGAACTACTATTTTGTAACTGCTTGGTCTATTCTGACTCTGGACACTTTTAGTTGCTTTTCTTTTAGCAACTTTATTTAGAAAAACAAAGTATTTTCTTCAGCTCTTGAGGTCGACTTCTAAGTGGCCTCTTGAGTCTGTTTTATTATAACAGCTTTATTTCTTTGTGATATGCTTGCCTGTAGCATTCTTTAGCACTTTCCAGAAATCTTCAGAATGTTGGAGTCTTGTTGTCCGACCTCTTTTGATTGCCTTTGTGCTTTGTTTATTTCCTGCCTTAGTTGAAGTGTCCTTTTTTAAGGCTAGTTCTTTGTTTGCGTATTCTTTGATAGAATAGTTTGTAAATTGATTTTGGCGAGGTCGTGGTCTTTCGGGTGGAGTTGTCTCCCTTTTGACGCACGCCTTCTGTTAGTTGATTCTCTTAGTTGATCTTTTCTTGGGTTATTTATAGTAATCCTTTGGGTTTACTTTTTATAACTCTGTCGCTTTTGGTTGCCTTGGGCTGACTTCTTCATGTCGGTCTGCTTCGAGTTATTTTTAGTAATCCATTTGAACCTTGCCAGGTCTCTTTTTTATGGATTACTTTTTATAACGTTTTGTAGCTTTGCCGAGCCTACTTTGTCATGTTGGTCCTTTCTAAGTTATTTCTAGTAATCCATTTTTTTTGGACCTTGTCCGGTCTCTTTTTATGGATTACTTTTTATAAATTTGTAGCTTTGGACCGACTTCTTCATGTCGGTTCCTTTGGAAGTTATTTCTAGTAATCCGCTTTTTAGAGCTGGCCAGGCCTCTTTTTAGGGATTACTTTTTATAACTTTTTGTCACTTTAATCTGGTTCGACTTCTTTTGTGTCGGTCCCTTCCAAGCTATTTAATCCATTTTTGTTTCAGACCTCGTCAGGCCTCTACTCATGGATCGTTTTTAATAACTTCTTGCATTATTCTGTTTTTATCATTTTTCATCTTGCCGATTTTGTAGAGTTTGATCCTTGCTTGGTCGATCTTTGATGAATTCGGTTTTCATTCTTTGTCGACCGCGTCGGGCAGTGAATTTGGTTTTCACTTTTGCCGATCTGTAGCTTTATAATCGGGCGATGAAGTTTTGCGTTTTCAAATTAATGCGTCTTGATAAAAAGATTTCGTAGAAAATATGAAAAACTTTATTCAAAGTAGAAAATATGTGAATATATACATGGGGTGTTAACCCTAGCTTATTTTGTAGATCTTGGCTTGGTGCCTCATTAAAAAATCTTTTTAAGGAAAAAGAGTGCACCTTTGTCCTAAGATCTTTTATTACTTTTTTAACTATAGTACCTTCTTAGGTTGCAGGCGTGCCATGATCTCGGTAGCTCTCGCCCCTCGAGTTCGAACACTTTGTAGTAGCCTTTTCCCAGTACCTCTGTGACTCGGTAGGGTCCTCTCTTCAGTTAGCGGCTAGCTTTCCCTCTCTGAGTCGACTTGTTCCGATATTATTTCGGATTTGGATGAGGTCATTATTGGCGAAGCTTCGCTGTACTACCTTTCGAATGTACCTTGAGGCCATGTGGCGTTTCAATGCTTCCTCTCTGATCTGAGCTCTTTCTCGGACTTCTGGGAGCAGGTCGAGCTCTTCCCTTTGGAGTTGGGAGTTGGCCTCTTCACTATAGAGGATCGCTCTGGGGGATTCCTCTTCGACTTCTACCGGTATCATTGCCTCCATTTCATAAGCCAATCGGAAGGGTGATTCCTTTGTGGTGGAGTGTGGAGTTGTCCAATATGCCCATAGGACTTGTGAGAGCTCTTCAGCCCAGGTTCCCTTTGTGTCCTGTGGCCTCCATTTTAATCCGGCTAGTATGACTTTACTGGCAGCTTCCGCTTGTCCATTAGCCTGCGGGTGTTCTACAGATGTAAATTGGTGCTTTATTTTCAAGTCGGCTACAAATTTTCTAAAGCCTGCGTCTGTGAACTGAGTACCATTATCTGTGGTGGAGTTAGGAATCCCAAATCTTCTGACAATGTTCTTATATAGGAATTTCTGACTTTTTTGGGCAGTAGCATTGGCTATTGGCTCTGCTTCTATCCATTTTGTGAAATAATCTACCCCTACAATGAGAAATTTGAACTGTCCCGATCCTTGGGGGAAGGGCCCGAGAAGGTCGAGTCCCCACTTTGCAAATGGCCAAGGTGATGTTACGCTGATGAGTTCTTTTTGTGGGGCGATGTGAAAGTTAGCATGCTTCTGACATGGTGGACATGTCTTAACAAACTCGTTGGCCTCTTTTTGTAGAGTCGGCCAAAAGAATCCAGCTTGGGGTACTTTTTTGGCAAGAGCTTGTGCTCCAAGATGATTGCCACATATGCCACTGTGTATTTCTTCTAAGACCTCCTTTGTGTTAGAGGTCGGTACACATTTTAATAGAGGTGTCAAAATCCCTCTTTTGTATAGGATGTTGTTTATGATGGTGTAATACTGTGCCTCCCGTTTTAACCTCTTTGCATCCTTCTTATCTGTAGGGAGTATCTCTGATTTGATGTAGTTGATTATGGGGGTCATCCATCCTTGATCCTGTCCTGATATGGCTAAGATCTTTTCCTCTTCTAAGATTGACGGGTTTTGCAGTATTTCCTGGATGAGGCTCCTATTATTGCCCCCTGGTTTGGTGCTGGCTAATTTTGAGAGTGCGTCAGCTCGAGCATTTTGTTCCCGAGGTATACGTCGGATCTCGTATTCCTGAAATTGTCCGAGTTGTTCCCTGGTTTTGTCTAGATACTTTTTCATAGTGGGATATTTGGCTTGGTAGGTCCCTGCTATTTGTGAGGTGACGACTTGTGAATCGCTAAAGACGACAAGTTTTTGGGCTCCGACCTCTTTAGCCAGCTTCAAACCAGCTAATAACGCCTCATACTCAGCTTGGTTATTGGAAGCAGGGAACTCAAATTTCAGGGGGAGTTCGATTTGGGTTCCCTAATTACTTTCTATTATCACACCTGCCCCACTTCCGGTTTTATTTGAAGAGCCATCAACGTAAAGATCCCAATTTGTAGGGATTTTCGGGGTGTCAGTGTACTCTGCAATGAAGTCGGTCAGATACTATGATTTGAGGGCTGTCCGAGTTTTATATTGGAGGTCGAATTCGGACAACTTGACTGCCCACTATAGAATTCTTCCCGTTAAATCTGTTTTCTGTAGAATGCCTTTTATGGGCTGATTAGTCCTAAATTTAATGGTGTGAGCCTGGAAGTATGGGAGGAGTCGTCGAGAGGTTAATGTGAGAGCGTAGGCAAACTTTTCTATCTTTTGATAGTTCAGCTCGGACCCTTGTAGCGCTTTGCTGATGAAGTATATAGGTTGCTGTCCATTTTTATCCTCTCTGACTAGTGCTGAAGCTACTGCCCGGTTTTCGGCTGCCAGGTATAATATCAGTGCTTCTCATTTCCGTGGTCGGGTAAGGATGGGTGGTTGTCCCAGAAATCTTTTGAAATCCTGAAAGGCTTGCTCACACTGTGGCATCCATTCGAATTTCTTTCCCTTCCTTAGTGTTGCGTAGAAGGGGAGAGATCTTATAGCTGATCCGGCTAGAAATCTGGATAAGGCTGCTAGTCGTCCGTTGAGCTGTTGCACTTCTTTGACACAGGTCGGGCTTTTCATATCGAGTATGGCCTGGCACTTGTCCAGGTTTGCCTCGATTCCTCTTTGTGTGAGTATGAAACCTAAGAATTTGCCAGTTTCTACTGCGAAGGTGCATTTTGTAGGGTTAAGTCGCATGCCATACGTTCTTATTGTATTAAATACTTGGGCAAGGTTGGACAGTAGTGATTCCTCGCTTTGTGTTTTTACTAACATGTCGTCCACATATACCTCCATGAGTTTCCTGTCATGGTCTGCAAAGACTTTATTCATTAATCTTTGACAGGTGGCTCCTACATTTTTGAGTCCGAATGGCATGACGATGTAGCAGTAGTTTGCTTTCGGAGTTAAGAACGAGGTTTTTTCTTGATCAGGTAGGTACATCAGGATTTGATTGTATCCCGAATAGGCGTCCATGAATGAGAGATATTTGTATCCGGAGGAGGCGTCCACCAGAGCGTCGATACTTCGGAGTGGGTAAGGATCTTTTGGGCAAGCTTTGTTGAGATCGGTGTAATCTGTGCACATCCGCCATTTCCCATTTGATTTTTTCACCAAGACGATGTTGGCTAGCCATAGTGGGTATTTGGCTTCTCTGATAAATCCTGCCTCTAGTAGAGCTTGTATCTATTCCCCCACAGCTTGGGATCTCTCTGGTCCGAGCTTTCTACGCCTCTGCTGTACTGGCCGAGATCCTGGATACACTGCCAGCTTGTGGCACATTAGCTTTGGGTCTATGCCCGGCATGTCTACAGCCTTCCATGCAAAGAGGTCAACATTATCTTTTAGAAACTGTATGAGTGACTCCTTTACATTTCCTTTTAGGTTTGCACTAATATTTGTTGTTTTATCTGGGACATCTCCGATCTGGACTTTTTCTATTTCGCCTTCAGGTTGTGGACAAAGTTCACCCCGACCTCGAACTCCCCCGAGTTCGATGGTGTGGATTTCTTCTCCTTTTCCTCTGAGGTTCAGACTTTCGTTGTAACAGCAGCACTCTGTTTTCTGGTCTCCTTTTATCGTAGCGATCCCTTCTATAGTTGGGAACTTCATGCATAGATGTGGGGTCGAGACTACTGCGGCGAGCTGATTTAACGTTGTCTAACTTATCAGAGCATTGTAGGCTGAACTTATGTCAACCACAATGAAGTCTATGTTGAGCGTCCTTAACCGGTTTCTTTTTCTGAAGGTTGTGTGTAGTGAGATGTATCCAAGTGGTTGGATTGGAGTGTCTCCTAGTCCGAATAAGCTGTCCGGATATGCTCTGATCTCTTTTTCCTCCAGGCCGAGTTTGTCGAAGGCGGTTTTGAACAAAATGTCAGCCGAGCTTCCTTGGTCCACCAGTGTGCGGTGGAGATTAGCGTTGGCCAATATGATAGTGATGACCATGGGATCGTCATGTCCTAAGATGACACCAGCTGTGTCCTCTTTAGTGAAAGTAATAGTAGGGAGGTCAGGTGCTCCTTCTCCTCCCACGACGTGATATACTTCTTTGAGGTGTCTTTTGCGAGATGATTTGGAGATTCCTCCTCCTGCAAATCCTCCATGTATCATGTCTCTCCGGGGTACGAGGTGGTCGTTCACCTCGTCTGACCTCTTCGTCTCTTCTTCTCTTTCTGGGCTCATCTGTTTTACTGGCTACGTACCGATCTAGTCTCCTTTCTCTTACGAATTTCTCTATGATATTCTTCAAGTTGAAGCACTCGTTAGTGGGATGTCAATAAATTCGGTGGTATTCACAGTATTCCGTCCGATTTCCACCGCCTTTTTTGCTTTTAAGTGGAGGAGGCGGTGGGATCTTTTCAGTGTGGCATACTTCTCGGTATATGATACACAAAAACTTGTCTCTCAATAAATTTCCCTTCGGCAAGTATACCGAATTATCGTCAAGTAAAAACTCACAATGGAGTGAGGTCGAATCCCACAGGGATTGATTGGTCAAGCAACTTTAGTTGGAAGAGTGTGCTAGTTGAGCTAAACAGAATGTAGTTGATATTGCAGGAAATTAAATGGTGGAAAAGTAAATTGCAGAAAATAAAGTGCAGAATCTTAAATGGGGATTTGGGGAGATGAAAATGGAAATAAATGGCAGAAAGTAAAGAGAATGGGTAAGATCATAAATGGAGAATTCATTGGGCTCAGGAGATGTTGCATTCTCCAGATCAAATTCATTCTCATCTCTTCCTCAATCAATGCATTCATTGATTTCCTTGGTAATCTTAAGTGATTGGATCCCAATTCCTTGGCAATCCAATCTCTCTAAGCTTGAACAATTACCCAATTCCTTGATTTAATTTCTCATGGGGAGAGATGAAGTGTGGTCACTAATTATACCACATGTATTTCCAAATCAAAGTGTTGGGAGGATTACATGTCACTATATCCGCCCACACCCCAATTTGGTCCAACATGAGAAAGCATTTCTAGCATGATCTCCTCATCCCTTTTCCAAGGCTCAGAGGATATCCAATTATGGAGAGTTTCTTTTCCAAGACAACTAACCAATTGAATTAAGATCGAAAGCTTTCTAGTAAATCAAGAGAAAAGAAAGAGGAAGAAGAATGAAAACTATAATTGATCCATCAAATTACAACAGATCTCCCTAACCCAATGAAAGGGGTTTAGTTGTTCATAGCTCTGGAAATGGAAAATGACAGTGAAGAATACATGCTTAACTAGAAAATGCAGAAAAGTAAATATACAGAAGGTAGTTCTCTAAAGTGCCAAGCTTCTTTACAGTTCAAAACTACTCCTATATATACTACTCTTCTTGATCTTCTAGTGAGTTCTTCAAGTCTTGGATATGGGCCTTTGATCTTGAGTTGAAGCAGTTACAATCTTCAGTGGGCTAAGCTTTGTTTGCAAAAAAGTGCGAGTTAGGCATGGGCGTTAGCTAGGACGTTAGTGGTGTTAACGTTAAGTGAAAATGTGGGTTCGAGAACGTTAGTGACAATCACCTTTTTCACTAACATTCCAACCCAAGATGGTCCACGTTAACTTCAACATTAGTGGCACTAACGTGACCACTAACGTTGCCTCTTGATCCTTCGCAAATGTTATTGGGAATCACCTTTTCCAATAACGTTGCCTTGTGCCCCCTTTTCCTACGTTAGAGTTCACGTTAGTATAACTAATGTGACTCTTAACGTGGGCATGCCTAAGCTTCGAGAGCGTTAATGACACTTACCTTTGTCACTAACGCTCCAAATGCCCCTCCTTCCCACGTTAGAGCTCACGTTAATTGGATTAACGTGGCCACTAACGTGGTAGTGAATGCCATCTCCAACGTTAGTGACAAAGGTGAGTCACTAATGTTGGCTTATCATGCTTAGCTCCACGTTATCTCTCACGTTAGTGGTCTTAACGTGACCACTAACGTGGGCAATGTTGGCTTAATCCAACGTTAGTGACAAAGGTGAGTGTCACTAACGTTGGCATTGTCTTCCCTTCCACGTTAGAGTTCACGTTAACTGAATTAACGTGACTCTTAACGTGGCCAATTGCCAATTCGGAGCGTTATTAGTATTCACTTTTACCACTAACGCTGGAGCTCCCTTTTCCTCCATGTTAACTACCACGTTAATGTAGTTAACGTGGCAATTAATGTGGGCTATGATGGCTTCGAAGACGTTATTGGCGATCACTTTACTCATTAACGTTGCAAGCTCATTCCCATTCCACGTTAGTGGTCATGTTAATTAGATTAACGTGGCTACTAATGTGGCTCTTCCTTGCTTCCTTTGTCTTGAAATCAAGCAATTAAAGTGCATCAAAGCTCTGCTCAAAGTCATGAGATTATGCATTATCAATTATATCATTCAATTCATGCCTAATTCTCATAAAATCATATAAAATTCACAATACTTGCCTGAATCAAGGTGTAAGTGTATTTTCATCCAAAACTTGCCTTATTTACTAAGAAAATGCATGAAACTACCCTAAAACAATAAAGAAAAGGTCAGTGAAACTGGCCTAGATGCCCTGGCATCAGTATACCTCCACAAGAGACACCCGGAGAGGGGTGTAGTTGTGGTATTTTTTTAATCTTCTCGCCATGCTGATCTTCTTTTTTCTTGGACTCTTTATCCTTATCTCGGGAGGAGTAAAAGGATTCGGATTTCGAGGTCTCTCCTAGTCGAGAGTTTTCTTCCATGTTGATGTATTTTTCTGCTCGTTCTTGTACTTCATTCAAATATTTAGGGTGTTTCTTTGATATGGATTGACTAAAAGGTCCCTCTCGTAGGCCATTGATGATGCCCATAATGACTGCTTCAGTTGGCAGACTTTGTATGTCCAGGCATGCTTTGTTGAATCTCTCCATGTAGTTGCAAAGATTTTCCCGATCTCCTTACTTAATCCCTAACAAACTTGGGGCGTGCTTGGTTTTGTCCTTCTGGATGGAGAATCTAGCAAGGAACTTTCCTGCTAAGTCGTCAAAGCTTGAGATGGACCTTGGGGGCAGGCTGTCAAACCACTTAATTGCCGTCTTGGTTAAGGTAATTGGGAAGGTTTTGCAACGAATTGCATATGAGGCATCGGTGAGATACATTCTGCTTCTGAAATTACTGAGATGATGACTTGGATCTGATGTGCCATCGTATGGGGTCATGTCGGGAGCCTTGAAGTCCTTTGGGACCTTGGCTTTCATAATTTCTTTGGCGAATGGGTCTTGATCCTTGTGGGGATTATCCTCGTGATTGGATCGAGTAGTCTTGGCCTTTAGATCTGCTTCGAGCTTTAGAAGTTTGTCTTCCAACTCTTTACGTCACCTAGTTTCCCTTCGAAGGTCCTTCTCGGCTTTCCGTTGATGCTCAGCCTCCTTTTCGAGTTGTTTGAGACGATCTTGTTGAGCTTGAAGCACCTCCAGGATTTGCGTGATTGATGAGTTCTTGTCTCCGTTTGGTTGAGATGTTTCCTTTGGTGTAGCATTCATGTCCTTTTGCGGCATTCTATTTTCTAGATCTGAGTTGTGGTCATTGTCAAGGTTGTCCGCCATGATGATGGGATGACTTCCAAGTTCCCTGGCAACGGCGCCAATGTTCTGAGGTTTACCTGAAACTGTAGGTCGATCTCGGACGAGATCTTCTGTGCTGGTCGGCGCGGTTGTGTCCGACTTGATGATGGTGGCCAGAGTCGCCGTGTC
Organism: Arachis stenosperma; assembly: GCF_014773155.1. Lineage (NCBI taxonomy): Eukaryota > Viridiplantae > Streptophyta > Magnoliopsida > Fabales > Fabaceae > Arachis > Arachis stenosperma. Next base: position 103,288,023 of record NC_080379.1, on the reverse strand, counting down.
TGACTTGTTGGACTTGGTGGTTGTGCTGATCCTTCGTCACCGGAGGGTGGTGGTACCTGCAAGGGACTCTAATACTTAAGTTAGCAAGGGTATCAAGCAGGTTTTGTAGAATCAGAGTATGAGTTATACCTGGGTGCTCCAGTATATTTATAATAGCGTGGAATGACCTTTCTGGAGATAAGATAGTTATCTTATCTTATCTTTGAGTGAAGTCATCCTTATCTTTAAGGGAACCACCCTTATCTTTTCTAAGCTTGGGCTGCCTTTAGATTTTGGTCGTGTTCCTCTGTTTGGGCCTCGTTGGGCCTCTGTAGTGGTTTGGCCGACCTCTTTTATAAAGAGGTTGGGTAATCCTGATCTTTGAACAAGTCGGTCATCTTGACTTCGATCAGCCCGGGTCGTGCAGGTCGAGGCATGAACAACCTTCTTCACAAGGAATTTGGGACAAATGATCAGCTACTTTATTTTCCACTCCCTTCTTGTCTTTAATCTCAATGTTAAATTCCTGCAATAGCAAAATCCACCTTATTAGTCTTGGTTTTGACTCTTGTTTTGCAAGTAAATATTTTAGTGCTGCATGATCAGTGAAGACAATAACTTTAGATCCAATGAGATATGATCTAAACTTGTCAAATGCAAACACTATTGCCAGTAGTTCTTTCTCAGTAGTGGTATAATTCCTTTGAGTTTCATTCAAAACCTTGCTGGCATAATATATAACATGCAGTCATTTGCCTTTCCTCTGTCCAAGCACTGCCCCAACAGCGAAGTCTTATGCATCACACATCAGTTCAAAAGGCAAATTCCAATCAGGTGGGGCAATGATCGGTGTTGAGGAAATCTCTCTTTTCAGTTTTTCAAATGCTAATGTGCATTTTTGATCAAATACAAAAGGTGTATCAGAGACTAATAGGTTGCTCAAAGGCTTTGCAATTTTGGAAAAATCTCTGATAAACCTTCTGTAGAAACCAGCATGGCCTAAAAAACTCCTAATTGCCCTAACATCACTGGGTGAAGGCAATTTCTCAATTAATTCCGCCCTAGCTTTGTCTACTTCTATGCCTTTTTCTAAAATTTTATGGCCAAGGACAATCCCCTCTGTTACCATAAAATGGCATTCTCCCAGTTTAGAACAAGATTTGTCTCTTGGTACCTTTTTAACACTAAAGCAAGATGATTAAGGCAATTGGGAAAGGAATCTCCAAAAACTGAAAAATTGTCCATGAAGACTTCAATGAATTTTTCAATCATGTCTGAAAAAATAGACAACAAGCATCTCTGGAAAGTTGCAGGGGCATTGCACAATCCAAAAGGCATGCGCCTGTAAGCAAAAACTCTATATGAACAGGTGAGTGATGTTTTTTCTTGATCTCTTGGATCAACCACATTTGATTATAACCCGAATATCCATCAAGAAAACAGCAATATGCATGTCCTGCCAATCTCTCCAGCATCTGGTCCATAAAAGGGAGTGGAAAATGTTCTTTTCTGGTTGCCTCATTGAGTTTTCTATAGTCAATACACATCTTCCAGCCTGTCACTGTTCTTGTGGGGATGACTTTGTTCCTCTCATTGGGCACAACTGTTATCCCTCCTTTCTTTGGATTCACATGGACCGGACTCACCTATGGGCTGTTAGAAATAGGGTAAATGACTCCTGCCTGCCATAGCTTCATCACCTCTTTCTGGACTACTTCTTTCATGACAGGATTTAATCTTCTTTGGGCTTGAATGGAGGGTTTGGAATCATCTTCTAGCAAGATCTTATGCATGCATATGGATGAGCTTATCCCTTTTAAGTCAGTAAGTGTCCATCCAATGGCATCTTGGTGCTTTTGCAGCACCTTGATTAATTCCTCCTCCTGCTCTTGACTAAGGGCAGAACTGATAATCACTGGGTATTGGTGCACAAAATTCTAATCCCAATCTCAAAATCTTAAGGTGATTTCGTACCACTAACCAGCAAGTGCACTGGGTCGTCCAAGTAATACCTTACGTGAGTAAGGGTCGATCCCACGGAGATTATTGGTTTGAAGCAAGCTATGTTTATTTTATTATTCTTAGTCAGGATATTAATTAAAATTATCAGTTGGAATTATTAGAAAAATAAAAGAGCGTGAAATAAATAATTGTTACTTTAATTATAGAGAATGTGTTGGAATTTTGGAGATGCTTTGTCCTCTGAATTTCAACTCTTCCTTGAAATCCTTTTCCCACACGCAAGGTTCCTTCCATGGCAAGCTCTATGTAGGGTGTCACCGTTGTCAATGGCTACTTCCCATCCTCTCAGTGAAAACGGTCCAAATGCTCTGTCACAGCACGGCTAATCATCTGTCGGTTCTCAATCAGGTTGGAATAGAATCCATTGATTCTTTTGCGTCTGTCACTAACGCCCAGCCTTCAAGAGTCTGAAGCTCATCACAGTCATTCAATCCCAGAATCCTACTCGGAATACCACAGACAAGGTTTAGACTTTCCGGATTCTCATGAATGCCGCCATCAATCCGGCTTATACCACGAAGATTCTAATTAAGGAATCTAAGAGATACTCATTCAATCTGATGTTGAACGGAGGTGGTTGTCAGGCACACGTTCATGGATTGAGGAAGGTGATGAGTGTCATGAATCATCACCTTCTCCATAATTAAGCGCGAATGAACATCTTAGATAAGAACAAGCGTGTTTGAATGGAAAACAAAAGTAATTGTATTAATTCATCGAGACGCTGCAGAGCTCCTCACCCCCAACAATGGAGTTTAGAGACTCATGCCATCAAAGAATATGTAATTCAGATCTGAAAATGTCATGAGATACAAAATAAGTCTCTAAAAGTTGTTTAAATAGTAAACTAGTAACCTAGGTTTACAGAATATGAGTAAACTAAGATAATTGGTGCAGAAATCTACTTCTAGGGCCCACTTGGTGTGTGCTGGGGCTGAGACTTAAGCCTCGCACGTGCTTGGGCTGTTTCTGGAGTTGAACGCCAGGTTGTAACGTGTTTTGGGCGTTGAACTCCAACTTGTAACTTGTTTTTGGCGCTGGACGCCAGACTGCAGCATGAAACTGGCATTGAACGCCAGTTTACGTCATCTATCTTCACGCAAAGTATGGACTATTATATATTTCTGGAAAGCCCTGGATGTCTACTTTCCAACTCAATTGAGAGCGTGCCATTTGAAATTCTGTAGCTCCAGAAAATCCACCTTGAGTGCAGGGAGGTCAGAATCCAACAGCATCAGCAGTCCTTTTTCAGCCTGAATCCGATTTTTGCTCAGCTCACTCAATTTCAGCCAGAAAATACCTGAAATCACATAAAAATACAGAAACTCATAGTAAAGTCCAGAAATGTAATTTTTAATTAAAAACTAATAAAAATATACTAAAAACCAACTAAATCATACTAAAAACTAAGTAAAAACAATGCCAAAAAGCGTATAAATTATCCGCTCATCACAACACCAAACTTAAATTGTTGCTTGTCCCCAAGCAACTAAAAATAAAGTAGGATAAAAAGAAGAGAATATACAATGAATTCCAAAAACATCTGTGAAGATCAGTCTTAATTAGATGAGCGGGGCTATTAGCTTTTTGCTTCTGAACAGTTTTGGCATCTCACTTTATCCTTTGAAGTTCAGAATGATTGGTATCTATAGGAACTCAAAATTCAGATAGTGTTATTGATTCTCCTGGTTCAGTATGTTGATTCTTGAACACAGCTCCTTTCAGGTTCAGGGTCAGCCTCAATAAGAATGCTTTTGTCTTTGCTCCTGCTCATATGAAAGAGAAGAGAACAAGAAATATGGAATCCTCTATGTCACAGTATAGAGATTCCTTGAGGTGTCAGAGGAACAGAAAAAATAGAAGGAAGAGGTAGAAGAATTCGAACTTAGTGAGATAGAGTTCGAATTGTGCATTGAGGAGAAGTGGTACTCCATAAATAGAAGGATGTGAGAAGAGGGGAAGAAATTTTCGAAAATTAAATAAAAGATTTTTAAAACATTTTGAAAAAATTGATTGATAATTTTCGAAAACTAAGAGTGGGAAAGAAATCAAGTGATTTTTGAAAAAGATTTTGAAATTAGAAATTAAAAAGATATGATTGAAAACTATTTTGAAAAAGATGTGATTAAAAAGATATGATTTGAAAAACAATTTAAAGAGATTTGATTTTAAAAAATAATGACTTGGCTAACAAGAAAAGATATGATTCAAACATTAAACCTTTCTCAACAGAAAAGGCAACATACTTGAAATGTTGAATCAAATCATTAATTGATAGCAAGTATTTTTGAAAATGGAAAGAAATTGATTTTGAAAAAGATTTGATTGAAAAGATATGATTTGAAAAAGATTTGATTTTGAAAAACTTTGAAAACTTGAAAAAAATTTGCATTAAAAACAAAATCTTCCTTCTTGTGCCATCCTGGCGTTAAACGCCCAGAATGGTGCACATTCTGGCGTTTAACGCCCAAAGCACTACCCTTTTGGGCGTTAAACGCCCAGCCAGGCACCCTGGCTGGCGTTTAAACGCCAGTTTGCCTTCTTCACTGGGCGTTTTGAACGCCCAGCTTTTTCTGTGTAATTCCTCTGCTGCATGTGCTGAATCTTCAGTTCCCTGTATTATTGACTTGAAAATAGAACCAAGATCGAATAAACAATGCATGCAAGACACCAAACTTAAAATGAGACTAGTGTCTCAATAAGAAACATAACATATTTTTGGTTTTTATGATTTTGTAATTTTTTTTTGGTTTTTTCGAAAATTAAGTGAAAAAGAAAATAAAGGTATCAAAATTCTTAATGAGAATTCCAGGAATCATGCAATGTTAGTCTAAAGCTTCAGTCTAAAGGAATTAGACATGGATAGCCAAGCTTCAGCAGGACATTGCATTCAAGAGCTAAATTGATGAGAATCAATCAGCTTTGGTGATGATAAGATCATCACCTTGAAACACTAGAATTCATTCTTAAGAACTCTGAAAAATACCTAATCTAAGCAACAAGATGAACCGTCAGTTGTCCATACTCGAAACAATCCCCGGCAACGGCGCCAAAAACTTGGTGCACGAAATTGTGATCACTACTTTTCACAACTCAAATAATCCCCGGTAATGAATCCAAAAACTTGGTGCTCAATACCATGGCATAAACACAACTTTGCACAACTAACCAGCAAGTGCACTGGTCGTCCAAGTAATAAACCTTACGCGAGTAAGGGTCGATCCCACGGAGATTGTTGGTATGAAGCAAGCTATGGTCATCTTGTAAATCTTAGTCAGGCAGACTCAAATGGTTATGGATGATATATGAATAAAACATAAAGATAAAGATAGAGATACTTATGTAATTCATTGGTGAGAACTTCAGATAAGCGAATGGAGATGCTTTGTCCCTTCCGTCTCTCTGCTTTCCTACTGTCTTCATCCAATCCTTCTTACTCCTTTCCATGGCAAGCTGTATGTTGGGCATCACCGTTGTCAGTGGCTACAGTCCCGTCCTCTCAGTGGAAATGTTCAACGCACCCTGTCACGGCACGGCTATCCAGCTGTCGGTTCTCGATCATGTCGGAATAGAATCCAGTGATTCTTTTGCGTCTGTCACTAACGCCCCACAATCGCGAGTTTGAAGCTCGTCACAGTCATTCAATCATTGAATCCTACTTAGAATACCACAGACAAGGTTTAGACCTTCCAGAATCTCTTGAATGCCGCAATCAATTCTAGCTTATACCACGAAGATTCCGGTTAAAGAATCCAAGAGATAAACATTCAAGCCTTGTTTGCTTGTAGAACGGAAGTGGTTGTCAGTCACGCGTTCATAAGTGAGAATAATGATGAGCGTCACATAATCATCACATTCATCATGTTCTTGGGTACGAATGAATATCTTGGAATAAGAACAAGCTGAATTGAATAGAAGAACAATAGTAATTGCATTAATACTCGAGGTACAGCAGAGCTCCACACCTTAATCTATGGTGTGTAGAAACTCCACCGTTGAAAATACATAAGAACAAAAGTGATCATTGGTTTTGGCCCCAGAGAGGGAACCAGAAGAACCAAGATGAAAATACAATACCAAAAGGTCTTATTTATAGAGAACTAGTAGCCTAGGGTTTACAGAAATGAGTAAATGACATAAAAATCCACTTCCGGGCCCACTTGGTGTGTGCTTGGGCTGAGCATTAAAGCATTTTCGTGTAGAGACTCTTCTTGGAGTTAAACGCCAGCTTTTGTGCCAGTTTGGGCGTTTAACTCCCATTCTTGTGCCAGTTCCGGCGTTAAACGCCGGGCATTCTTGAGCTGATTTGGAACGCCGGTTTGGGCCATCAAATCTCAGACAAAGTATGGACTATTATACATTGCTGGAAAGCCCAGGATGTCTACTTTTCAACGCCGTTAAGAGCGCGCCAATTGGGCTTGTGTAGCTCCAGAAAATCCACTTCGAGTGCAGGGAGGTCAGAATCCAACAGCATCTGCAGTCCTTTTCAGTCTCTGAATCAGATTTTTGCTCAAGTCCCTCAATTTCAGCCAGAAAATACTTGAAATCATAGAAAAACACACAAACTCATAGTAAAGTCCAGAAAAGTGAATTTTAACTAAAAACTAATAAAAATATACTAAAAACTAACTAAATCCTACTAGAAACATACTAAAAACAATGCCAAAAAGCGTACAAATTGTCCGCTCATCACAACACCAAACTTAAATTGTTGCTTGTCCCCAAGCAACTGAAAATCAAATAAGATAAAAAGAAGAGAATATGCAATGAATTCCAAAAACATCTATGAAGATCAGTGTTAATTAGATGAGCGGGGCTTTTAGCTTTTTGCCTCTGAACAGTTTTGGCATCTCACTTTATCCTTTGAAATTCAGAATGATTGGCTTCTATAGGAACTCAGAACCCAGATAGTGTTATTGATTCTCCTAGTTAAGTATGATGATTCTTGAACACAGCTACTTTATGAGTCTTGGCCGTGGCCCAAAGCACTCTGTCTTCCAGTATTACCACCGGATACATACATGCCACAGACACATAATTGGGTGAACCTTTTCAGATTGTGACTCAGCTTTGCTAGAGTCCCCAATTAGAGGTGTCCAGGGTTCTTAAGCACACTCTTTTTGCCTTGGATCACAACTTTATTTCTTTCTTTTTCTTTCTTTTTCTCTTTCCTCTTTTTTTTCGTTTTTTTTTCTCTTTTTTTTTCGCTTCTCTCTTTTTTTTTTCTTTTTTTTTGTATTCACTGCTTTTTCTTGCTTCAAGAATCATTTTTATGATTTTTCAGATCCTCAGTAACATGTCTCCTTTTTCATCATTCTTTCAAGAGCCAACATTCATGAACCACAAATTCAAAAGACATATGCACTGTTTAAGCATACATTCAGAAAATAAAAGTATTGCCACCACATCAAAATAATTAATCTGTTATAAAATTCAAAATTCATGCAATTCTTCTCTTTTTCAATTAAGAACACTTTTCATTTAAGAGAGGTGATGGATTCATAGGACATTCATAACTTTAAGGCATAGACACTAAGACACTAATGATCACAAGACACAAACATAGATAAACATAAGCATGATTTTTTGAAAAACAGGAAAATAAAGAACAAGGAAATTAAAGAACGGGTCCACCTTAGTGATGGCGGCTTGTTCTTCCTCTTGAAGATCTTATGGAGTGCTTGAGCTCCTCAATGTCTCTTCCTTGTCTTTGTTGCTCCTCTCTCATGATTCTTTGATCTTCTCTAATTTCATGGAGGAGGATGGAATGTTCTTGGTGCTCCACCCTTAGTTGTCCCATGTTGGAACTCAATTCTCCTAGGGAGGTGTTGATTTGCTCCCAATAGTTTTGTGGAGGAAAGTGCATCCCTTGAGGCATCTCAGGGATTTCTTGATGAGTGGGATCTCTTGTTTGCTCCATCCTTTTTTTAGTGATGGGCTTGTCCTCATCAATGGGGATGTCTCCCTCTATGTCAACTCCAACTGAATAACAGAGGTGACAAATGAGATGAGGAAAGGCTAACCTTGCCAAGGTAGAGGACTTGTCCGCCACCTTATAGAGTTCTTGGGCTATAACCTCATGAACTTCCACCTCCTCTCCAATCATGATACTATGAATCATGATGGCCTGGTCTAGAGTAACTTCGGACCGGTTGCTAGTGGGAATGATTGAGCGTTGGATAAACTCCAACCATCCCCTAGCTACGGGCTTGAGGTCATGCCTTCTCAGTTTAACCGGCTTCCCTCTTGAATCTCTCTTCCATTGGGCACCCTCTTCACAAATGTCTGTGAGGACTTGGTCCAACCTTTGATCAAAGTTGACCCTTCTAGTGTAAGGGTGTTCATCTCCTTGCATCATGGGCAAGTTAAATGCCAACCTTACATTTTCCGGACTAAAATCTAAGTATTTCCCCCGAACCATTGTAAGCCAATTCTTTGGGTCCGGGTTCACACCTTGATCATGGTTCTTGGTGATCCATGCATTGGCATAGAACTCTTGAACCATTAAGATTCCGACTTGTTGAATGGGGTTGGTAAGAACTTCCCAACCTCTTCTTCGGATCTCATGTCGGATCTCCGGATATTCACTCTTTTTGAGTTTGAAAGGGACCTCGGGGATCACCTTCTTCAAGGCCACAACTTCATAGAAGTGGTCTTGGTGCACCTTTGAGATGAATCTCTCCATCTCCCATGACTCGGAGGTGGAAGCTTTTGCCTTCCCTTTCCTCTTTCTAGAGGTTTCTCCGGCCTTGGATGCCATAAATGGTTATGGAAAAACAAAAAGCAATGCTTTTACCATACCAAACTTAAAAGGTTTGCTCGTCCTCGAGCAAAAGAAGAAAGAAGAGAGTAGAAGAAGAAGAAATAGAGGAGATGGAGATGGCTTATGGTTCGGCCAAAGGGGGAGAAGTAGTGTTTAGGGTGTGTGAAAATGAAGGAGTGAAGATGGGTTTATATAGGGGTGGAGAGAGGGGTAGGGTTCGGCTTTGGGAGGGTGGGTTTGGGAGGGAAAGTGGTTTAAATTTGAATGGTGAGGTATGTGGGGTTTTATGCAGGATGGATGTGAGTGGTAAGGAGAAAGATGGGATTTGATAGGTGAGGGGTTTTTGGGGAAAAGGTGTTGAGGTGATTGGTGAATGGGTGGAGAAGAATAGAGAAGGTGGTGGGGTAGGTGGGGATCCTGTGGGGCCCACAGATCCTGAGGTGTCAAGGAAAAGTCATCCCTGCACCAAATGGCGTGCAAAAATGCACCCTTTGCCAATTCTGGCGTTAAACGCCGGGCTGGTGCCCATTTCTGGCGTTTAACGCCAGCTTCTTGCCCTTTCCTGGCGTTTAACGCCAGTCTGGTGCCCCTTTCTGGCGTTAAATGCCCAGAATGGTGCCAGACTGGGCGTTAAACGCCCATTTGCTAGCTTTACTGGCGTTTAAACGCCAGCAAGTTCTCCTCCAGGGTGTGCTGTTTTTCTTTCTGTTTTTCATTCTGTTTTTGCTTTTCCAATTGATTTTGTGACTTCACATGATCATTAACCTACAGAAAACATAAAATAACAAAGGAAAATAGATAAAATATAACATTGGGTTGCCTCCCAACAAGAGCTTCTTTAATGTCAGTAGCTTGACAGAGGGCTCTCAATGAGCCTCACAGATACTCAGAGCAATGTTAGAACCTCCCAACACCAAACTTAGAGTTTGAATGTGGGGGTTCAACACCAAACTTAGAGTTTGGTTGTGGCCTCCCAACACCAAACTTAGAGTTTGACTGTGGGGGCTCTGTTTGACTCTGTTTTGAGAGAAGCTCTTCATGCTTCCTCTCCATGGTGACAGAGGGATATCCTTGAGCCTTAAACACCAAGGATTCTTCATTCACTTGAATGATCAATTCTCCTCTGTCCACATCAATCACAGCCTTTGCTGTGGCTAGGAAGGGTCTTCCAAGGATGATGGATTCATCCATGCACTTCCCAGTCTCTAGGACTATGAAATTAGCAGGGATGTAATGGTTTTCAACTTTCACCAAAACATCCTCTACAAGTCCATAAGCTTGTTTTCTTGAATTGTCTGCCATCTCTAGTGAGATTCTTGCAGCTTGTACCTCAAAGATCCCTAGCTTTTCCATTATAGAGAGAGGCATGAGGTTTACACTTGACCCTAAGTCACACAGAGCCTTCTTGAAGGTCATGGTGCCTATGGTACAAGGTATTGAAAACTTCCCAGGATCTTGTCTCTTTTGAGGTAATCTCTGCCTAGACAAGTCATCCAGTTCTTTGGTGAGCAAAGGGGGTTTGTTCTCCCAAGTCTCATTACCAAATAACTTGTCATTTAGCTTCATGATTGCTCCAAGGTATTTAGCAACTTGCTCTTCAGTGACATACTCTTCCTCTTCAGAGGAAGAATACTCATCAGAGCTCATGAATGGCAGAAGTAAATCCATTGGAATCTCTATGGTCTCAGTGTGAGCCTCAGATTCCCATGGTTCCTCATTGGGGAACTCATTGGAGGCCAGTGGACGTCCATTGAGGTCTTCCTCAGTGGCGCTCACTGCCTCTTCATCCTCTCCAAATTCGGCCATGTTGATGGCCTTGCACTCTCCTTTTGAATTTTCTTCTGTATTGCTTGGAAGAGTACTAGGAGGGAGTTCAGTAATTCTCTTGCTCAGCTGTCCCACTTGTGCCTCCAAGTTTCTAATGGAGGACCTTGTTTCAGTCATGAAATTTTGAGTGGTTTTGATTAGATCAGAGACCATGGTTGCTAAGTCAGAGTAGTTCTGCTTAGAATTCGCTGTCTGTTGCTGAGAAGATGATGGAAAAGGCTTGCTATTGCTAAACCTGTTTCTTCCACCATTATTATTGTTGAAACCTTGTTGAGGTCTCTGTTGATCCTTCCATGAGAAATTTGGATGATTTCTCCATGAAGAATTATAGGTGTTTCCATAGGGTTCTCCCATGTAATTCACCTCTTCCATTGAAGGGTTCTCAGGATCATAAGCTTCTTCTTCAGATGAAGCATCCTTAGTACTGCCTGGTGCATTTTGCATTCCAGACAGACTTTGAAAAATCAAATTGATTTGCTGAGTCAATATTTTGTTCTGAGCCAATATGGCATTCAGAGTATCAATCTCAAGAACTCCTTTCTTCTGATTTGTCCCATTGTTCACATGATTCCTTTCAGAAGTGTACATGAATTGGTTATTTGCAACCATTTCAATGAGCTCTTGAGCTTCTGCAGGCGTCTTCTTCAGATGAAGAGATCCTCCAGCAGAGCTATCCAATGACATCTTGGACAGTTCAGAGAGACCATCATAGAAAATACCTATGATGCTCCATTCAGAAAGCATGTCAGAAGGACACTTTCTGATTAATTGTTTGTATCTTTCCCAAGCTTCATAGAGGGACTCTCCTTCCTTCTGTCTGAAGGTTTGGACTTCCACTCTAAGCTTACTCAATTTTTGAGGTGGAAAGAACTTTGCCAAAAAGGCATTGACTAGCTTTTCCCAAGAGTTCAGGCTTTCTTTAGGTTGTGAGTCCAACCATATCCTAGCTCTGTCTCTTACAGCAAAAGGGAATAGCATAAGTCTGTAGACCTCAGGGTCAACCCCATTAGTCTTGACAGTGTCACAGATTTGCAAGAACTCAGCTAAAAACTGATGAGGATCTTCCAATGAAAGTCCATGAAACTTGCAATTCTGTTGCATTAGAGAAACTAATTGAGGCTTAAGCTCAAAGTTGTTTGCTCTAATGGCAGGGATAGAGATGCTTCTCCCATAGAAGTCGGGAGTAGGTGCAGTAAAGTCACCCAGCACCTTCCTTGCATTGTTGACATTATTGTTGTTTTTGGCTGCCATGGGTTCTTCTTCTTTGAAGATTTCTGTTAGGTCCTCTACAGAGAGTTGTGCTTTAGCTTCTCTTAGCTTTCACTTCAAGGTCCTTTCAGGTTCAGGGTCAGTCTCAATAAGAATGCTTTTGTCTTTGCTCCTGCTCATATGAAAGAGAAGAGAACAAGAAAATATGGAATCCTCTATGTCACAGTATAGAGATTCCTTGAGGTGTTAGAGGAACAGAAAAAATAGAAGGAAGAGGTAGAAGAATTCGAACTTAGTGAGATAGAGTTCGAATTGTGCATTGAGGAGAAGTGGTACTCCATAAATAGAAGGATGTGAGAAGAGGGGAAGAAATTTTCGAAAATTAAATAAAAGATTTTAAAAACATTTTGAAAAAATTGATTGATAATTTTCGAAAACTAAGAGTGGGAAAGAAATCAAGTGATTTTTGAAAAAAATTTTGAAATTAGAAATTAAAAAGATATGATTGAAAACTATTTTGAAAAAGATGTGATTAAAAAGATATGATTTGAAAAACAATTTAAAGAGATTTGATTTTAAAAAATAATGACTTGGCTAACAAGAAAAGATATGATTCAAACATTAAACCTTTCTCAACAGAAAAGGCAACATACTTGAAATGTTGAATCAAATCATTAATTGATAGCAAGTATTTTTGAAAATGGAAAGAAATTGATTTTGAAAAAGATTTGATTGAAAAGATATGATTTGAAAAAGATTTGATTTTGAAAAACTTTGAAAACTTGAAAAAAATTTGCATTAAAAACAAAATCTTCCTTCTTGTGCCATCCTGGCGTTAAACGCCCAGAATGGTGCACATTCTGGCGTTTAACGCCCAAAGCACTACCCTTTTGGGCGTTAAACGCCCAGCCAGGCACCCTGGCTGGCGTTTAAACGCCAGTTTGCCTTCTTCACTGGGCGTTTTGAACGCCCAGCTTTTTCTGTGTAATTCCTCTGCTGCATGTGCTGAATCTTCAGTTCCCTGTATTATTGACTTGAAAATAGAACCAAGATCGAATAAACAATGCATGCAAGACACCAAACTTAAAATGAGACTAGTGTCTCAATAAGAAACATAACATATTTTTGGTTTTTATGATTTTGTAATTTTTTTTTGGTTTTTTCGAAAATTAAGTGAAAAAGAAAATAAAGGTATCAAAATTCTTAATGAGAATTCCAGGAATCATGCAATGTTAGTCTAAAGCTTCAGTCTAAAGGAATTAGACATGGATAGCCAAGCTTCAGCAGGACATTGCATTCAAGAGCTAAATTGATGAGAATCAATCAGCTTTGGTGATGATAAGATCATCACCTTGAAACACTAGAATTCATTCTTAAGAACTCTGAAAAATACCTAATCTAAGCAACAAGATGAACCGTCAGTTGTCCATACTCGAAACAATCCCCGGCAACGGCGCCAAAAACTTGGTGCACAAAATTGTGATCACTACTTTTCACAACTCAAATAATCCCCGGTAATGAATCCAAAAACTTGGTGCTCAATACCATGGCATAAACACAACTTCGCACAACTAACCAGCAAGTGCACTGGGTCGTCCAAGTAATAAACCTTACGCGAGTAAGGGTCGATCCCACGGAGATTGTTGGTATGAAGCAAGCTATGGTCATCTTGTAAATCTTAGTCAGGCAGACTCAAATGGTTATGGATGATATATGAATAAAACATAAAGATAAAGATAGAGATACTTATGTAATTCATTGGTGAGAACTTCAGATAAGCGAATGGAGATGCTTTGTCCCTTCCGTCTCTCTGCTTTCCTACTGTCTTCATCCAATCCTTCTTACTCCTTTCCAGGGAAACCTGTATGTTAGGCATCACCATTGTCAGTGGCTACAGTCCTGTCCTCTCAGTGGAAATGTTCAACGCACCCTGTCACGGCACGGCTATCCAGCTGTCGGTTCTCGATCATGTCGGAATAGAATCCAGTGATTCTTTTGCGTCTGTCACTAACGCCCCACAATCGCGAGTTTGAAGCTCGTCACAGTCATTCAATCATTGAATCCTACTCAGAATACCACAGACAAGGTTTAGACCTTCCGGATTCTCTTGAATGCCGCAATCAATTCTAGCTTATACCACGAAGATTCTGGTTAAAGAATCCAAGAGATAAACATTCAAGCCTTGTTTGCTTGTAGAACGGAAGTGGTTGTCAGTAACGCGTTCATAAGTGAGAATGATGATGAGCATCACATAATCATCACATTCATCATGTTCTTGGGTACGAATGAATATCTTGGAATAAGAACAAGCTGAATTGAATAGAAGAACAATAGTAATTGCATTAATACTCGAGGTACAGCAGAGCTCCACACCTTAATCTATGGTGTGTAGAAACTCCACCGTTGAAAATACATAAGAACAAAAGTGATCATTGGTTTCGGCCCCAGAGAGGGAACCAGAAGAACCAAGATGAAAATACAATACCAAAAGGTCTTATTTATAGAGAACTAGTAGCCTAGGGTTTACAGAAATGAGTAAATGACATAAAAATCCACTTCCGGGCCCACTTGATGTGTGCTTGGGCTGAGCATTGAAGCATTTTCGTGTAGAGACTCTTCTTGGAGTTAAACGCCAGCTTTTGTGCCAGTTTGGGCGTTTAACTCCCATTCTTGTGCCAGTTCCGGCGTTAAACGCCGGGCATTCTTGAGCTGATTTGGAACGCCGGTTTGGGCCATCAAATCTCGGGCAAAGTATGGACTATTATATATTGCTGGAAAGCCCAGGATGTCTACTTTCCAACACCGTTGAGAGCGCGCCAATTGGGCTTCTGTAGCTCCAGAAAATTCACTTCGAGTGCAGGAAGGTCAGAATCCAACAGCATCTGCAGTCCTTTTCAGTCTCTGAATCAGATTTTTGCTCAAGTCCCTCAATTTCAGCCAGAAAATACCTGAAATCACAGAAAAACACACAAACTCATAGTAAAGTCCAGAAAAGTGAATTTTAACTAAAAACTAATAAAAATATACTAAAAACTAACTAAATCCTACTAGAAACATACTAAAAATAATGCCAAAAAGCGTACAAATTATCCGCTCATCAGTCTGGATGTTGCATAGCTTTGACAACATTCAACTTAAACTCATCCTCATTGACTCTCAGGGTTATCTCCCTTTTTTGGACGTAAATGAGGGTTCGTCTAGTTGCTAGGAATGGTCTTCCTAAAATGAGAGTTGCACTCTTGTGCTCCTCCATTTCCAGCACTACAAAGTCAGTAGGGAAGGCAAATGGCCCAACCTTGACAATCATATCCTCAATTATGCCTGATGGGTATTTAATGGAGCCATCAGCAAGTTGAAGACAGATCCGGGTTGGTTTGACCTCTTCAGTCAAGCCAAGCTTTCTGATAGTGGATGCAGGGATTAGGTTGATGCTTGCCTCAAGATCACATAGAGCTGTCTTGGTATAGTTACCCTCTAATATGCATGGTATCATAAAGCTCTCGAGATCTTTAAGCTTTTCTGGGAAGCTTTTCAGAATGACTGCACTGCATTCTTCAGTGAGGTAAACTTTTTCAGTTTCCCTCCAAACCTTCTTATGACTTAAGATCTCTTTCATGAACTTAGCATAAGAGGGTATTTACTCAAGTGCCTCTGCAAATGGAATCTTTATTTCAAGAGTCCTGAGGTAGTTTGCAAAGCGGGCAAATTGCTTATCCTGTTCCGCTTGGCGGAGTTTTTGAGGATAAGGCATCTTGGCTTTATATTCCTCAACCTTAGTTGCTGTAGGTTTATTGCCTACAGATGTGGATTGGGAAGACTTTTTAGAAGGGTTGTTATAAAATCCAGTTGCTGATTGAGTTCATTAGCCTGATCTATAGGACTGAGTTCAACAGTTACTGTTTTAGCTTCTTCTTTCATGGAAGATTCACTGCTTAGGTACAGATGCTGATTTCTGGCAACTGTATCAATGAGCTCTTGAGCTTCTTCAATTGTTTTTCTCATATGTATAGATCCACCAGCTGAGTGATCTAGAGAAATCTGAGCTTTTTCTGTAAGCCCATAGTAGAAGATGTCTAATTGCACCCACTCTGAAAATATTTCAGAGGGGCATTTTCTCAGTATCTCTCTGTATCTCTCCCAAGCATCATAAAGAGATTCATTATCTCCTTGTTTGAAGCCTTGGATGCTCAGCCTTAGCTGTGTCATCCGTTTTGGAGGAAAATAGTGATTCAGAAATTTTTCTGACAGCTGTTTCCATGTCCTTATGCTGTTCTTAGGTTGGTTATTTAACCACCTCTTAGCTTGATCTTTTACAGCAAATGGAAACAGTAATAACTTGTATACATCCTGATCTACTTCCTTATCATGTACTGTGTCAGCAATTTGTAAAAATTGTGCCAGAAACTCTGTAGGTTCTTTGTGTGGAAGACCGAAATACTGGCAGCTTTGCTGCACCATGATAATGAGCTGAGGATTCAACTCAAAGCTACTAACTCCAATGGAGGGTATACAGATACTATTCCCATATGAAGCAGTAGTGGGGTTAGCATATGACCCCAGAGTCCTCCTGGACTGTTCATTTCCACTTAGTTCCATGATGGAGCAAGGGAGATGGTATGGATGTTGATATTGTCTATTTTATTATAAGAATAATTTTTGAAATAATAAAATAAAACAAAAACTGAAATAAAAATAAAATAAATAAAGAAAGAAAATTAAAAATTAAAAATTTGAAAACTTTTATGAAGATTTTCGAAAATTTGAGGAGAGAAAAAGTGGTTAGGATATTTTTTGAAAAAGATTTTTTTTTAGAAACTTAAAAAGATAAGAATTGAAAAATTTTGAAATTGAAATCTGAATTTTTATATAAAAATTTCGAAAATATAGTTTAAAATTAGTTAGAAAATATATTTTTTTGAATTTTGAATTTTATGATGAAAGAGAAAAACACATAAAAGACACAAGACTTAAAATTTTTAGATCTAATGTTCCTTATTTTCGAAAATTTTGGAGGGAAAACACCAAGGAACACCAAACTTAAAAATTTTAAGATCAAAACACAAAAAAGACTCAAGAACACCTTAAAGATTCACAAGAACACCAAGAACAAAAGAAAGAACACCAAACTTAAAATTTTTTTGAAAACCAAGCTAAATTTTTGAAAATTAAAGAAAGATCTACAAGAAAACACCAAACTTAAAGTTTGGCACAAGATTAAATCAAGAAAAATTATTTTTGAAAAAAGATTTTAAAAAGAAGATGCCCAATTGCCAAGAACATAGACCAACGCTCTAGCCAACTGAGCTATAAATTCAATGTTGTTTTTTAAGATGTATTATATTTATGGATAAAAATAAAAATTTTTGAAAACTAATGTTTTGAAAAAGTACAAGAAAAACACGAAAACACACAGAACAAGAAAAACTGAAGATCAAATAAGAAAAATAAACAAGAACAACTTGAAGATCAAGGAAGAACAAAGAACATAAATACGAAAATTTTAGAGAAAAATATAAAATATGCAATTGACACCAAACTTAGAACAAGACATTAAACTCACGAAAAAAAATTAAAATTGATAAAGAAAAATAATATTTTTTGAAAAAAATTTTTGAAAAGGGAATAAAGGACTCAGAATTTAATGACTCTATAGCAACAAAAATAAATTATTCCTAATCTAAGCAACAAAATAAACCTTTAGTTGTTCAAACTCGAATAATCCTCGGCAACGGCGCCAAAAACTTGGTGCACGAAATTCTAATCCCAATCTCAAAATCTTAAGGTGATTTCGTACCACTAACCAGCAAGTGCACTGGGTCGTCCAAGTAATACCTTACGTGAGTAAGGGTCGATCCCACGGAGATTATTGGTTTGAAGCAAGCTATGTTTATTTTATTATTCTTAGTCAGGATATTAATTAAAATTATCAGTTGGAATTATTAGAAAAATAAAAGAGCGTGAAATAAATAATTGTTACTTTAATTATGGAGAATGTGTTGGAGTTTTGGAGATGCTTTATCCTCTGAATTTCAACTCTTCCTTGAAATCCTTTTCCCACACGCAAGGTTCCTTCCATGGCAAGCTCTATGTAAGGTGTCACCGTTGTCAATGGCTACTTCCCATCCTCTCAGTAAAAACGGTCCAAATGCTCTGTCACAGCACGGCTAATCATCTGTTGGTTCTCAATCAGGTTGGAATAGAATCCATTGATTCTTTTGCGTCTGTCACTAATGCCCAGCCTTCAGGAGTCTGAAGCTCGTCACAGTCATTCAATCCCAGAATCCTACTCGGAATACCACAGACAAGGTTTAGACTTTCCGGATTCTCATGAATGCCGCCATCAATCCGGCTTATACCACGAAGATTCTGATTAAGGAATCTAAGAGATACTCATTCAATCTGATGTAGAACGGAGGTGGTTGTCAGGCACACGTTCATGGATTGAGGAAGGTGATGAGTGTCACGAATCATCACCTTCTCCATAATTAAGCGCGAATGAACATCTTAGATAAGAACAAGCGTGTTTGAATGGAAAACAAAAGTAATTGTATTAATTCATCGAGACGCTGCAGAGCTCCTCACCCCAAACAATGGAGTTTAGAGACTCATGCCGTTAAAGAATATGTAATTCAGATCTGAAAATGTCATGAGATACAAAATAAGTCTCTAAAAGTTGTTTAAATAGTAAACTATTAACCTAGGTTTACAGAATATGAGTAAACTAAGATAATTGGTGCAGAAATCCACTTCTGGGGCCCACTTGGTGTGTGCTGGGGCTGAGACTTAAGCCTCTCACATGCTTGGGCTGTTTCTGGAGTTGAACGCCAGGTTGTAACGTGTTTTGGGCGTTGAACTCCAACTTGTAACCTGTTTCTGGCGCTAGCACTACAAGAAAAATACCCATTCAGCCACACTTTCTTTAGGCTACATTTGAAAAGCGTAGCCTATTCATAGAATAGGCTACGCTTTTTCCCGTGTTGCCTTTTTATAAGAGAAAAAGGATACACAAATGCGGCATCATTTAAAAAGCGTAGCCTTAGGTATTATAGAAATCACTTATAAAGCGTAGCCGTAGGTTGATATCTATAGGTTCACTTTTCGTATCAATGGAGACGCTTTTAAAGGGTAGCCTATTTGTTAAGTTTTGGGTGCATTTTAAAAGTGATGCCTAATGTATCTAGAGCAAAAAACTTAACACTTAGTAAATTTTTTCATTTTTTTCTTGAAAGCAAACTGATGAGTTACTAGTTACTCGTACATTTTTTATGTTTCAGTAATATTTAATATACTTTGTAAGACATCACGTGGTCAATTATCTTGTCTCTAATTTTAGTCTAATTTATAAAACTTATTTTTTAAATTAAATATTTAATATTTAAAATTCATTTTTTAATAATTTTAAATTAAATATTAATTTTTTATTTTTAATAAATTAAGCACTAAATTTTAGATATTATAACAATCACCAACATTATTATATAGCGAGGAATGATATATACAACATTTTTTTGTACATCTCTCTTCTATACCACCTACTTTTGGTATTAAAAACATTCGATAACAAGTAAGATAATATAAAAGGATTGTATGTAAAAAAAAGTATTAAAAAAGAAGAATTTGTAAATGATGAAAAAAAAAGGTTAAACTTAATCCTTAAAGGACCAGTTTTCCAGTCCAAAAAAAAAAACCAGTTTGAAAAACGTAAAACTAGTAGCTCAAATGGATTTGTATTGATTTTTTTTTCCTTTCAAATTTTGTATAGGATGAATTACATACACTCACCTTCATCCTCGTAAAATCCTCTCACTCTCGCCATTCAAAGTCGTCACCTCCCACTCACGGCTCACCTGCACGTATCCACATTGACCGTCATCACTCCTCTTCGCCATCGCTTGCACTGATTGAAGCTGTGCCGCCCTCACCATCATCGCTGTGCAGCCCTCACCATCGTTGCTGCGCCGCTCTCACCATCGTCATCTCCGTGCTTCTCATCATCGTCTTCGCTGTGCTCACATCATTGAATAGGTATGTATTGATTTCTATTTGCTTCTGAAATTGATCAGTGGCTTAGGGTTCCTATTTTAGGGGTTTTAATTTGGGGCTTTTAATCTCTCAAAATATGGGTTTGTGAACTGTAATTTGATAACATGCATGCTGTTGTTGATGAAGATGTGTGGTATTTTAGGGTTTGTGAACTGTGATTTAATATACAGCTTGTCTATTTTCTCTGTATTTTTGTTTCTGAGACTGAATCCAAATACAGCGTTAATAAGCTTTTGTTTCTGTGATTTCTCAATGAATAAGTTGGCTTCCGTTTTTCTGTTTTTAGCTTCCTGTTTCTAACAGAGTTCTTGCAGTTTGAACGGTTTCTTGGTTAGCCAGAAACAGAACTGGTGTGAAAAATGTAAAGAATGAAAGAAGACAAGGAGTAGAGAAGTAGAAGACGAAGAAGAAATGTGAGCTGAATGAGCTATAACATTTGCACTCATTGACTCCATTGACGCCACCGCAGCAAGTAATCCGTTGTAGCAGGTAACTCTTATGCGCATTCTCTTTTTCTTTTTTCTGTAGCCTATGATTGGATTCAACAATGGAGCTTCTCTTTATATTATTTCACTTTTGTGATTACGTTTCTCTGTGTTTGAACTTTGAAGTGAAAGTGCAAAATCTCTTTAGGACTCGCTATTCAAATTTATAATGTGTTTCATTGCTTGCTTCAGTGTGTAATTTCATGATTTAACTTTTTTCTATATTCAATAGGTGAACGGTGAGCATTTAGGACCAGAATGATTGAATGTTGGTTGTTGATTAATAAATTACTGTTTGAATTTGCATTGTAATAAATAATTGAGTTCATATTTAAATAGCCTAATTACAGAATATTAGGCTTTAATGAAGCTTTTTCGCCAATGAGGTTTTCTTTTCTATGATTTATGAGGAAAGTTCATTTTGAAAATTAAGCTTATTTTGTTTGGTACACAAGTTAATAATAGATTTACTTGGGATTTGATTACTCATCCATTTGGTCAGTTAATTTGTTGCATTTCATTCTAATTTTTGAAATGGCGAAAATATGCACGTGCTGCATTCTATGATTCTCTGCACTATGTACTTATTTCTTCTTGTTTTCCAGTTGAATCAAAGTATTTTCTGGAAAGTTTTCTCTGCTTTCATCATAATTCATAGCTGTGGGTTTAGTGTTGGTCTTTGATTGTTGGAGCATTTTGAGGACTTGCTCATTGAAGAAGCAAATTGATGCTGAAGCTCATGCTGTTCATGTTTGACTTGCAGAGCTTAGTTTGGTTGCTTCCTTCAAAAGGCATGTGACGTGAGCACAAGTTTAAATAAATACATAGTGATGAAATTGAAAACTCATTAATAATAATAATAAGGTTTATATAATATGGACCTGTAAGTGTAACAAGTGGCTTGATTCCTGCATGTTCAGCTAGTGCCTTTTATGCACTGATCTTGACTCATATGAAATAGCAAGCATCTCTCTATAAGATTCTGAACCTGCATTATCATTATTTTCCATGCATGTCAATATAAAATAACTAGTACTAAATTAGAACCAATGTCCAAAATGTAAAGAAATTAAAGTATGAGTGAAAAAAACTAGTTATAATAGTTAGAGTAATTATCTATTATTAGAAACTAATTTTTGTTAACTTGAGGAGTATATATAAATAGCTCTTCTATATACTTGTGTGATAGATAACAATGAATATCCAATACAGTTTTCTAATATTTTCTTTTTCATAATCTTTTCCTTTCTGTCAAATATTTGAATTCTTTCTCATGAGTTCAAATTCTGTTCTTAGCTCAAACACTATCAGTTACTTTCAGAATTTCATGTTAGTGATATCAGAATTACATGATTATGAGTTCAAGTTTTTCCATATTATTTAATTAATTAATGAATTTGTGTGGTTTCTTTTTAGGAAAGGGAGATTTAATAACATGTTCTAAGCAAAAGAATTCAGAGTTATTTCACGCGGTTCTTGGAGGCTTAGGACAATTTGGAGTTATAACAAGAGCAAGAATTTCTCTTCACCCAGCACCCACAAAGGTACGTTTCATTTTAAAAAATATAAAAAAATAATTTATTTTTAATTTTATATTTTATATTTTATAAAAAAGGTTTGAAATGTTCCTTGCTACTCGAACAAGTCGAAAAAGGAAGGAAATTGATCAGGAAATACAAGATGCAATTGTATGAGAGTTCATTGAATTACTAATGATTATAAGTCAAATTTAGGATACAGTAATTAATTCTATTTCAAATGTTTCTTTTAATTAGGATGAATTCCAAAACCGCCAAGCTGCTGGTGAAACAGATGAGGAAGCTTTTGAGTCTTTATTTGGAAAAGAACAACCAGGTCGGGTTAGGTGCTATGGAAGATCTGTTACACGAAGTGACTTAAAAAAGTATGCAGAAATTTCTGAACTCAAGCAACAACACCAAGAGGAAGTCACATCTTTGAAGGCTGAACTTGGAGACATGAAAGCCAAACAGCAGCACCAAGAGGCTGACCTTCATGGATTGCGAAACATGATTAAGTTACTAGTTCAGCGATCTGAACCTGGAATGAGGCCGGAAGAAATTGAAGCTTTGTTACAAGATGCCCAACACTCTCCAATTGATGCAAATAGCGCTCATGGATCAACACATATTCCAAACATAAATATGGTATGACCAGTTTTTTTTTATTCCCTAATATTTTTTTATATATTGTTAATTGTTAATTAGGATTCTGAATATCTACTGTTAAGTTTAAAATTTTTATTTGTTAGAACTTAGGAGGATGCCAAATTTTTTAATTTGAACTGAAATTGAAGAAGATGAAAGCTGTGATTTGGGCTTTTTGGTTTTGTTTTTTCGTTATGTAATTTTATTATTATTGTTATCAGGGTGGAAGTTGTAATTTTTCTGATTTTTCTGATTTTTCTGGTTTTGTTTTTTCATGCTATTATGCGCTGCTTGTCACTTGCACAATGCACTTGAGTTTTTTATTTTAGTTCCCATTTAGTATGAAGTCGTGTTACTCCGTTTTTTAGTTATGTCCTTTATGGTGATTTATAGTATTCCCTGAATATGATTGTTATTTTAAAGCAAAAGACTTTGGTTTATTTAATTATTTATTCAAACATAGTATGATTTTGTTTCTTATTTTATGTTTTTGGTGAAATGAAAAGAAGAGTAGTTTCAATTATCCTATGCCGCTCGGATATTGTATATGTTAATTACTTTTTTCTTGTTGTACTTTTTCAAATTATAATTATTTTTCTATATAATTATGCAGGATAATTCTGAAGATGCGAGTGAAGATTGAGATGCTGATCATGATGGTTTAGTGACAAAGATGGAAATTGAAAGATGTATGGTTGATGATGATATCTTTTATCAGAAGCTAAGATACATTTATATGATATAATGTTTTGGTTTTTCCTAGTTTATTAGCAGTAAACTCTAAGTGTATTATATGAGTATACTTATTCTAGTTTGAGATGTATGAATACTCAAAATTATGATCATCCCAATATTTTTGTTTCATTGTATAATTATATTTTGTTTCAGTATAATTTTTATTATTTAAAGATTATTGTATAGTATTATTATATATGTATTCATTTTTATTTTATAATAATTAACTAATTTAATTAAAAATACAGGATTATATATATAATTATATTCTCAAATATTAGAGTAGCTATAGATATACTGTTTGCTACATTTATAAAGTGATGCTGTAGCCCTCAAAAGTGTAGCCTATTCTTCAGAATTACGGTAACTATTAGTGCTGAAAAGCGTAGCCTTAGGTCCTGAACAGCATCACTTAAAAAGCGTACCCTATTCTCAAAAGCCAGAAGCGTAGCCTTTGATACAGAAAAGCGTAGCCTTTGAGAATAGGCAACACTAGTATAGGCATCCCCTACAAAAGTGTCTCCGAAGCCTAAAATACGTAGCCTTTTCCTAAGGCATCACTTTTTTTCGTTTTTGGCTACACTTTTCAAATGTACCTGAATGGGTGTTTTTCTTGTAGTGTAGACGCCAGACTGCAGCATGGAACTGGCGTTCAACGCCAGTTTACGTCATCTATCTTCGCGCAAAGTATGGACTATTATATATTGCTGGAAAGCCCTGGATATCTAGTTTCTAACTCAATTGAGAGCGTGCCATTTGGAGTTCTGTAGCTCCAGAAAATCCACCTTGAGTGCAGGGAGGTCAGAATCCAACAGCATCAGCAGTCCTTTTTTAGCATGAATCAGATTTTTGCTCAGCTCCCTCAATTTCAGCCAGAAAATACCTGAAATCACAAAAAAACACAGAAACTCATAGTAAAGTCCAGAAATGTGATTTTTAATTAAAAACTAATAAAAATATACTAAAAACCAACTAAATCATACTAAAAACTAAGTAAAAACAACGCCAAAAAGCGTATAAATTATCCGCTCATCAGGTACTTTCCATCACTTCCCAAGTACGCATACTTGAGAGTAGGGGGCAGTGCTTTCAACTCCAGTTTGGGTGCTTCCTTCTCTTTTTTCTTCTCCTCTGATGTACTTGGAATAGGCATTTCAGCTACATTGACATCAACAGCCTCAACATGTAACATGGAATCACCCTCTGTCAATTCTTCAAGTGCTTCTTCTAAGGTTTCCTGCACCACAATTTCCACTACATCTAGCCTCATACACTCTCCTAGTGACTCTGGTGGATAGCTCATGGCTTTGAATACATTGAATACCATTTTCTCATCATGTAGCCTAAGGGTAAGTTCACCCTTTTGGACATCAATGATGGCACCAGCAGTAGCTAGAAATGGCCTTCCCAAAATTATTGAAGCCTTAGCTTCTTCCTCCATATCCAATACCACAAAGTCAGCAGGGAAGATGAAGTCTCCCACTTTCACTAACAAGTCCTCTACTATTCCATGAGGGAATTTGAATGACCGATCTGCTTATTGGAGGGCCATTCTTGTTGGTTTGGCTTCCTCAATCTTCATTCTTTTTATCATTGTTAAGGTCATCAAATTTATACTAGCTCCCAAGTCACATAAGGCTTTTTCAACTATTATTTCCCCTATGAAGCAAGGAATTTGGAAGCTTCCTGGGTCCTTCAATTTTTGAGGCAGCTTGTGTTGGATGATAGCACTACATTCCTCAGTTAATACCACAGTTTCATCATTCCTCCAACTTCTCTTCTTGGTCATTAATTCCTTCAAAAACTTAGCATAAAGTGGCATTTGTTCTAGTGCTTCTGCAAAGGGAATGTTGATACGAATTTTCTTGAAAATCTCCAAAAATTTGGAGAATTGACTGTCCTTTACATTCTTCATTAGGCACTGAGGGCAAGGAGCCTTTGGGACATATGGCCTTAGAACTTCTTTCTCTTCTGATGGGTTGGGAGTAGGTGCTTGTGCCTCTTCCTTAGCGTTTGAAATGCCCTCTTCCTTCCCTTCTTGAGTCTCCCTTGGATTCTCTTTCAATTCCTTTCCGTTTCTAAGGGTAATAGCTTTGCATTCCTCTTTTGAATTTGTCCTGGTGGCATTACCTGAACTATGGCTAGGGGCTTTCTTGGACAAGTATTCGATTTGTGCTTCAAGTTTCTGAGTGGCAGCATCTTGGTTTTGCAAATTGGATATTACTTTCTGCTGGAATTTTTTCATGTCTTTAAATTCCTTGCCAAGATTTGCAAGCATAGCTTCCATCCTAGCCATTCTGTCATCATCATTTGGTGTTGATTGGTTAGAATTGGGGTGTTGAGAATGGTTGTTGTGGTTTTGGTATAGTGGCTGTGAATAAGCGTTTTGTGTGGTCTGGTATGGTCTTTGGTTGGAGTTTTGGTTAGTGGAGTTGTTATACTGGGTTGGATTGTGTGGTCTGTGGTCTTGACCTTGGTTTTGTTGGTTTCCTCATCCAAAGTTTGGGTGGTTTCTCCAACCAGAGTTATAGGTTTTAGAATATGGATCATTAGCTTGCCTAGATGAATTTCCAAGGTAATTAGCTTCCTCCCAGTTAACTCTTTCTTCTGTTTCCAACTCTCCTTGAGGTGATGGTTGAGTGTGAATGGCTGCAGCCTGATTCTTCTCCATTTGCTTGGTCAATTCAGCCAGTTGCTTGGTGATCATCTTGTCTTGGGCCAAGATTGCATCCATTTGGTTTAATTCCAAGACTCCCCTGTTGTTGCTTATGTCTGAGGCATAAAAATACTCATTGTCAGCCACTGTCTCTATAACATCAATGGCTTCTTTAATGGTCTTCTTCTTGTTAAGGGAACCTCCAGATGAGTGGTCCACAGCTTTCTTTGATTCATGATTTAGCCCTTCATAGGAGATATGAATTTGCACCCACTCATTAAATATATCAAGGGGGCATTTCCTTGTCAAATCCTTGAATCTCTCCCAGGCTTCATAAATTGTCTCACCATCTTGCTGTCTGAATGTCTACACTTCAGTTCTCCGCCTGTTAACTTTTTGTAGAGGGTAGAACCTTGTTAAGAATCTATTCACCACATCCTCCAAGGTTGTCAAGCTTTCCTTGGGAAATGATTCCAGCCATTTTGATGCTTTGTCCCTCAAAGAAAATGGAAACAATAGCAATCTATAGGTGTCAGGATGAACACCATTAGATTTAACTGTCACATATCATTTGGAATTTAGTGAGGTGCTCATTAGGGTCCTCTTGAGCATTTCCTCCAGAAGAACAATTGTTCTGTACTAGAGTTATGATCTGAGTCTTTAATTCGAAGTTATTAGCATGGATAGTTGGCTTTTGAATGTTGCTACCACAGTTTCTTGGGTTTGGATTAATGTATGATCCCAGAACTCTCCTCTCTTCTCCAGCAGAGTTGGCTCCAACTCTTCTGGCATGGTTATTCACCTCTCGTTCATGATGGTTTTCCATATCATCCTCCATGGTTACATCCAAATCTTCCTCCTCTTCTTCTGCACCAACTGCCCTCTTTCCTCTTGCTTCCCTTCTCAACCCCAGAAAGGTTCTTTCTGGTTCACTGTCAAAAGAGGTTGATACCTCTCTTCTACCTGTCATAAAATGAACAAGTACAAGTAGAAGCAAATGCAGAGTCTACTAAAACAGAGTATAGTTAGCTTGCTGGAAAGTAAAGAAGTAAGGTAAAATTGATGAAACACAACTTAAAATTGTAGAGAACAAAAATGAACAACTAAAATTAAAATTCAAAAGAAAAGAAAAGTGCTCAATCTAGTTATCCCCCAATTTAATAATTGTCAATACAAAACCAACCCCCGGCAATGGCGCCACAAACTTGATTCACTCGGAAATTGTCTCTCAACAATTTCCTACCGGCAAGTATACCGGATTGTCGTCAAGTAAAAACTCACAGTAGAGTGAGGTTGAATCCCAGAGGGACTGGTTGGTTAATCAATGTTAATTGGTGAATTATACTAGTTGAGCAAAATCAGATTTGGTTGAGAATTACAAAAAGTAAATTTGGCGGGAAACTTAAATTGCAAGAAATTAAATGATAGAAATTAAATTGCATGAAATTTAATGACAGAAGCTTAAATTGCAAGAATCTAAATGGGAATGGAGAATTAGCATGAAATTAAAGAGCATAATATAAAAGAATGGGTAGATCAGAGATGGGGATTCATTTGGTTTTGGGAGATACTGAACTCTCCGGATCAAATCATTTTCATTTCTTCCTCAATCAATGCATTCATTGACATTGCTTGGCAATCTTAGATGATTAAATCCTAATGTCTTGGCTCACCAATCTCTCTAAGCATGAACAATTGCCCAATGTCTTGATTTAATTGCTCATGGGAAGAGTTGAAGTTTGGTTACTGATTATACCACACAAATTCAAAGTATTGGTAGGATTAAATGTCACAATATCCATCCAACCACCAATCTAATCCAATGTGAGAAAGCAATTCTAGCATGAATTCTTCATCCCTCTCTCAAGGATCCGAAGAATTCCAATTATGGATAGCTTCTCTCTCAAGACAACTATCCAATTGAATTAAGACCGAAAGCTTTCTAACAAAAATCAAGAGAAAAGAAAGAAGAAGAATAAGAAAACTACTATTGATCCATTGAATTACAATAGAGCTCCCGAACCCAATGAAAGGGGTTTAGTTGTTCATAGCTCTCAAAATGGAAAATGAAATTAAAAGATACATTGCTCAAAATTGAAGAATTACCGAAAACTCAATTCAACCGAAAAGTCTAAAAAATGAAGTAAAAGTCAGTAAAAGTCCTTTCTAACTTAAATTCTAAGCTATTTATACATTTTCTTCCATTGCTCTTCAATCTCTGAATTGGGCTTTTGGCCTTGATGGAATTGGGTTGAAAAAGATGGCTCCAATTGGTTTCCCTTGATGTTGAGAAGAGATCTGTTTGAATTGCACGTTCTGATGCTTCACGTTGGAGTCAACGTTTGATGGCTGATGAGCGAATAATTTGTACGCTTTTTGGCATTGTTTTTCGTATGTTTTTAGTATGTTTTAGTTAGTTTTTAGTATATTTTTATTAGTTTTTAATTAAAATTCACTTTTCTGGACTTTACTATGAGTTTGTGTGTTTTTCTGTGATTTCAGGTATTTTCTGGCTGAAATTGAGGGACCTGAGCAAAAATCTGATTCAGAGACTGAAAAGGACTGCAGATGCTGTTGGATTCTGACCTCCCTGCACTCTAAGTGAATTTTCTGGAGCTACAGAAGCCCAATTGGCGCGCTCACAACGGTGTTGGAAAGTAGACATCATGGGCTTTCCAGCAATATATGATAGTTCATACTTTGCCCAAGATTTGATGGCCCAAACTGGCGTTCAAAGTCACCCTCAGAATTCCCAGCGTTAAACGCCGGAACTGACACCAAAGTGGGAGTTAAACGCCCAAACTGGCACAAAAGCTGGCGTTTAACTCCAAGAAGAGTCTCTACACGAAAATGCTTCAATGCTCAGCCCAAACACACACCAAGTGGGCCCGGAAGTGGATTTTTATGTCATTTACTCATCTTTGTAATTCTTAAGCTACTAGTTCCCTATAAATAGGACCTTTTACTATTGTATTTTTCATCTTTAGATCTTAGATCATTTTGAGATCTTTGAATCTTTTGATCACTGGGGGCTGGCCTCACGGCCATGCCTAGACCTTGTTCTTATGTATTTTCAACGGTGGAGTTTCTACACACCATAGATTAAGGTGTGGAGCTCTGCTGTACCTCGAGTATTAATGCAATTACTATTGTTCTTCTATTCAATTCAGCTTGTTCTTATTCCAAGATATTCATTCGCTCTCAAGAACTTGATGAATGTGATGATTATGTGACGCTCATCATCATTCTCACTTATGAACGAGTGACTGACAACCACCTCCGTTCTACAAGCAAACGAGGCTCTAATGTCTATCTCTTGGATTCTTTAACTGGAATCTTCGTGGTATAAGCTAGAATTGATGGCGGCATTCAAGAGAATCCGGAAGGTCTAAACCTTGTCTGTGGTATTCTGAGTAGGATTCAATGATTGAATGACTGTGACGAGCTTCAAACTCGCGATTGTGGGGCGTTAGTGACAGACGCAAAAGAATCACTGGATTCTATTTCGACATGATCGAGAACCGACAGCTGGATAGCCGTGCTGTGACAGGGTGCGTTGAACATTTCCACTGAGAGGACGGGACTGTAGCCATTGACAACGGTGATGCCCAACATACAGCTTGCCATGGAAAGGAGTAAGAAGGATTGGATGAAGACAGTAGGAAAGCAGAGAGACGGAAGGGACAAAGCATCTCCATTCGCTTATCTGAAGTTCTCACCAATGAATTACATAAGTATCTCTATCTTTATCTTTATGTTTTATTCATATATCATCCATAACCATTTGAGTCTGCCTGACTAAGATTTACAAGGTGACCATAGCTTGCTTCATACCAACAGTCTCCGTGGGATCGACCCTTACTCGCGTAAAGTTTATTACTTGGACGACCCAGTGCACTTGCTGGTTAGTTGTGCGAAGTTGTGTTTATGCCATGGTATTGAGCAACAAGTTTTTGGACTCATTACCGAGGATTATTTGAGTTGTGAAAAGTAGTGATCACAATTTCGTGCACCAAGTTTTTGGCGCCGTTGCCGGGGATTGTTTCGAGTATGGACAACTGACGGTTCATCTTGTTGCTTAGATTAGGTATTTTTCAGAATTCTTAAGAATGAGTTCTAGAGTTTCATGATGATCTGTTGAAATCTGGCTGGCTGTGAAGCCATGTCTAATCTTGTTGGACCGAGGTTTCAACTTATCATCACAAGAGCTTGTTGATTTCTATCAATCTTGCTGTTGAAGCAATGATCTGCTGAGGCTTGGTTGGCCATTGGCCATGTCTAGTGTTTTGGACCGAAGCTTTCTTTGAAAGCTTGGCTGGCTGTGAAGCCATGTCTAATTCCTGGACCGAAGTCTTAGACTAGCATTGCAATGATTCCTGGAATTCTCATTAAGAATTTTGATACCTTTATTTTCTTTTCCACTTAATTTTCCAAAAAATCCAAAAAAATTTACAAAATCATAAAAAACCAAAAATATTTTATGTTTCTTGTTTGAGTCTAGTGTCTAATTTTAAGTTTGGTGTCTTGCATGCATTGTTTATTTGATCTTGGTTCTATTTTCAAGCCAATAATACAGGGAAATGAAGATTCAGTACATGCAACAGAGGAATTATACAGAAAAAGCTGGGCGTTCAAAACGCCCAGTGAAGAAGGAAAAATTGGCGTTTAAACGCCAGCCAGGGTGCCTGGCTGGGCGTTTAACGCCAGCCAGGTTGCCTGGCTGGGCATTTAACGCCCAAAAGGGTAGAGCTTTGGGCGTTAAACGCCAGAATGTGCACCATTCTGGGCGTTTAACGCCAGGATGGCACAAGAGGGAAGATTCTGTTTTTAATTCAGATTTTTTTTCAAGTTTTCAAAGTTTTTCAAAATCAAATCTTTTTCAAATCATATCTTTTCAATCAAATCTTTTTCAAAATCAATTTCTTTCCTTTTTCAAAGATACTTGCTAACAGTTAATGATTTGATTGAACATTCCAAGTATGTTATCTTTTCTGTTGAGAAAGGTTTAATGTTTGAATCATATCTTTTCTTGTTAGGCAAGTCATTAATTTTTAAAATCAAATCTTTTTAAATTGTTTTTCAAATTATATCTTCTTAATCACATCTTTTTAAAACCATAACTTTTAAATCACATCTTCAAAAAAGTTTTCAATCATATCTTCTTCAAAATCTTTTTCAAAATGTTTTTAAAATCTTTTACTTAATTTTCGAAAAATCTCTTCCCCTCTTCTCACATCCTTCTATTTATGGAGTACCACTCCTCCTCAATGCACAATTCGAACTCTATCTCACTAAGTTCGAATTCTTCTACCTCTTCCTTCTATTTTTCTGTTCCTCTGACACCTCAAGGAATCTCTTTACTGTGACATAGAGGATTCCACATTTTCTTGTTCTCTTCTCTTTCATATGAGCAGGAGCAAGGACAAAAGCATTCTTGTTGAGGCTGACCCTGAACCTGAAAGGACCTTGAAGCAAAAGCTAAGAGAAGCTAAGGCACAACTCTCTGTAGAGGACCTAACAGAAATCTTCAAAGAAGAAGAACCCATGGCAGCCGAAAACAATAATGCCAACAATGCAAGGAAGGTGCTGGGTGACTTTACTGCACCTACTCCCGACTTCTATGGGAGAAGCATCTCTATTCCTGCCATTGGAGCAAACAACTTTGAGCTTAAGCCTCAACTAGTTTCTCTAATGCAACAGAATTGCAAGTTCCACGGACTTCCATTGGAAGATCCTCATCAGTTTTTAGCTGAATTCTTGCAAATCTGTGACACTGTCAAGACTAATGGGGTTGACCCTGAGGTCTATAGACTTATGCTATTCCCTTTTGCTGTAAGAGACAGAGCTAGAATATGGTTGGACTTACAACCTAAAGACAGCCTGAACTCTTGTGAAAAGCTAGTCAATGCCTTCTTGGCAAAGTTCTTTCCACCTCAAAAATTGAGTAAGCTTAGAGTGGAAGTCCAAACCTTCAGACAGAAGGAAGGAGAATCCCTCTATGAAGCTTGGGAAAGATACAAACAATTGATCAGAAAATGTCCTTCTGACATGCTTTCTGAATGGAGCATCATAGGTATTTTCTATGATGGTCTGTCTGAACTGTCCAAGATGTCTTTGGATAGCTCTGCTGGAGGATCTCTTCATCTGAAGAAGACGCCTACATAAGCTCAAGAACTAATTGAAATGGTTGCAAATAACCAATTCATGTACACTTCTGAAAGGAATCCTGTGAACAATGGGACAAATCAGAAGAAAGGAGTTCTTGAGATCGACACTCTGAATGCCATATTGGCTCAGAACAAGATACTGACTCAGCAAGTCAGTTTGATTTCTCAAAGTCTGTCTGGAATGCAAAATGCACCAGGCAGTACTAAGGATGCTTCATCTGAAGAAGAAGCTTATGATCCTGAGAACCCTTCAATGGAAGAGGTGAATTACATGGGAGAACCCTATGGAAACACCTATAATTCTTCATGGAGAAATCATCCAAATTTCTCATGGAAGGATCAACAGAGACCTCAACAAGGTTTCAACAATAATAATGGTGGAAGAAACAGGTTTAGCAATAGCAAGCCTTTTCCATCATCTTCTCAGCAACTGACAGAGAATTCTAAGCAGAACCACTCTGACCTAGCAACCATGGTCTCTGATCTAATCAAAACCACTCAAAGTTTCATGACTAAAACAAGGTCCTCCATTAGAAACTTGGAGGCACAAGTGGGACAGCTGAGCAAGAGAATTACTTTATTGAATCCGCGAAGCATATTTGACCATGAAGTGGTCCACCTCTGCCTGCAGTTTAAACAAATTTCTTTTATTGAATTCCGTTAATTTAGTAAATTAATATAGAGTTATATATTTTTAAACACAATTACCTGTATCCAGTCGTCCAAGTCATATCTCCCCTTTTTAATGTTTTTCAGGCTCGATTATCTCAAGCCATTTCATTACATAAATGGCACAATCAAAGCTGAAAAAAATAAATTAGAACAATAAAAAAGGACAGTAAGAGAAAATACAAAATTTTCAGAAAGAAAGCAAAATATAAGACTACATTAAAAACCTAGTTGCACTCAAAGGATCCTATAGTACACTTTATTTGAACAGCACCACACCCAAATATTATAATGCTAACAACAGTGTTATACCCAGGATTTTTTAGAGAAAATAGAATTAACTTACAACAAATGTATTAAGCTTCATTCTCGATGGGGCGGGATACTTCTTGTTATAGGAGTCAAGAATACAAAATTTTTTCTTTCTGACATCAGTCATCCACATCCACCAATGATCCCCGTAGCAAACAAGTGCAAATATCTGAAGTTTGGCTAGATGGCACAGAATTTTAGTATAATTGGCACATAACAAAAGAATTATGATAAGAAGCTTTTGAAACGAAAACTTACGAACAGATGGGATGCCAATTTTTTCAGGTCCAAGAAATGGATGAACATTTTGTAGTCTTGAATGTCAAATGGCTTTTGTGATTTTGGCTGTAAGAACTCGATGCCAGCATGATTCCCAATAACCATATTCTGTACACCGAAAGAAATAGTTACTACACCCAATACATTACATAAATACACCCAAAATTGAGTTCAATACACTTTACCACAATAGGAGGAAGGAGACAGTAAATTTGTTCCTCAAATTTTTTAATTCTTTGTTTGTTTAGAATCAAACAGATAGCAGTCACAATCTAAAAAAAATAAAAAACCCAAATTAATTACAACAACATTGCAGTCACAACTCATAATAAAATAATTAATCTTATTCTAATATTACCTCATCTTTAATATGTGAACGAGCTTTTAGAGACGCGAAGTGGATTTTAGACAATTGCATTGGTTGTTGGGCATTGAGGATGCACATTGGCTCCCACTCATTAGTGCTTTCATCCTCACATGTCTCTACATGTGTGCCAAGAGGTAGCACTTGTCTTTTAGGTCCTGACAATTCCCTCCTTCTCGCAGAAGTTTCAAACTTTTAAAAAAAGTGGTCGTCAGGCTGCACCTTTTGGAGCGGGGGAGTTCTATCCTCTGCACATTTTAAGGCTGCCGTAACCCCTGTGTTTGCAACTTGCTCTGCCAGTTTCTCTATTTCTTCAACCTGAATCGGGCTCTCTTGACTCTTTCCCTTTTCAGATCCCACCCGTCCCTCCTGAGTCAGAGTTTTTTCCTGACTCAAATTAGTGAAGTCAAGGCTGAATGATGGTGCCGGAAATTCATTCAGTACATAGGATGCTGTCTTGCCGATCATCATCAATGCACAATAGCTTGAGGAGGTGATTGACTACACGGTGAGATATAAAATAGTATAAGAATAAGAATTTCAAATGATATCAAAAGAGAGTTATATTGTGTACAACTTACATTTTAGAAGGAGTTGCTGGCACTGCAGGGGTGCCATCAGCAGGTTGATGGGATTGTGGAGTGCTGCACGGTTAAAGAAAAGTTTTTAAATAAGAAAAAAACAAATTTAACCTTAATTCAGCAGATATACACCCAAATAAGTACCAAATACACCTATATATAAAAGGCATGTTGATGGTGTTTTTGCGGAAAACGAATTTTCCAACACACAAATCCAACCGGCAAGTGTACCAGGTCGCATCAAGTAGTAATAACTCACTTAGAGTGAGGTCGATCCCACAGGGATTGATGGATCAAGCAACTTTAGTGGGTGATTAGTTTAGTCAAGCTAACATTGAGTGAATTGTGTGAAGTTGATAAACAGAAAGTAAATTGCAAGGAATTTAAAAGATGCAGAAAATAAAATTGCAAGTAACTTAAATAACAAGAAAGTAAACTAGCTGAAACTTAAATTGCAAGAAAAGTAAATTGCATCAAAAGTAAAGGGGTTGGGTGCTGGAAATTAAAGAGAGCAATAGATTAAGCAACTAGAAATTTAAATTGCAGAAAATGTAAATGTGCAGGAAATTAAATCTAGCTCAATGTGAACAAAGATGTGAAAGTGGAGAATGCAGGAAAGGAAATAGCAGAAAAGTAAATGTAGCAGAAGAGGAATGAAACAGAAAGTAAAATGCAGCTTAATTTCAATAACTAAGGGAAAGTTGAAGATCTCAGGGGTGGAGGAGACTAGAAAACAAGTCTAGATCTCAATCCCTTCCTTGATCAAAGTAGAAAGCAAATTGAAGAAGAAAGAAAGATGAAAGCCGTAGAGAAAAACTTGGATCCAAAACTCAATTCACTGAAATTTTGCAGAAGAATAACAAGAGAAATCTTAGACCAAGAGGGAAACAGAATTCCTTCACTCTCAATCCCAGATTTAAGACAGAAAAAATAAAGGAAAAGAGCTCCCCTTTTGAAATGAGAGTGATGCCTTTATATAGGCTTTTTTACAAAATGAAAATAAAATAAAATTGAAAACAAATTCACAAAATGAAATTCCTAATCTAGCTTCTCTGTGTGCCTTTGAGTCATGTTGAGTGGGCTTTGCTTGCTTTGGATTTGAGGAGAAATGGGTTTGGTTGGCCTTGATTCAATTTGGTGAGGAATTGAATTAAATTGAATTTTGGTTGATTTTTGGCCCATGACACTTCCAGGAGGCTGCCCTGCCCTTGTGGAGGGCAGGGCAGGATTTGGTGCGTGCGTCCTTGGTGCGAGCGTGGTGTGGGCTTGGAGTGTGAAGATGCTGCCCTGCCCTTGCGGAGGGCAGGGCAGAAAAATCTGGTGCACCAATTTGGTGCTTGTGCGTGCTGCTGGTGCTGCCGAAGCCTTCTTTGGTGCGCCAATCTGGTGCGTGTGTGTGCATCACAAAATGCTGCCCTGCCCTCGCGGAGGGCAGGGCAGTGTTTCCAAAAGATGAAGTTCCAAGTTCGAAACTTGGTGGATGCACACGCTACTCCTTTTCCTTGGTTTATTTTTGCTTATTTTTGGCCCTTAAAGATGCCTTTCGTTCCTGCCTCAATTGGACGCCAAATATGGATTTCTATATATCGTTGGAAAGCTCTGAATGTCAGCTTTCCAACGCAACTGGAAGCACATCAATCGGACGTCTGTAGCTCAAGTTATAGCCCTTTGAAGTAGGCATGGTCATGCTGTGAGCGCCCAGATTTTAACTTAGCCAAAATTTGCTTCATCCTCACTTTGCTTCATTATGATTCTGCCCTGCCCTTGGCAAGGGCAGGGAAGTGTGCGTGCTGGGTGTTTTCCTCTTTGATTTTGTCATGGGCCACGCTTTTAAAAGCGTGGCCTAAAGCTCCAAAGTGTACCCCAACTTCAAAGTGTGTCCCAAAGCTCTTTTTTTCTCCTTTTTTGTGCTTCTTTGCTTCTTTTTCTTCTTATTTCCTACAAGATTTATAAAATTAAAAGATCAAGAAAATCTATCATTTAAGTACAAAAGCATTCAATATTTAAGCACAAATCATCAATTTCTTGTATGAAAAAGCATAGAAAATGGGTATATGATGGCTTGTCATCACATGTAACTACATATTATCCCTTACACCTTAATTATTTCTTCAATAATTTTTTTCCTTAGAGACATTAGAGGGGTTGGTTCAGTCTCCACATGGCTTGGTGCTCTCGTGTCCGATGGAGGCATACTGGTGCAGAATTTAAAACCCATAAACTAACCGGCAAGTACATCGGGTCGTACCAAGTAGTACCTCAAGTGAATGAGGGTCGATCCCACTAGGATTGATGAATCAAGCAATAACGGTCAAGTGATTTGCTTAGTTAGACAAACAGAAAATGGTGTTTTGAAAATGCAATTGCATTAAACTGTAAATCAGAGAATCAGAAAGCAAACAGTAAACAGGTTGTGAGGTATATATGGAGAAACAGTTAAGACTTCAGAGATATCTATCTTCTGGATTGACTTTTCTTACTAACTATTTTAATCATGCAAGATTCCATTGACGTGCGGAAAATTACCGATTAAGAATTTTATATCGGAAATCAGCATTGCAAGTACATTTCTTAACCGATGAAAATTTCACGTATCAATTTAAAAGGGGTTTGTCACAAATTTAGAATAAAATACTAGGAGTAGAAATCCCAGGTCGTCTCCCAACGAGTTGCTAAGAGAGTGCAATTTATTTATCAGGAGTTTCTCAGAAATTTGGAGTTTGGGGAATGGGAAAATGAATTATTATAAATTAAAGCAGTGAAAATTAAAGAGAGATTTTATGTAATTAAAATAAAAGTCTTGACTAGGAGAAGATTAATCGAAAGTTCTATCTTTGTTGGATTTTCCCAAGAGTAATAGTGACAGGTTATTGTTTTTACTTAGTTAACCCTTACCGAATAACGGAAAGTCAAGTAATTGAGCCAACTCTTATTCACAAGTCCTAATCCTCTCCCTTGGGAAGGATTAACATTAGTGACTAGAAAGCCAGCCAACAACTTCCAATTTCAATTTAACTCTTGAGTATTCCAACTCAAGGGTCTCCTATTAATTAACTCCAAAGTCAAGTTGAGAACCTACTCCATTGACATGGATGCCATTTTCGCATGCATGTAAAGGGAGTAGGAGGAAGACATGATAATTAAACTTAATTGAAAATAATCAACAAATAAAGAAATTAAATAGAAAAGTATCCTTGCATTAATTAATTCCAAAATAGAAGGTATCCATATAACTCTAAACAAAGTGAATAGGAAATAAAAGAGTAAGGGAATAGAAACCAAACTAGAATGATAAAGACTTCAACGGAGGTAGTAACTCTTCTCAATATCCAACTCAAAAGCATAAAACTAGAAATCTCTGAATGTTAAGAACCCTAGAGGATGTAGTAATTTCTCTCTCATATTCATAAAACTAAAACTCAAACTAAAAATTGAGAATGTGTGTATGTCCCTTGAGTCTCTACTGTCCCCTGGCTCTAGTTTGCATTTCTGGGCCAAAAATTGGGTCCAAACTCAGCCCAAAATTGCCCCTAGCATTTTCTGCGAATTTTGCACGTGGTACACGTCATGCGTACGCGTCAGGTACATGTACGCGTCGATGGTCTTCTGCGCGTGGCACGCGTATGCGTCTAGTACGCATCCGCATCGATATGGAATGCGCTGAATTACGCGCGCGCGTGATGCCTGCGTGCGTGTCGATTCTCGCTGGTCAGCTCCTTAGTTTTTTGTGTTCCTTCTATTTTTGCAAGTGGTGGACAAAATTGTGATCAACAATATTGGCTCTTTGGTATGTGCATTTATTAACTCAGCACTTTCTTTCCACAACTCTGTTCAACTAACCAGCAAGTGTACTGGGTCATCCAAGTAATAAACCTTACGTGAGTAAGGGTCGATCCCACAGAGATTGTTGGTATGAAGCAAGCTATGGTAGTTTCGAAAATTGATTCATGATAGTTTCGAAAATTAATAATAAACAGAAAATAAAATAGGATAGAAATACTTATGTAAATCAATAGTGGGAATTTCAGATAGGCGTATGGGGATGTTGTGCTCCTCTTGAATCTCTACTTTCTTATTACATTCATCCAATTCTTCTTACTCCTTTCCATGGCAAGCTGTATGTAGGGCATCACCGTCGTCAATGGCTACTTTTCATCCTCTCGGGAAAATGGTCCTATGCGCTGTCACTGCATGGCTAATCGTCTGGAGGCATCACCCTTGCCGATGGCTACATCCCATCCTCTCAGAGAAAATGGTCCAAATGCTCTGTCACAGCACGGCTAATCATCTGTCGGTTCTCAATCAGGTTGGAATAGAATCTCTTGATTCTTTTGCGTCTGTCATTAACGCCCAGCC
The DNA here is from genome assembly GCF_014773155.1 of Arachis stenosperma. Classification (NCBI taxonomy): domain Eukaryota; kingdom Viridiplantae; phylum Streptophyta; class Magnoliopsida; order Fabales; family Fabaceae; genus Arachis; species Arachis stenosperma. The sequence goes on along the minus strand of NC_080379.1, from coordinate 103,249,411 downwards.
TTCAGGAGTTTGAAGCTCGTCACAGTCATTCAATACCGGAATCCTACTCGGAATACCACAGACAAGGTTAGACTTTCCAGATTCCCGGGATCCTACTCGGAATACCACAGATAAGGTTAGACTTTCCGGATCCCCATGAATGCTGCCATCTATCTAGCTTATACCACGAAGATTCTGTTGGGGAATCTAAGAGATATGCGCCCGGCCTAAAGTAGAACGGAAGTGGTTGTCAGTCACGCGCGTTCATAGGTGAGAATGATGATGAGTGTCACGGATCATCACATTCATCAAGTTGAAGTGCAACGTATATCTTGGAATAAGAATAAAAGAGAATTGAATAGAAAGTAATGGTAATTGTAATGAAACTTGAGGTACAGCAGAGCTCCACACCCTTAATCTATGGTGTGCAGAAACTCCACCGTTGAAAATACATAAGTGAAAGGTTCAGGCATGGCCGAATGGCCAGCCCCCTAAAACGTGATCAATAGTCTCTTAAGATGAAGAATAAAACAAAGCTGAGACCAAAGATGAAACGTGGTCAAAAAGACGTCTAATGCAATAGTTAAATGTCCTATATATACTAGACTGGCTACTAAGGTTTACATGAGTAAGTAATTGATGCATAAATCCACTTCCGGGACCCACTTGGTGTATGCTTGGGCTAAGCTTGATCTATCCACGAGCTGAGGCTTTTCTTGGAGTTGAACACCGAGTTATAGCGTGTTTCTGGCGTTCAACTCCGGGTTATGACGTGTTTCTGGCGTTTGACTCCAGACAGCAGCATGTACTTGGCGTTGAGTGCCACTTTACGTCGTTGATTTCCGAATAAAGTATGGACTATTATATATTGCTGGAAATCTCTCGATGTCTACTTTCCAACGCCATTGAGAGCGTGCCATTTGGAGTTCTGTAGCTCCAGAAAATCTATTTTGAGTGCAGGGAGGTCAGATTCCAACAGCATCAGCAGTCTTTTGTCAGCCTCCTTTTCAGAGTTTTGCTCAAGTCCCTCAGTTTCAGCCAGAAATTACCTGAAATCACAGAAAAACACACAAACTCATAGTAAAGTCCAGAAATGTGAATTTAACATAAAAACTAATGAAAACATCCCTAAAAGTAGCTTGAACTTACTAAAAACTACCTAAAAACAATGCCAAAAAGTGTATAAATTATTCGCTCATCAGCAAGCTTCCCTTCCACACTTAACACATGGATCACGGCATCGAATGGTATAAAGGAGGATTAAATATTGGCAATTTAGAGGCTTAGGAAGCAATTTTTCAATCATAGAACAAAATTGGGAAGGATTTGTAAAACCATGCAGTTTGTATGAATAAGTGTGCAAAGAACTGATAAAAGCCACTCAATTTAGCACAAGATAAACCATAAAATAGTGGTTTATCAATCTCCCCACACTTAAACATTAGCATGTCCTCATGCTAAGCTCTAGGAGATCAAAAGAATGAATGGGGAAAAGTAAGACTCATGCAATGCAACCTATGTAAATGAATGCAACTACATGCTGAGATGTTTCTACCTACTTGGTTAAAAATAAATAAGTCTTCCAAGACAAACATAAATCAGATTCCACTAATTCAAATCATACAATAAGAGGGAGGTAAACTTGTAAGAAGATAGCTCATGAAAGCCGGGAATATAGAATCAAGCATTGAACCCTCACTGGAAAAGTATATGCACTCTAATCACTTAGGTGTTTAGGGTTAATCCACTCTAGTCTCCTCTTGTCATGCTCTCTGAAACTTTGCTTTTTATCTAACCAATCAACAAATATCTAGTGTACAAATCCAAACATCATGAGGTCTTTTCAAGGTTGTAATGGGGCTAAGGTAAGGGTAAGGATATATGTATGGCCAATTGAATATAGAATTGAATCTTTGACTAACCTAAGTTCTCACCTAACACATATACACACTCTATATAAGTCTAAATTCATGCCTAGCTATCCATAATCTCATTTTTGTATTTATCACATACTCATGTATTCAACTTTCTTTTATTTTATTTTATATGCATTGATCTTTTTATTGAACTTAACATTGGGGTGATTTTATTCCCCTTTAGTTTTTTCTATTTTTTTATTTTTTTTATTTTTTTATTTTTTATTTTTTTTGAGAGCATAGTAAATCAAAGCATATAGTTTTTATAATTTCACATGAGTAGCACCCAAATTCTCAATATTTGTCAATAAAACAATACACATTCTTATCAACCACAGTTTTCACAATTTCCCACACTTAATTGACACACAATCTCTATCTTAAGCTAACCAAAGATTCAATTGGGATAATTACTTGTTTTTCCACTTAAGGCTAGTGATGTGGTAACATAAAAAACAATTGGGGGTTAAAAAGGATCAAAGTGGCAAACAAGGGCAGATGAAATGGTAGGCTATTTGGGATAAGTGAGCTAATAGCAAATGATGGCCTCAGTCATATGTATGCATAAATATACACTAAACAATGGACATATAGAATGGAACAAACCATAGATTGTAATCATAGAGAAGAAAACACACAAGAATGAAATTCATGGTTAAATAATATAACCATATAATTAAGCTCAAAATCTCACAGATTGTGTGTTCTTAGCTATCAACCATGTTCTAAATTACAATCTTCAAACAAGTTCAACACAAATTTCTAGTTTGAATTAGTGAAATGCTCTAAAATAGGGTCTTGAAGAGAAACTCATTATTTCAACCAAGTAGAACATACATGCATGCAATTATTATCATGCAATCTATCCTATCTAGCAAAAGGAAACTAACATATTGGTGTTAAGAGAGAGAGAGAGAGAGAGAGAGAGAGAGATTATCTCCGGAAGTCAGGTACTAACCTCTCCATACTTAAAACTTGGCACGGTCCTCCGTGCCATCAGTAAGGAGCAAGGTGGGGCTAGTAACATCACCTCCACTGTCGAGGTCGTCATGGCTCCCGGTGTTGGTAGGTGAAGTGGAGTCTGGGGTATCCTTCTCTTCTAGAGGTGGGTGAGTACTAACAATGAGCTCCTTCAGATAGGTGTATCGGCGCTTGTTGCGGTGCTCCACGTGCCCCATGGCCTGTCAGATGAGCATTGGTAGATTGAGAGGCTGCTCTGTGAGGATGCACTAGATGAGAACAGCCATGTCTGTAGTGAAGGTGGACTCATGAGTGCTCGAAAATACATAGTGGGACATAATATGTGCCCACACGCGAGCCTCTAAGGTAAGTGCGAAAGCCGAGATGCTCTTAGGTCGAGTTCGATGCTGTCCATAGATCCAAGTGCTGCCAGGTTGTGCTATAACTCCCAGGATGCTATCCTAGTCAAATTGGTATGTCTGCTGCTTGAGAGAGGCCTCCTGATAGGCATCCATCCCCTCAGGGCCAGGTGGAAGATCCAATGCCCTCTGAATGGCCCCCTCGGAGACAGGTACTTGCTTTTGACGAACATAGATAGACTGCAGGGTTGGCAAGTGAAAGTTTGAGTAGAATTCAACTACCCATGAGAGATTGGCCACCCGTGGCTGCCTCCTCAAGAATCCCCACTGTCTCTGCTTGATACGGGGCTCCACAAAGTCAACAAGGTGTGTTAGAAGAATGAGTAGGTGCTCATTATTGTAGTTCCTGTCAGCCAAGATGGGGAATATCTGCTCACAGTAATGGTTAGTGAACCGTGCAGAGTCCCTAGCAGGAAAAGCTTTCTCTGTGACATCAACCTTGATGAGTCTGTTTATCCACTTTGTAGGTGGCTTGACGCTTGTAGAAGGTTGTGCCTTAGCCAAGGTTCTATTAGTGTCTTGCCTTGCCGGTGTCTTGTCAGGAGCTTTCTCCTTTCCTTTCTTTGTACCCATCCTAAGGAAGAAAGAAAGAGGAAGAAAGTTAAATATAGATAGCTAGAACCGGAAGGAAGAAATCCAAATGAGAATAAATGCCCAAGGAAAAAACTATGTCGTGAGTGCATGGTAGCTACAGCATACAGGTAAGACATCAATGAAGATTATAAAGGCATATCATACAACTAGATGCAATAGGGATAATGGCATACAAGTAAGAGGCATAAGAAGCATAGCTCAAGCATCAAGTTTAATAATTAGTAGCACATGGAAGAAAAGAATGAGCATTGGTATGATGACAATTGTCAATGAAACACTCAATACATGTGGAAGGCAAGAGTTGTGAAAAAGAGGCATTAAAGTAGGAAGAATAGGATATAAAAGAATTCAAAATGCCATGTTGGCTTTTTCACAAACACTTGGTGTTCAAGTTAAAATAGGAACAAAAATAAGTATTCCAAGTGTAGAAGGGATCCATAATAAAATAACAATTGTCAAATTATTCCACATAATGTCCACAAACTCACATATAATAAAGAAAATACCCAAATAAAGCTCCAACACCAACATAAAAATGCATGAGAAAAGAATGAAAAAAAATCATAAATAGATAAGCTAAAAGAAAATTGAGAAGAAAAGAAAACAAGAAATAAATGCAATAAATGAAAGAGAATGAAAGAGAAGAGGAGAGAAAGAAAGAAACCTTGATAAAGAAGATAGAGAGAGGAAGAGGAAAGAAGTGGGAAGTAAGAAGTAAGAAAAGTGAAAGAAGGAAGAAGAAAGAAAGAAGAATTAGGAAAGAAGAAAATTAGGATTGGAGGGGGGAAAGAATTGAAATCTGGCGGCGCACTAGGTTTAAGTGAGGTGCGCATGCATACCGCACGCGGACGCGTGGGTGCACAAGAATGAAGGGATGCGTAAGCGTCCGGTGCACGGATGCGTGCCTCAGGTTGTGCCATTGGAGCGATTCCAGCCTCGGGCACGCACAACTCTCTGTTTGTTGTGTGCTGGGGCCAAAGTTGCACGCGACGCGTGCACATCATGCACGCTCACTCGTGGATAGGCATGTATTAAAAAGGATGCGCACGTGTCAGGGACGCGTACGCGTGAGTGAATATGTGCCTCTAGCACAGTACCAGCCCCAGACCAGCACAACTCTCTGGTGAAACACAGATTTACGCTGATTCCTTCATCCACGCGGACGCGCCATAGACGCGTACGCGTGGGTGGCCAAAAGTGGAAACGACGCGCACGCGCACGGTACGCGTACACGTGGGTATGATTGTGCCTAAAGCATATTTCTTGCCCAGCTCCTGCGCCACTCTCTGTTCAATCCACCATATTTCGTATTCACAGAGGATGCGTATGCGTACCAGGCGCTTACGCATCGAATGCTTCTCTTTTTTATGCAAAATGCAATTGATGATGCAGAATGTATGCATGACATTGAGAAAAATAAAACAAAATAAAACTAAGAAAGTAAAGGAACGATCATACTATGGTGGGTTGTCTCCCACCTATCACTTTTCTTTAACGTCCTTAACTTGGTCGGTCCAGAAGCTCAGTCTTCTTCAGTTCGTGGATCCTCCAACAGGAAGATCTCTAGCTCCTTGTTGTCCTTCATATTCTCACCATGATATAGCTTCAAGCGGTGGCCATTGACCTTGAGGATATTGGGGCTTGAAGGGTGACTCAAATGGAAGACGCCATATGGCTCAGCATTTTTCACCCTGTAGGGGCCTTACCATCTTGATCTCAGCTTTCCAGGCATGAGTCTCAACCTGGAGTTGTAAAGGAGGACTAACTCCCCAGGTTTGAACTCCCTTCGCTTGATATTCTTGTCATGCACAGCCCTCACCTTCTTTTTGTATAGCCTGGAGTTCTCATATGCTTCTAGGCGAAGGCACTCTAGTTCTTGTAGTTGCAGCTTCCGCTCAGCCCCCGCTTTCTTGAATCCCATGTTGCATTCCCGCACCGCCCAGAAAGCCTTGTGTTCTACCTCCACTGGGAGGTGACAAGCCTTTTCGTAGACTAGGTGGAAGGGACTCATTCCGATTGGTGTCTTGTGCACAGTCCGATATGCCCAAAGCGCATCTGCAAGCCTGTGTTCCAGTCTTTTCTATGAGGCTTGACGACCTTCTCCAAGATACGCTTTATCTCTCTGTTAGACACCTCAGCTTGTCCATTGGTCTGGGGGTGGTAAGCTGTGGCCACCTTGTGAACAATCCCATGTTTCTTCAGTAGACCTGTTAATCTTCTGTTCCAGAAGCGAGTGCCTTGATCACTCACGATTGCTCGTGGTAATCCAAAGCGACGGATAATATTATTTCTAACAAAGGAGACAACAGTGTTAGCATCATCAATACGGGTAGGAATTGCTTTCACCCATTTATAAACATAGTCGATAGCTAACAGTACATATAAAAAACCATGAGAGTTTGGAAATAGACCCATGAAGTCAATGCCCCAAACATCAAAAATTTCACAGAACAACATAAGTTGTTGGGGCATCTCATCCCTCTTGGATATATTGCCAAACCTCTGGCATGGTGAGCAAGATTCACAAAAAGCAGTGGCATCCTTAAATAGTGTGGGCCACCAGAATCCACAGTCTAAAATTTTTCTAGCTGTTCTTTGAGGACCAAAGTGTCCACCACTCTCGGAAGAATGGCAGGCCTCTAAAATTGACTGGAATTCTGATTGTAGTACACACCTTCTAATTATTTGGTTAGCACCACATCTCCATAAATATGGGTCATCCCATATATAATATTTGGACTCGCTTTTAAGTTTGTCCTTTTGATGCTTAGTAAAATTAGGAGGGAAGGTATGACTGACAAGATAATTAGCTATAGGTGCATACCAATGAACTACTTCAGATATTGCGTGCAAGCTATCAAATGGAAAAGCATCATTGATAGGAGTGGAGTCATCCTTAATGTGCTCTAGGCAACTCAAGTGGTCCGCCACTAAATTCTGAGAACCACTGCTATCTTTAATTTCTAAATCAAATTCTTGCAGCAATAATATCTAACGTATTAGCTTTGGTTTGGACTCTTTCTTAGCTAATAAATATTTTAGAGCTGCATGGTCTGAGTATACTACCACCTTAGTGCCAAATAAGTAGGCTCGAAATTTATCCAGAGCAAAAACAATAGCTAGAAGCTCTTTTTCAGTAGTAGTATAATTAGACTGAGCAGTGTCTAAGGTCTTAGATGCATAGGCAATTATAAAAGGGTCCTTACCTTCGCGCGTAGCCAGCACCGCGCCCACTGCGTATTTGGAAGCATCACACATTATCTCAAATGGTTGACTCTAGTCAGGCCCTCGCACAATAGGGGCTTGGGTCAAGATGATCTTCAGCTTATCGAATCCCTCATGGCAGTCCGCATTCAGCTCGAACTCAACATCCTTCTGTAGCAGTCGGGATAAAGGCAATGCTACCTTATTGAAGTCCTTGATAAATCGCCGGTAGAAACCTGCATGACCAAGAAACGAGCGGACTTCCCTCACGGAGGAGGGGTAAAATAAACTGGAAATAACATCTACCTTTGCTGGGTCAACTGAAATACCAGTATTAGAAACAACATGTCCTAGAACAATACCTTGTTGTACCATAAAACGACATTTTTCAAAATTCAATACAAAGTTTGAACTAACACACCTGTCTAATAATCTAGCTAAACTATCCGAGCAAAGGCTAAACGAATCACCATACACACTAAAGTCATCCATGAAAACTTCCATACAGTTCTCAAGAAGATCTGAGAAAATGCTCATCATGCATCTTTGGAATGTAGCCGGTGCATTACCTAAGCCAAAAGGCATTCTATTATATGCATGCGTTCCAAAGGGACATGTAAAAGTAGTTTTCTCCTGATCTTCAGGAGCTATATGAATTTGAAAATAGCCAGTGTAACCATCTAGAAAATAGTAGTGTGATTTACCTGACAGGCGATCAAGCATCTGATCGATGAAAAGAAGCGGGTAGTGATCTTTGCGAGTAGCCTGGTTGAGACGCCTATCATCAATGCATACCCTCCAAGAGTTCTGCACCCTAGTTGCAATGAGTTCCCCATGCTCATTTTTCACTATTGTGACTCCAGATTTCTTTGGCACCACCTATACTTGGCTGACCCATTCACTATCCGAGATTGGATACATGATGTCAGCTTCAAGCAGTCTGGTCACTTCCTTCTTGACAACCTCTAGAATGGTGGGATTCAGCCACCTTTGAGGTTGACGGACAGACCTTGTTCCTTTTTCTAAAAAATATACGGTGCTCGCAGACCTGAGGGCTGATGCCTACTATATCCGCCAAGCTCCACCCAATGGCCTTCTTGTGTTTTTTCAGCACACTAAGCAACTGCTCCTCTTGCTAGGAAGTGAGTTCCCTTGGAATGATAACTGGGAGCTTCTGATTATCCTCAAGGTAAGCATACTTGAGGTGGGGTGGAAGGGGCTTCAACTCCAGTTTCTGCTCATGATGAGGCACTTGATCATCTGGAGCTATTTGTGGTGGCAAGGTATCTTCAGTAAGCTCAAGGGGTGTCTCCAGACTTGCACCTTGCTCCACGTGCATCTCTTGTACTTCTTCTTGGTGGACTTTAGCCACAGTCTCATCAATAATATCACACTGGAAGATGGAGTGACCTTCCGGTGGGTGCTTCATAGCTTTATCCAGATTAAAGCTCACTGTTCTGCCATCTATCTCAAAAGAGTAACTTCCTGAGAAGGCATCCAATTTGAACCTTGAAGTCTTCAGAAATGGTCTTCCAAACAGGATGGATGATGGTCTTCCTGAGTCATTAGGGGGCATCTCCAAGATGTAGAAATCAATAGGGAATGTGAGTCCCTTAATGCTCACCAATACGTCCTCAGCAATTCCAGCCACTGAGATAATGCTCTTATCTGCCAAAATAAAACGTACTGCCGACCATTTTAAGGGAGGGAGCCTCAAGGCATCATATACAAATAATGGCATAATACTCACACACGCACCTAAATCACACATGCAGTCAGAAAATTGTACACCATCAATAGTACAAGTAACCATGCATGGACCCGGATCCCCATATTTTTCCGGTATGGAACCCATTAAAGCATAAATAGAGCTACCTAGAGGAATAGTTTCTAAATCATGTATTTTATCTTTAGTCATGCATAGATCTTTTAGAAACTTAGTATATTTAGGTACCTGGTGAATCGCATAAAAAAGGAGAATAGTTACCTCAACCTTTTTGAAGATCTCTACCATCTTGGGGTCTAGCTCCATCTGCTTTCTGGGCTTCCTAGCAAGGTGTGGAAATGAAATAGGAATGGCATCTCTTGTAGCTTTTGCATCCCTTGGTGCTCCATTCCTTGTTTGAGCTGCTTCCTCTTCAACCACATCTTGTACTGCATCCTCTTCTTCAACGTGCTCTACCTCCACAGTGCTTTCAACTGGAATGTCTTCTTTTGAGCTTGACTCCTCATGACTCCTCTCTGGCAGTGTAGTTCCGGACCTCAAAGTAATGGCATTAATTCCTCCTTTGGGATTGGGTAAAGGTTGAGAAGGAAGTGTACTGGAGCTTGCAGGTTGATTGTTGGAGGTATTCAATGATCCAAGCTGGGAGACGAGATCTTGTAAAGCAGAGGTCAAACCGTTCAAGTTAAAGTTAAGTGTATTCTCCATGGCCTTTTGTCTTTGCTCAATAGACTACTCGTCAGTGGAAGAGGAAGGTGGGTAAGTGACTTGAGGGGCTTGCTGTTGGTTGTTTTGAGATCCCTAGGCTTGCCTTTGGTGAGGAGCTCGGTAAGGCTGGTTTTGGTTTTACTGAGACCGGTTCTATTGATTGCTATTGTTGTTCCACCTCTGATTTCCACCATTGTCTCTGCCTCCTTGGTTGTAGTTGTCCCTCCATCCTTGGTTGGGGTTATCTCTCCACCCTTGGTTGGAATTATCCCTCCATCCCTAGTTGGAGTTGTCTTGCCAACCTTGATTGTAGTTTCCACCTTGGTTATAATTACCGCCTTGCTGAAAGTATCCTTGATTCGGGCGGTCATAGAAGTTGTGGGTAGCTGCTAAGGTGGTGTCTTCTTGTTGGTGCTGCAGACATTCATCCGTGTAATGAGTATAGCATGCACATATTCTGCACACCGTCTGAGGGGCCAACTGTTGACACTGTTATTGTGGAGGAGGCTAAGGTTGTTGTTGATTCAGCTGTAGCTGCTTCAGTATGTTGGTCATCTCACTCAGAGTCTATGTGAGAGCAATAGTCGCACTACTAGAGAAAACCTCCGCAACAACCTTGGGATGGTTGTTCCTATGCCTAGCATTCCGGGTAGACTCAGCTAGATCGGTGATCAGTTGCCACACTTTTTCCGCGGTCTTGTACTTTTTCAGAGATCCATTACTCGCACCATCTAATGTAGTCTTGTCTTGAGGCTTCATGCCTTGCGTGAAATAGCTAATCAACACCAACTTGTCAATCATGTGGTGGGGACATACGTCTAGGAGATTCCTGAAGCGTTCCCAATACTCATAAAGAGACTCTATTTCACCTTGAATAATGCAGGAGATTTCTTTCCTCAGTCTATTAGTAAGTTCCACTGGGAAGTATTTGTCCAAGAATTCTCTTCTGAGTGTATCCCAATTGGTAACAACTGCTTCAGATTGAGTGTAGTACCACTCCCTCGCCTTTCCCTCAAGAGAAAATGGGAAGGCGGACAGCAAAATAGTAGTCTCATCTGCACCATGACGCCTAACAGTTGAGCAGGCTGTCTGAAAATCTCGGAGGTGCTTGAGGGGCTCTTGAGCAAGTAAGCCATGAAATTTAGGCAGTAGATTGATCAGCACAGTTTTTAGTTCAAAATCTGCACCCAGATTTGGATGAAAAACTTGAAACGGTGGCAGTGTGAAGTTCAAAGCTCCTGCTTCCTGGAGAGTAATCCTTCTGGGCTCTGCCATATTACCTGCGCGTAAGCCAACAAAATTAGTAGAAGAAGAGCTTGTTTCTTCCTCAAATGACGCTTCAGAGTCGCCCTCAGATAAGACTGGTGAATTGGTAGTAACCACTTCACCACCCTCAGAGGCTAACCGATGCCGAGCTCGCCTTATACGGGAAATAGTTCTTTCAATTTCTGGATCAAACGCGACTAAGCTCGGATCAGGTAGTGAACGCGTCATTCAATGAAAGAAACATACAGCTCATGATAATAAAAATAAAATATGCAAATATGTAAATACAAAAATATTTACACTACTCAATAACTTAGCACACTGTTGGTACTCCCCGGAAACGGTGCTAAAAATTGACATGCGGAAAATTACCGATTAAGAATTTTATATCGGAAATCAGCGTTGCAAGTACAGTTCTTAACCGATGAAAATTTTGCATATCAATTTAAAAGGGGTTTGTCACTAATTTAGAATAAAATACTAGGAGTAAAAATCCCAGGTCATCTCCCAACGAGTTGCTAAGAGAGTGCAATTTATTGATCAGGAGTTTCTCAGAAATTTGGAGTTTGGGGAATGGGCAAATGAATGATTATAATTAAAGCAGTGGAAATTAAAGAGAGATTTTATGTAATTAAAATAAAAGCCTTGACTAGGAGAAGATTAATCGGAAGTTCTAACCTTGTTGGATTTTCCCAAGAGTAATAGTGACAGGTTATTGTTTTTACTTAGTTAACCCTTACCAAATAAGGAAAAGTCAAGTAATTGAGCCAACTCTTATTCACAAGTCCTAATCCTCTCCCTTGGGAAGGATTAGTGTTAGTGACTAGAAAGTCAGCCAACAACTTCCAATTTCAATTTAACTCTTGAGTATTTCAACTTAAAGGTCTCCTATTAATTAACTCCAAAGTCAAGTTGAGAACCTACTCCATTGACATGGATGCCATTTTCGCATGCATGTAAAGGAAGTAGGAGGAAGACATGATAATTAAACTTAATTGAAAATAATCAACAAATAAAAAAATTAAATAGAAAAGTATCCTTGCATTAATTAATTCCAAAATCGAAGGTATCCATATAACTCTAAACAAAGTGAATAGGAAATAAAGGAGTATGAGAATAGAAACCAAACTAAAATGATAAAGACTTCAACGGAGGTAGTAACTCTTCTCAATATCCAACTCAAAAGCATAAAACTAGAAATCTCTGTATGTGAAGAACCCTAGAGGTAGTAGTAATTTCTCTCTCAGATTCATAAAACTAAAACTCAAACTAAAAACTGAGAATGTGTGTATGTCTCTTGAGTCTCTGTTGTTCCCTGGCTCAAGTCTGCATTTCTGGGCCAAAAACTGGGTCCAAAATCTCCCCCAGCGTTTTCTGCGAATTTTGCACGTGGCGCACGTCACGCATACGTGTCAATGGTCTTCTGCGCGTGGCACGCGTATGCGTCTAGTACGCATCTGCATCGATATGGAATGCGCCAAATTGCACGCGCACGTGATGCCTGCGTGTGCGTCGATTATTGCTGGTCAGCTCCTTAGTTTCTTGTATTCCTTCTATTTTTGCAAGCTTTCCTTCCATCCTCTAAGCCATTCCTATCCTATAAAGCCTGAAAACACTTAACACACAGATCACAGCATCGAATGGTATAAAGGAGGATTAAAGATTGACATTTAGAGGCTTAAGAAGCAAGTTTTCAATCATAGAACAAAATTAGGAAGGATTTGTAAAACCATGCAGTTTGTATGAATAAGTGTGCAAAGAACTGATAAAAGACCACTCAATTTAGCACAAGATAAACCATAAAATAGTGGTTTATCATCCATTCATGGTAAACTATATGTGACTAAACCCTAATTCCTTAGACCTTTTTAGTCTCCTCTAACCTTCATCAACCGCCAATTCCTTGGTCACTTAATTTCAATTAGAGGGTGAAGTTTAATTCTAGTTTATATGCCACAGAAACCCTAATTACTCAAATATAAGAGGATTATATGTCACGTATCCCGTTAAGTCCAGATAATTAGAAGTTTAGGAGAAATTATTTTCAAGCTATTGTTCAAGTAAAGAGCTTTTCCATGTTATACAAGAACTTAATTAGAACAAAGGTCATACTTCCGTTCCACCCAGATTCATAAGATAAAGAACAAAAATAATTCTTGAAATAGAAATTAGTGCATGAATTAAAATAGAAAAGTAATAGTATCAATCCATACAATAGACAGAGCTCCTAACCTTAACAGTGGAGGTTTAGTTGCTCATGATTCAGAGAGAAAATAAGGATTCTGAAAAACTATAAAATTTGAAATGAGGTAGAAGAGAAGAGAAGAGCCCAAAGGGCTTATTCTTTTCCCTTTTATATCTAATCCTAATTAATATAAATTATATTTCTTAAAACTAAATAATGTCTTTTCCTATTTTTAAATGAAATAAAGTTTAATCAGAAATCAATAGAGATCTTCGAAGCATTCCTTGATTCAGCGCTGGGACCACTTGATGATTATTGAACTGGCGCCTAACTTGGCAATTGGGGCGCCTAACTTGGAGTGGGCAGAGTGGTTTGGGCACTTGGTGCGTGTGTGTTGCGCCTAACTTGAGAGGGTCCGCACCTAACTTGGGCTTTAATGGGGCCCAACTTCATTGTATTCCAATCCCCTTGTGCGTGCTTGTTGTGATCGGCACCTAACTTGAGATTTCTCAAGTTAGGCGCAGCCTTGGCAGTGTGTCTTTAACGCCTTGGTCTTGTCCTGGCGCCACTTTGGCTGCCTTGGTTTCATGGGTTTAGTTGATCTTGGCGCCTAACTTGAGAAACCTCAAGTTAGGCGCCACCCTTGCGAAGTTGATGGAAGAGGAGTATAAACTATTATACATTGTTGGAAAGCTTTGGATGTTAGATTTCCAACGCCACTAGAATCACGTCAATTGAACCTCTGTAGCTCGAGTTATTCAGGTTAGAGTGCAAAGAGGTCAGGGTTGACAGCATCATTCACTCTCTTCTCTTTTTCTACAGAAACTCCATCAAATCCATCCAAATGCTACCTGAAATAAACAGAGTTGCACACGACTCAAATTAGCATCCATAGTAGCTAAAAGATAATTAACTCTTGATTAAACTCAACAATTTGAATGCAAATTCACTAGGAAAAGATAGGAAAAATGCTCACACATCACAACACCAAACTTGAATTGTTAACTTGAATTGTTGCTTAGGATATGAATTTGCATGGGAGTGAGAGTTCAATTAAGCTCATGTCTCTTCTTGTATTTGAAGTGGAGCTCTAACCAAGACAAAATTAAAAAGTTAACAAACTCCCTTAAATAGAACATTAGAAGGTTGAAATTTGGTTGTAAAACTCTCATCTCAAGAGGTTCAGATTGGGAATGTGTGTCCTTCCGAACAACGATCATCTGTTGTTGAGCCGAGTCAGTGAATGATTCTTCTTTATCATCCAACCTGAAATCCACCAAATTCATGTCAGAATACACCCCAATCATTGAATAGAAACACAACCTCTATTTTTATGAGAACTTACATAATTGTAAATATTTCTTTTTTTCTGTCTTTTTTTCTTGAATAAAACATTAAAGGGATTTTTCTTCTAAAAAAATATATACACAATCAAAAGCAGAAGATGGTAACACAAGAATTAAGCAAATGGCAATAGAAATAGAAATTACATGCTATCAGCCGGTTGGTTTACACTGCTCTGCTCCGTCTGTATTTGAAACATAGTATCATTTTCACTTTTCACGTTGACCTCTGACATTCTAAGCAGAAAATAAACATCATTCAGTATAAGTAGACTATTTAATTACATCAGGATCTATGAAATTCTATCAAATAAAGGATCTTACCTTTTAGATGAATTATAGTGAGCTTCTGTCAAGGGAAGCCCAAACAGCATCCTGGGAAAGCAAAAACAATCATCAGCAACAAAAACACCTTAAATCCAGCAATATACACCTAACTTCAACATACCCCTGTGCAGCCTTCTCATTTGTTTTTTCTTTTTTAAATCTCGAAAAATTTGTTGTATTTATTCAGAATTGATATCAACTCTGACAGTACATGCAAGAGAATAAGTTAACAAATAAAATTTTTTATGACAAAGAGGAAGTTAGCTTTACAACGTATCTTACAGATCATAGGATTCGGTATCTTTTTTGGAAGACGAATCCTCAACAATGTGCTTTCTTTTCCTGGATTGCGTCCTAAAAATGAAAGAAGTATCAATCACACAAATATAAAATTTACAATAAAATACTCTCGAAAGAAATGCATACTTTTCGGGTGGAGTCTGAACTTTTTTCTTTGATTTTTGTTTTATTATTGGTTCCGATTCACTTTTGACAATAAATGAGAAACATTCTGTTAATAGATAAAAAATTTTGATATAAACAGAAAAGAAACCAATCAAATTAGAATTTTAGAATTTTACTCATCATCGGATTTGCTTTCACTTTCTGAAGAGGAATCCTCCACAATCTTCTTCCTCTTTCTGGATACTATTCTGGACAGCAAATAATCATTAAAAAAATACACTCTAAAAATGACAAAATACACCCAAAAATATTACTTATTTTTTAGCTATCCTCGTGGGTTGTTTTCTTATTTCTGTTGGTTTCTCTAAGTCTTGTTCAGGCTCAGACTCAGAGGAAATAGTAATTCACTCTCGGACGAATCACTCTTCGATGAACTTTCCTTCTTCTTTTTTGTCTTTTTTTTTTCTTTCTTTTCTTCCTCTCATTTTCTTCAGTTTCTTTTTCAGTTATGCCCTCTTGACGATGCCCTGAAACAGTTAAAACGTTAGTTTACACCATCAACAAAAATCAAATACTCCCAAATTACAGAAAGTATTATGTTCAGTTACCATATGACCGTCAATTTTTGCTCTGATCTTCTGAACCAGTAGCTCCCTATTCTGATGGCTAACCCAGGGGCAGTCCAGGGATTGCTTCTCCTTTTTTGTCTGTGTGTTTTGTTTGATGAAAATATACTATCATCAAGGCATAGAGCAACCCTCAATCAATTTGTCCTTTTTTAAACGGTAATTGGTTATGCCCTTGATGATGAAATCAAGGACATGGCTATCCCAATCCCACTCTGTTATGTTGTCCCGTCAAAAAATTGGAGGCATGTGGACAAGAGATACTTTGTTTATCGTAGTTGACAACAAGACGCCATTTGAATGTAGAGGATGAAAATCCTCTTGAAGATTAGGTGATCTTGATTATTGTCAACATCGATATCCATCATCTGATCGGTCAGATTTTTTAATGTTTTCCCTTGGAACCTTCTCAAAAAACTAGTTATTTTGAAGAGAACATAGATATATTTTATCAAAAGTTATTTTTAACTGAAATTAGTTTTTTTTAACTTAATCCATAAATTTTCTGAAAAATCAGTATCAGCCTTGAATTTTGAAGGACTTGTGTTCTTTCCGGAACATGCACACATAACGCCTAAAAAAATTCAATTCTTATTTGACGCAATTCGAACAGATCTGAAGGATAAAACAATTAAAAAAATGTATTGTAATAAAGGAAATCGAAAAACAAGTTCCTCGATGGCCTTACAAACTAATCGATGAAATCCAAGACCTCGAAGAGGGAAACAAAGACGAACAGAAGTATGGAATTCGTTCCCGAAAAGCCAAACGTGTAGTTATTTTTACTCATACTAAAAAATCAAAAGATTCTAATCCTTATGGGGATACTAGAAAAAATTTCTTTGTTCTCGTCAGAAAGGTCTTCAAAACTCACTTTTTCAGGAAATAGGTTTCCTACAAAAAAGAACACCAATTACACTCCAAATCACTTGAAATACACCCAAATACCAGTCATATACAGCTAAATTTATTTCTTAATGACATGGATCAGAAGAATATATTACAAAGAATAGATTACGAAGAATGCAAGTATAAAGGTTTTCTGTAATTAGTTACCTGATGCATTGAGGCTAAAGGTAGCTCCTATTTTTTGGTTTAATTTTCAATGAACCATGCCTTGTCTCCAATTTGTTTTTCTCCAAATTAAAGGAATTAGCCAACTCCTTCAACAGTTTGTGTGGCACATTCATTAGGGGGATGTGCATCAGACCATCCAATCCTAATTCCCAAATGATGGCCTTCTTTGCCTCGCTCATTTTTTCAAACTGTTCATTCAATAGTCACGTAGAGCATCTCAAATCCTTGGTTTGCTGTAAACAAAGCAAAATAGAGTTATTTAAATAAGCTATATTTGTACTAGGAAAAATTGAGTTGGTCTAAGATATATATATGTGCTTACACTATATTTTTTTCCACCTTGGCTCTTGCTTGTCATTTTTACTGTAAGGAATAAAAAACAATATTGTTGATAGATAAAAATACCAGTCAAATAACTGATGCACGAAAACTTGTCTCTCAACAAATTTCCCTTCGGCAAGTATACCAAATTGTCGTCAAGTAAAAACTCACAATAGAGAGAGGTCAAATCCCACAAAGATTGATTGGTCAAGCAATGTTAGTTAGAAGAGTGTGCTAGTTGAGCTTAAACAGAATGTAGTTAAGATTTGCAGGAAATTAAATGGTGGGAAAGTAAATTGCAGAATCTTAAATGGGGATTTGGGAAGATGAACATGGAAATAAATGGCAGAAAGTAAAGAGAATGGGTAAGATCAGAGATGGAGATTCATTGGGCTTAGGAGATGTTGCATTCTTCGGATCAAGTTCATTCTCATCTCTTCCTCAATCAATACATTCATTGATCTCCTTGGCAATCTTAAGTGATTAGATCCTAATTCCTTGGCAATCCAATCTCTCTAAGCTTGAACAATTGCCCAATTCCTTGATTTAATTGCTCATAGGAAGAGATGAAGTGTGGTCACTGATTATACCACATGTATTTCCAAATCAAAGTATTGGGAGGATTACATGTCACTATATCCGCCCAAACCCCAATTTGGTTCAACATGAGAAAGCATTTCTAGCATGATCTCCTCATCCCTTTTCCAAGGCTCAGAAGAGATCCAATTATGGAGAGTTTCTTTTCCAAGACAACTAACCAATTAGATTAAGATCGAAAGCCTTCTAGTAAATAAAGAGAAAAGATAGAGGAAGAAGAATGAAAACTATAATTGATCCATCAAATTACAACAGAGCTCCTGATGAGCGGATAATTTATACGCTTTTTGGCATTATTTTTAGGTAGTTTTTAGTAAGTTCAAGCTACTTTTAGGGATGTTTTCATTAGTTTTTATGTTAAATTCACATTTCTGGACTTTACTATGAGTTTGTGTGTTTTTCTGTGATTTCAGGTTATTTCTGGCTGAAATTGAGGGACTTGAGCAAAACTCTGAAAAAGGCTGACAAAAGGACTGCTGATGCTGTTGGAATCTGACCTCCCTGCACTCGAAATGGATTTTCTGGAGCTACAGAACTTCAATTGGCGCGATCGCAACGGCGTTGGAAAGTAGACATCCAGAGCTTTCCAGCAATATATAATAGTCCATACTTTATTCGGAAATTGACGACGTAACTTGGCGTTGAACGCCAAGTACATGCTGCTGTCTGGAGTTAAACGCCAGAAAAACGTCATGATCCGGAGTTGAACGCCCAAAACACATCATAACTCGGAGTTCAACTCCAAGAGAAGCCTCAACTCGTGGATTGATCAAGCTCAGCCCAAGCATACACCAAGTGGGCCCCGGAAGTGGATTTATACATCAATTACTTACTCATGTAAACCCTAGGAGCTAGTTTATTATAAATAGAACATTTAACTATTGTATTAGACATCTTTTGATAGTTTAATCTCTTGACTGTTTAGCCTTTGATTATTCGGTCTCTTGATCACTCAGGGGGCTGGCCATTCGGCCATGCCTGAACCTTTTACTTATGTATTTTCAACGGTGGAGTTTCTGCACACCATAGATTAAGGGTGTGGAGCTCTGCTGTACCTCAAGTTTCAATACAAGTACTACTACTTTTTATTCAATTCTCTCTTATTCTTATTCCAAGATATTCATTCGCACCCAAGAACATGATGAATGTGATGATTATGTGACGCTCATCATCATTCTCACCTATGAACGCGCGTGATTGACAACCACCTCCGTTCTACATGCAACCGAGCTTGAATGTGTATCTCTTAGATTCCCCAACAACATCTTTGTGGTATAAGCTAGATAGATGGCGGAATTCATGAGGATCCGGAAAGTCTAACCTTGTCTGTGGTATTCCGAGTAGGATCCTGGGAATCCGAAAAGTCTAACCTTGTCTGTGGTATTCCGAGTAGGATTCCGGTAATGAATGACTGTGACGTACTTCAGACTCACAAGTGCTGGGCGTTAGTGACAGACGCAAAAGAATCAAGGGATTCTATTCCAGCAGGAGCGGGAACCAACCAGTGATTAGCCGTGCTGTGACAGAGCGCGTGAGCGTAGTTTTCACTGCGAGGATGGGATGTAGCCTTCGACCAGTGTGATGCCTCCAGACGATTAGCCATGCGAGTGACAGCGTAGAGGACCATTTTCCAGAGAGGATACAAAGTAGCCATCGTCGAACGGTGAACCCCTATACACAGCTTGCCATGGAAAGGAGTAAGAAGGATTGAGTTGAAGCAGTAGGAAAGCAGGCGTTCTCGAGCCATACAGTATCTCCATTCACCTATCTGAAATTCATACCAATGAATCTGCATAAGTATTTTATCCCTTTTATTATTAATTTTCGAAACCATAAACAAATTTAATCTGCCTAACTGAGATTTACAAGGTGACCATAGCTTGCTTCATACCAACAATCTCTGTGGGATCGACCCTTACTCGCGTAAGGTTTATTACTTGGACGACCCAGTACACTTGTTGGTTAGTTGAACGGAGTTGTGAATTCAAATAGAGCCAATTATTAAAATTCATACAAGTACAAAGACAATAGATCACAATTTCGTCCACCAGCTCCCTAACCCAATGAAAGGGGTTTAGTTGTTCATAGCTCTGGAAATAGAAATAAAAAAGGGTAGAATAGAATACATGCAGAAAGTAAATATACAGAGTGTAGTTCTCCAAAAGTGATAAAAAGCTCATTATAGTTCAAAACTACCCCTATATATACTATTCTTCTTGATCTTCTAGTGAGTTCTTCAAGTCTTGGATATGTGCCTTTGATCTTGAGTTGAAGCAGTTACAATCTTCAGTGGGCTCAGCTTTGTTTGCAGAAAAAGTGTGAGTTAGGCATGGGCGTTAGTTAGGATGTTAGTGGCGTTAATGTTAAGTGAGGATTGTGGGTTCGAGAACGTTAGTGGCAATCACCTTTTCCACTAACGTTCCAACCCAAAATGATCAACGTTAACTTCAACGTTAGTGGCACTAACGTGACCACTAACGTTGCCTCTTAGTCCTTCACAAACGTTATTGGGAATTACCTTTTCCAATAACATTGCCTTGTGCCCCCTTTCCCTACGTTAGAGTTCACGTTAGTATAACTAACGTGACTCTTAACGTGGGCATGCCTAAGCCTCGAGAGTGTTAGTGACACTTACCTTTGTCACTAACGCTCCAAACGCCCCTCCCACCCACGTTAGAGCTCACGTTAATTAGATTAACGTGGCCACTAACGTGGTAGTGATTGCCATCTCCAACGTTAGTGACAAAGGTGAGTGTCACTAACGTTGGCTTATCATGTTTAGCTCCACGTTATCTCTCACGTTAGTGGTCTTAACGTGACCACTAACGTGGGCACTCTTGGGTTGGTCCAACGTTAGTGACAAAGGTGAGTGTCACTAACGTTGGTGATTGGTTCTTCATCCCACGTTAGAGTTCACGTTAATTGGATTAACATGACTCTTAACGTGGCTTCATTGTGCCTTTGTGGAACGTTAGTGGCAACCACTTTTACCACTAACGTTGGAGCCCTTCTTCCTCCTCTACGTTAGCTACCACGTTAATGTAGTTAACGTGGCAACTAACGTGGGCTATGATGGCTTCGAAGGCGTTATTGGCGATCACTTTTTCCATTAACACTATAAGTTTGTCCCATTCCATGTTAGTGGTCACGTTAGTTAGATTAACGTGGCTGCTAACGTGGTTTCTTCTTGCTTCTTTTGTCCTGAAATCAAGCAATTAAGGTGCATCAAAGCTCTGTTCCAAGTCATGAGATTATGCATCATCAAGTTTATCATACAATTCCTGTCTAATCCTCACGAAATCATGTAAAATTCACAATAATTACTTGAATCAAGGTGTAAGTGTATTTTCATCCAAAACTTGCCTTATTTACTAAGAAAATGCATGAAACTACCCTAAAATAGTAAAGAAAAGGTCAGCAAAACTGGCCAAGATGCCCTAGCATCAATAACAGTCATATACACCCAAATACGAGCCACATACACCCAAATACCAGCAACATATACCCATATATCAGCCAGATACACCCAATACTAGCCACATACACCCAAATCCAGTCGCATACACCTTTATTATTTTTTGAGTACACGACATTATATGAGTTCAAAATGATATTCAAGTCAACCAAACACGCATACAATGACACTACAAGTGCAAGCACAAGCACAACAGCACCAATTACACTTGAATACTCTTGATATATACCAGTCATCATATACACTTGTATTTTTTTTTTGAATTACATGACATTATATGAGTTCAAAATGATATTTAAGTTCAAAATTTCACTAGAAGCACCAGTCACATTCGAATTTGATTGATATACACCCAAAAATCGGCCATATATACTTAAATATGAGTTCACTTGAAATACAGTACAAAGTTTATATGTATACAAACTCACTTCCAAACATGCACAAAAACAGATGAAAAAATACGTTAAACCATTCACTAAAGAGTACATAAAACAGTATCACCGACTTAAACAGTTTTACCAAAATAGTAATATCTACTTTAAACCAAGAATATATAATGAATCTACTTAATAAAAGAGAAATACGATGATATAATGCTTCACCTTCAAAATCAGAAAGAGAAATCTGAAAAACCTCGAAGATTAGTAAAACAGTACCTTGAATAATATTTCTTCTTTCTTTTCGGTGTTTTTTTTTTTATGGAGATTTTGGTGTTTGCTTGTTGATTTCGTTGAGTGTTGGCGAGGAGTTTGAAAGTTTCTTCAGAGTTTTTGAATGTGCTTTGAATCTCGACAGTTATGGTTTTGATCATGGAAGAAAAAGAGTCGTTCATAATGGTGAGTAGCGCACTTTGGAAACAGTTGAGTAACGCGCGTGCTTAACGCACTTGAGTTGGGTGAGCGTAGTTTCTGTTAGGTTTGGCCCAACTTGTAACACTTGTAAGCCAAATAGGCTTGTATGTGTAGCATAACTGTATATTATTACTAATTTTACAACTAAAATATGCCACATATCACTTTTTCATTGCAATTAAAATAAAATCTTTCTCTCTAAAATTAAAGAGTTCTACTTCTACCCTCCTCCCTACTAATTTTACAACCAAAATGTGCCACATATCACTTCCTCGTTACAATTAAAATCAAATCTTTTCCTTCAAAATTAAAGAGTTCTTCCCTCCTCCCTACTAATTTTATAACCAAAATGTATCACATATCATTCTCTCATTGCAATTGAAATCAAATATTTTTCTCCAAAAATTAAAGAGTTCTCTCCTCCTCCCTCTGCCCGTATCCCTCTCATTCCTTCAACCACTCTATCTCTTTTATATATCATTATCAATGACTAATTATAAATTTGACAATCAAAATGTGTAACATAACATTCTTTAATTGTATTAAAGTTATAATTAAAATATTAAAATTGAAATTGAAATGTATCTATATTATATTATATTATACAATTTAATAACAAAACGTGTCACATGACATTCTTATTAAACTTGAGAGAAAATATTTTTCTCCAAAATTAATAAATTTTCTTCCTAAATTCTATCGGCTACGTCTCTCTCTCTTTTCTATTTCTCTCTACCCTTCTCACTATATATATAATTTATTATATATTACTAATTTTACAACCAAAAAGTGGCATATGTCATTTTCTCATTGCAATTGAAATCCAATTTTGTCTCCAAAATTAAAGAGTTTTACTCTCCTTCCTACTAATTTTATAACCAAAATGTGTCGCATGTCACTCCCTCATTGCAATTAAAATCAAATCTTTTTCTCCAAAATTAAAAAGTTCTTCCCTCCTCCTTACTGATTTTACAACCAAAATGTGCTACATGTCATTCCCTCATTGCAATTGAAATCAATCTTTCCTTCCAAAATTAAAGAGTTCTCGCATCCTCCCTCTCCCTTTATCTATCCCTCTTATTCCTTCAACCACTCTATCTCTTTTATATATCATTATCAATGACTAATTACAAATTTGATAATCAAAATGTGCAACATGACATTCTTTAATTATATTAAAATTAAAAATAAAAATATTGAAATTGAAATATAACTATATATTATATTATATTATATTATATATTACTATCTAATTTAATAACAAAATGTATCACATGACACTTTTATTAAACATGAAAAAAATATTTCCCTTAAAAACTAATAAAATCATTTCCTAAATTCTCTCATCTACCTCTCTCTCCTTTTTTTCTATTTCTCTCTACCATTCTCACTCTATATATAATTTATTATATATGTACATATTATTATCTAATTTAATAACCACATCTGTCACATGACATTCTCATATTAAAATTGAGAGAAAATATTTCCTTCCAAAATTAATAAACTCGCTTTCTAAATTCTCTCATGTGTCTCCCTTTTTCTATTTCTCTCTATCCTTCCCACTCTATATATAATTTATAATTTATGTTTTATATTAGTAATTTGAGAAATCAAAATGTATCACCTGATATTTTTTTATTATAATTAAAATAAATTTTTTTTTCAAAATTAACAAACTCCCTCTCTCAATCTTTATCTTTATCTTTCTCTCTCTTTTCTCTCATTTTCTATTTTTTCTATCTTTTTGTTCTACAAAAAATAAAATTAACAAAATAATATAATTTAAATAAAAAATATTATTATTATATACAAATTTTTTTAGTTTTTTTCTTTAGTTTTAAATTTTCGCTGCTTATCTTTCTAATTTATATTTTCATTTCTCTTCTTTCAAATATTTATTAAATATAATTTGGAAGAATACTAATGTTATGATTTAAAGTTAAAATCAAAATTCAATTTTTTTAAAATTGATTTTGAGTTAATTTTATAACTATCAATATAATTTTTTTATGCTAATATCTAATTATATTTTTATATACATAAAGAGAGAAAAAATATAATTTTTAAATAGCAAGTATAAAAATTAATTGTTTCTATTTGTGCAACAGACTTAATACCTAATCAAATGTATACAAGTTAAATTGTTTCAAATTTTAGATAACGAATATTAAAATCAATTATTAGTAACAAATTAAACTCTTTCACATGAAAATAATAAATAAAAATCTTATTATTTGATTATTTATCTACGACGACCCTAGTCTTCTTAGTTGACAAGGACTTTTGTCTCCTTCGATCTTTTTGTAAAAGTAGTTTGATTCTATAAATCTTTTGTGTCATAATCTATAATGTTAGGATAAAACTGACGTAGTTTTAAAAGAATTATATTTACAGATAAAAATACTAGTATAGATTATAATTTAGAATAAATTTCGTTGAATCAATACTTACATAATAAAAACCATGTTATGTCATAAACAATATAAATTTTGAATTTATTCATATACTTATAGAAAAAAGTGTAAAGTGTATATATTTAACTGTGTGAGATCAAAATTATTGCAAAATGTTAAAAAAATATTGAATTATATGCGTTAAGAAAATAAAATAAAAAACACTTGAGTTGTGTTGAAAGACTTGTATGAATAGCAAAATT